>NW_005354385.1:15003292-15011835 GCF_000412655.1 Myotis brandtii | reverse complement strand
TCTATGTGCTGACATTTCAGAAAAATACTAACTAAAAATAGTTCAGTCTGATAAACTCAATCCCATTTGACAGTTTAGTCTTTGTCTCTTTCTGGTTAACACAAATCTTGAAGATACTTTCATCCTCCTTCCTCCTCTTTTCTTGGATAGATTTTTAATATAATGAAAACTAAGACTTATCTTAGAGAAGTAGAGGATGAAGCCTGGGTCTTTCATCCACATGGTATGGCTAGACTGGGCTACTCTATGAACTAGTAATTATTGAGGCAAGATTGGTCCTGTTCAGCCATTAAAACCATATTTTCAGGGTTGCTTGTTCTTGATCAGAAAGTCCTCACACATAACAGATTTCTGCAGATTCACCAAACTTTTCAGTTACTCTGTGGCTCATCAACCAAGGCACACAAAACACCTGGACACCCTATGCTTCATAGAGGGCTGGGGAACCAGAGCATTTTAAGAGATTTTTCCAGGCACCTTCTTCTGCCAGTGGTATACAATAACCCCATGTCATGATAGGTGTGACTGTGTTAAGGTACACATAGAGGTTTGTGGCTTTCCTGGGAAAATATACCACTGGCTAGTATCAATGCACTCCAGTCCCCCACCCACTTCAGGATGTTTCTCCCATCCTATTTTTCACATCTTTTATATCTCAAGGTAAAAGATAGAAAGCCAGTACACATGTGTCTGATATTTCTACCCTCTCCATATGTCTGTCTGCTCCTACTTACCATACACTGGGGCCATAATGAGTGAATTTTTTTTATTAGGTACCATCCCATTCAAGGCAGAGACCACCTAACATCCTCATCCACTTTCTACTGGGACAGTGGGTCTTAAGGACTTCAAGAGACCCTGCTGACTAGGAAAACCAGGCATCTACATGATAACTAGCAAGACAGAAAACCAGTGAGATTACTCTCAAATGAACTGCATGAGACTCTGGTATTTTACATGACTCTCTGCAGTAGAGGAAACACTGAAAATAATTGAGCTCTAATTTCCCAGCAGGCCAACTGTCTGAGGGCTCTTCTTTCACCTCCATTGAATTTAATTAGATTAAAAGAAAGTAAAGAAATAAGACATCTCTTGCAAACCTTAATTTGTGTACAGCTTACATCTGTTCCTCTCCACTTGAAGTTCAGAATTTCTGATAATGTGTTTAACATTCACCAGGACTAATAATATGATTTTAGAAATTGATAGTTTTAATTTAAAATAGATCTTTTTCTCCTCTGAGTACAATTTTGAAAATTTAAATCTTGTATGCTTTGTATAGGCTGAACAGTTATTTATTGCTCTAAAGGAAATCACACTTTCACAATTCATTATACTCAAATATCCTTGAGTTTCCCCATCATCATATGGTATGACAAGTATTTCAAATTTATATAACTATATTTTTAACAGTTGTGGCTTTTAAGAATTTCAGTATTTTAGAAACAAGGCATACTCAACCCACACATTAATTCTTTATGCTGTACAAAATATCTAAATCAATAAACATTTTAGAAGAATAAAACAATCAATACTACCCAAACTGCAGTGAATAGAATATGTCTTTGTGCTTAAGGTAAGTGCTGAAGGTCTTTGGGGAGATCAATAATTGGATTGATTTAGTTTTTGGCTTTATAACACATCTTGATTGACTACACTCTATTACCAATGTTCCCCTTTTATAGTAAACCTATGAATTCTGGATCAGAGTTCCATTTTCAATTGTATATGTTGAGTGTGTGACACCTGGCATATATCTGGGGTCATCTGCTAAGGAATATGAGAAAGTGAGTATAAGGACAAACTATTTAAGGTGATTTGTAGAGTAATAATTTATATTTTTTATTTAACAGGGTCATTGCCATAGAAAAATATAGCATTTTACTTAACCCTGAATAAAAGAAGGAATGTCAGAAATAATTTAGTTATAATTCCTCAGCAGCATACCAGATGAGAGCCCTCCACTGTCCTCTATTGAATTCAATTAAATTAAAAGAAAATAAATAAGTGAGAAATTTTCTGTGAACCTAACTCAAAATTCTAATATACTAGTAAATACATTATACATAGACAGATAAGGGAGTCTAGTTATATTTTCATTAGGTATTACCCCAAAAACATATTTCACCAAACATTAACATATTTTTGTTTTTTAAAAAATATATTTCTTTATTGATTTCAGAGAGGAAGGAAGAGGGAGAGAGAGATAGAAACACCAATGATGAGAGAGAATCATTGATCATCTGCCTCTTGCACACCCCCCACTGGGGATTGAGCCAGCAACCCAGACATGTGCCCTTGGCCGGAATCGAACCTGGGACCCCTCAATCCACAGGCTGACACTCTATCCACTGAGCCAAGCCAGCCAGGGCTATTTTTGTTTTGTTTTTTTAATAATTTAGAATTGGTTGTATGTTTAAAAAACTAAAGATGTCTGACTTCCCAAGCCAGGGTTTGCTGCATGTGTCTTTTGTGATCATAATTAGGTGCCAAGCTGCACCCATGGGGAATCAACTGGGTTTCACATGTATTCCTCTTTATCACCTGCTATGGATGTAAATGTCTCCTCCCAAATTCTATATGTTGAAGCTCTAATACCCAACATGACTATCTTTGGAAATAGGGCTTTTTGGAGTTAATTAAGGTTAAATGAGGTCATAAGGATGGAATCCTAATCCAATAGGATTGGTAGTCATATGAGAAGAGGAAGAGAGAGAGATTTTTTCCCTATGCGCACACATTAGGGAAAAGAGATGTGAACACACACCTGAAAGGCAGCTGTCTTCAAGCCAGGAAAAGACCCCTCACCAGAACTCAACCATGGTGGCACGCTGGTCTCAGACTCTCAGCCCCTAGAACTGTGAGAAATAAATTTGTTTCAGAAGCCTCCCAGTCCAAGGTATCTTACTAAGGCAGGCTGAGTTGAGTAAGACAGCACCATTTTGTAAAAGCACCACTCCCTCTTACTAATCAAGGTCAATTACCCCTGCTAATATGATGATGACTCTTCTTGCCTGGTGGCCCCAGGTCACAAGGGATACCAAAAGCCACGCTGGCAGCTGTAGCTTGTAGCTCAATGTGTCCCTTGCTGTGTTCTAAAAATACTCTTTTTTTGGATACCATGTTCTCTAACCCCACAGAAACAAGAGTTGCAGGGCTAGAAAGCATAATTTCCTAAGTAGGTGATTGGGAGTGATGGTAAGAGGGGCCATTTCTCTTAGCACCCTTCAGTTCTCAGATCCATGCATTCTTTTTGTTGGGAACACAGCATCATTAAAAGTTTTTTGATTTAGTACATATACTGAATCTTGAGTGATGACACCACTTCCCTGCAGAGTATTGCTTCCAAGCTGGCACTTCAGCATTGTCTTTGGTAGGCATCCCTCTATTAAAGGAGACCAGCTGTTTCTGGATGTTGTAGTATGTGATACAATCAGTGGATCTCACTACTATAGGCCCACTCAGTGCAGCAATTTGTCTTTTAATTTGGAGTAAACAACACAGGATGACCTTAATTATGGAGCCCCTAACATTTTAAACAAAATGGTAGGTCTCTGAATCTCTAAATTTCCATAGGGCTTAATCCCTACTCTCTTAGTGCATGTGTTTTGCTAAGTCTTCCAGGGTACCAGCCACTTCATACTCATTCTGTTCACTATGATATCATCAAAGAAATGATCAATGTCATGTTCTGAAGATACAGATCTCTTAAGGCTGTATTATAAAAGAGAACAGAATCTATAATAACAAAAGTGTAATATGCTAATTAGACCAGACATCCTTCCAGGCGTCCTTCTGGACAAGCTGGGCTGCAAGGGAAGCCTAGGTCCCCGGTGCCGAGGGAAGCCGGTGCTGGCAGCTGGGGGAAGGAAGGCCTACTCTTGCATGAATTTCGTGCATTGAGCCTCTAGTACTTTATATAACACTGGTCTAAAAATGTAAATGAATACTTTTTTCGTTCCATGTGCATTTAAATTATTTCTGATTCTATCTTCTAACATCAGACTTGACACCTATGAAAGATGAAGGAAAGGAAAAGGGTTGGATAGGGAGAGCTTTAAACTGAAGTGCAATTGAAAATCTAGCCTAAGATGATGAGGAATCCTCACAAAATGTTTCCCTAGAGTTCAATATCAGACAGAAACAGTCTGGCTCTAATACTCCTACCATTGTCAGTTGTTGCTGGCAGCAGCCTGGGTGAGCATGGCCCTGGTGTGGCTGGTATGGAGGAAAAGGGGTACCTTGGAAACTCAGTCAAGTATGCTGTCTGCAGCAAATTTCTTAGAAGGAAGATCCAAACAGTGCAAACCCATGGCTGCCACAAGCAGTAAAAATTGTATCCATTATCACTTATCTCACCATAAAGATCATGAATTTTAAATTGATTTCACTCTCACAGCTTGAGACAGGTCCCTCCAATGGAAAATAGACAAACAAATAAACTACTTCTCATGGGTACTCATTCTGACCTCAGAAATTAAATGTTGAGCAAATATATAAAAAATGTCACTTTGAAGGCATATTAAATTATCATTCTGCCCGCGGTATTTGCAGCCTAACTCTATGTATATTAATCCCCTATCTTCCCCCTTGAGTCTCTCCACATCCTATCCCTGCTTTTGTGTTCATGCAGCCTCGCTATTCGAGTGCTTCATATTTTAGGTAGCTGCATACAGAAGTTTGGCCTTTCTTTTTCTTTTTTTTTCTTCCTGCTAAAAGCTTTATTGTTTCATTTGGTCCAATGCATGGAAGAGGGCTTCAGGGTGGTTAAAAGCATGGCTAGTCCTTTTGGGGAGAGGCTCAGGTAAAAGCCAGACACCAGGGGATGCAGAGGGGCCTCTCAGACACCTCTGGGCTCCAAAGGCTCCTAGTTGTGCTTGAGGGTGAGCCTTTCGAAGAGATACTCGCCCAGCCCAGCCTGGGGTCCAGCAGCCTGCAGATGTCAGTCAGGTGTCGCCCATCTTAATAAGTTTCACCTCCTCACCCAGGAAGTGGTTCTCCGGAAGTCACTGAGATGAGGGTCTGCGCGGGTAGAACCCCGGGCCTGCAGCTCCAGAAGGGCCCGGTTCAGGTTCCTCTCCAAGGCCAGGGCGGCTTCCACAGCTTCCTGAGTTTTGCCCACTCATCTTGGGAGGCTTCAGCACGTCCTGAAGAGAATGCGGCCACCGAGCTGGTTTTCCATCTTTAAAAGACGCTCAGCGCCTCGCGCTTCTTCTGCGCCAACTGGAGGAGGAAGCAGCCCACGCCCTCGAGAGCCACATCTTCACGGCGGAAATAGAAGCCCAGAGAGAGGTAGGTGTGGGAGACCTGCAGGTGCAGGCTGGCCGGGCGGGTGACTGCAGCCTCCACCTGGGTGGAATAATTCTGACAAATTTGAGAGCTCATGGTTGTTCAGCAATAAGGAGTTAAGGTAGGAAAACACACACACACACACACACACATACACAGTGGTTCTGAAGGTTGTGACTGGATAAGACGCAGGAGAGTGGCCGAGTGGCCAGAGGCTGGAAGAAGGGGCAGCCCTGGGTCTGTTCCTTCCAAACACTGTTGAAGCAAGAGACAGATCTGGGACCGCCCAGGGTGCTGCGAGAGCGATCTTTATTTTTCAATTATTTACACATCTTCCAACAATCAGGCAATGGTGATGAGCTTGTATCTGATATCCAATGGTTTTTAAAAATCTACTTTTTTAGCATGCAGGATGACAAAAATAACTATCAAATTGGAGATAGATTTGGCAGAAATAGAAAGGTTTTGTGCTTCAAAGCAAACTGATTGGGTGTGCTTTCGTACTTTAATGTATATATTTTCCCACATCAAAAATATGTGTAAGCATATTTTACCCTTGGAAGTTTTATGAAAAATATTACTTTGTAAAAAACAAGGTATATTTGTCCTGTTAGTTTTTCAGTGTGAATCCATTATATTCAAATGGCCTGTTAAGAAATCCTTCTTAAATTTGTGGCTTTGCATCTTGGTGGAACAGTCTATACTACTATTTGTTTTATTTATTTTGATTAAGGATCCTTTGTCACTCTATGTTTAAACTACTTTTGACATCTGTTGGCTTTAAACTAATCTCAGCATCTGTCTATAGGATTCACCATTACTTATTGTTTTCTCCTATATAATCTCATCAATCTGTGAAAATCCCATATTATCTTTTGCTTTATTACTTGAGATAAATTTTCTCCTCTTCCATTAGAGTAATACATATATATAACCTCCAGCTTTCTTCATTGTTATACAGATTGCATTAGTAATTATTTGTATACATACATATATAGTACTTATTATTTATACATATGTACGTATAGTATAGAACTTTTAATATATCTTGCTCTTGCTCTGAATATCTGTTTAATAATTTAAATGTTTTGTTTTACAGTGAAAGATATACTCTCTTAAGAAACCACTTTGACTCCTTAAATCTCAAAGTACTGTTCAATTTAAGTTTGAGTAACATGGCTACAAGCTAATTGCTGTATTATGTGTTTAAAGGAAAGATTTTTTTTTAATTTAAAACTGGAAAATAATATATCTCTTGAGGAGAACAAATGCTGTGATAAGAGCGATGAGCCTAGAGTTTGAACACTTCTATTTCAGGGTTTTTCAAGTTCAGCACTATTGGTGTTTTGAGCAGGATAATTGCTATGGAGGCTGGTTCTGTGTATTGCAGGATGTTTAGCAATATCACTGGTCTCTACATATGAGATGCCTGTAATGTTCCGTCCCAGTTGTGAAAATAAAAAAGTGTCTTTCAGACACTACCAAATGCCTCTGGAGGGCAAAATTGCTCCTAGTTGAGAACTTCTATCTACCACTGATATTTAGATATTTGAGCATTGTCACGTTTGAGCTATATGCTCAAAAAGTGGGGTAGGTCACTCCACTACTTTAGACCTCAGATACCTCATCTGTAAACTATATGTAATAATAGCTACTGTATGGTAGTGTTATAAAGGTGAGAAGAGATGCTGTATTGCAGTGCTTCCAACAGAATATCAGTAATATAATTTGTTAATCTAAATTTCAGAACTCTCTGTTGTTTATCTAGGCAAAACAAGAAAAAAAATGCTAAAATGCACCCGAAGGAGGAAAAGGGATCATGCCCATTATTAACTCTCTTACTTCTCTCCCACCCTGGCATCACTTTCCACTCGATTTGACATGTCTTTGCTGTAGAGCTAAAATTGGCACTGTTTTAAGTACCCTTCATGCACCACCTGTCTTTCTGGCAACCCAAACTTAGAGAGACAAGTCAGAAGTGAAAGGGGAAAAGAGAAACATAGCCACCAAAACACCCAGCCGGGAGGAGCAAATAGGATTCTGTACTTAAAGAGAGTGATTTGTCTTAGGAGAATACAACACATGCCTCGCTGGCTTCACGGGTTTCAATACTTAAACCAAACTTGAGAGATACTGTACTGAGTATTAGAAAAATAACATTGCTTAAATGAAAAAAAATAATCATTAGTATGGATAGTAGAATATTAACTATTCCCTTCATAGCTTAGCAGATTAATGAAACTGCTATCCATGTAGAGTGAAATTATTCTTAAGAAATTGTTTGATTCTGCAAACCAATTTTATCTTCTAATAGTATTGAAAGTATAAATAAAATATTATAATTAATTAAATCATCATAAAAGCCTTGGAATTAAAATCAAAAATTTAATATTTGTTAAAGGATGCAGATATGGGGTCCTTTCTCAGAGGATGTGCTAGCTGTTAGATGTAATAAAAAAACTCAATAGACCAACAATGTTGCTGCAAAGTTAAGAAATTTTGTTTAATTTGAATGTCTTTCTTTGCATAGAGTTTTCAAAAATATTTAAATTATTGTTAAAATATCTTTGTGCATTTTTCTATCTTAAGGAGCAAAGCAACTTGAGACTTTCCTTAACAATACATATTCTTGAAATGCTGTAGTGGTTTTCATTCTTATGAAGAATGAGTAATGAATTGGTAGAAATCATTGCATTAAAATATCTGAAAACTTCATTAACATTAGGTTCCCACTGTGTGTGTGTATATGTATGTATGTGTGTGTATGTATATATATATATATATATATATATTTCTCTCTCATCGTTGATGTTTCTCTCTCTTTCCCTCTCCCTTCCTTTCTGAAATCAATATATATGTACATATATATATATATTGATTTCAGAGAGGAAGGGAGAGGGAAAGAGATAGAAACATCAATAATAAAAGAGAATCATTGATTGGCTGGCTCCTGCATGCCCCCTATTGGGGATCGAGCCTGCAACCTGGGTATATATGCCCTTGACTAGAATCGAACCTGGGACACTTCAGTCATCATGAGCCAAACCAGCTAGAGCCCACTGTTTTTCTTATATTCATCTGTGTCTGATAGAAGACAAACAAAAATTACCTTGATAACTTAGAGTTTATTATATAGGACTAGTGGTCCGGTGCACAAAATTCGTGCACGGGGGAGGGTGTGTTCCTCAGCCCGGCCTGCACCCTCTCTAATCTGGGACCCCTCAAAGGATGTCCTACTGCCAGTTTACAGGGAT
>NW_005354385.1:14986707-15002771 GCF_000412655.1 Myotis brandtii | reverse complement strand
GCCCCGACACCATGGCTTTGTCCAGAAGAACGTCCGGAAGGTCTCCTGGAAGGTCTCCCAGTCTAATTAGCATATTACCCTTTTATTAGTATAGATAGATTTTATCAGAAAGTTAAATTTAAGATCATTGGGGTTCTTATTGAGGTCATAAATCTGAGCTAATATTGAAATATTTGTTTACATACTACAATTAGCTTTAAATTCCCAAGGGATTCTTGTTAAAATGTACAATTTAGCCTCCCTTCCTTCCTTCCTTCCTTCCTTCCTTCCTTCCTTCCTTCCTCTTTTCTTCTTCCCCTCTCTCTCTCCATCCCACTTATTTTCCTCATTCCTTTTTCTTTTCTTTCTCACTTCCTCAATCCTTTCCAGATTCAAAAAATGTTTATTCATTATAAAATCCTGCTTCAGATGATAAATTTTATCATTATTGATACTGTGGGCTACCTATGGACTTGCCTACCTCTAGTAAGTAATTTATGTTAAGACTAAAAGTAGTGTCTTTGAGATTAAATTTATTATGAACATTAAATGTTATAGACTCTAAATGTGTTTTTATACTTATTCAATATCTACCCATTGTTATCATTCACTTTGGAATTAGAACTTAATTATAAACTGCCACAGAAAATAATCTGAAACTATTATATTTCATTCATTCTTCCCTACATTGGCCTTTTTTAACTTCAAAATGATTAAGAAGAAAGAAAATGTCATTATTGCTCTTAAATGGTGCTTATATTGCCACTGTCATCCTGTCCTTAAGCATGCATATTTGTCTGTATACATATATATACAGACACATACAAATGAACACACATAATCCTGCACTTCACCAATATATTGGTTTGTTATATAAGGATTTGTGAAAATAGGTTATTGCTCTGAAGGAAAAATTTTTAGTAGAGAAAGAACAGGTTGTTTGTGACTCAAAATGAGATTCCATTCTGTGATTTAGTTGTTTGCAATTAAAGCTCTCTCTGATTCCAACTACTCATTAATTTATGTAATAGTCAATTTATAATTGCTTCTCTAACATTGCTCTGGGACTAGAATTTCTTTGACCTTTTGTATGAGAAACAAAAGGTGAAATATTTTGCTTGATTTTTCCTTTTTTTATCTTTGATTAAAAAAAAAACTTGCTCAGACTGTATATGATAGATAATAAAAAAATACATAGGAATAATGTTGGCCTTTCCCATGACTGTTCCATACTGAAAATATATTCAATTTACTATAATTTAATTAGGATTATTGTAAATATTTCCAAGGCCTACTTCAATTATTTCATACACACACACACACACACACACACACACACACACACACACATGCATACCCCCCTGCCACACACACACAAAGGTATAATCAAAATCCTAACTTAAGGATTTGAACTTTATACATTCTGATTAAGTGTATATTTATTCATTATATATAAAAGTATAATTACGTATGTGCAATCATATATGTATTTGCTTATAAATTTGCCATTTGTACTTTTAACTGCATTTTATGTATTTTAAAGTATTTTCACATCGTTTAAATTTCAAAGTATTTTCTTCCTGTTTAATAAAGAAGAAACAAAAACACAATTTGGTTAAATAGCTTATTTGAGGTCATAAAATCAGACACTGTGCAATCTGAGGCTGGGATCTCAAGGTTCTGCTTCCTAGCTTAGCAACTTTTCCATACATGCTTTTGCTGGTGGAGGAGTTATGTTTATGAGGACAGAACTCATGACATTGATTTGTTTGATCCCAGTTAGGTACACTGGAAATAATCAATGTATAATAAGATAATCCTAACATAGAACACTACTAAATTAAATTCCATTTTGTGCAAATCTTTCCAAGCAACACAAGGCAAATTTTCTTTTACTATATGAATACTATTTTGGGGTTTTAAATGTCTTGCCTCTCTATTCTCTATATTCTTGCATCCCTTCTCCCCACCAATGCTTGCCTTGTTGGGGGCATTGTTTCTAGACTAGGGTGTGTGTATGTCTATGTATATGTGAGCACTCATGGCTGACTGTGTGTGTGCACATGTCCCTTTTTGTTTATTGTGTTGTACTGTACTCCAGCTTCTGGTTTTGAATAGAGTGCTTTATAAATTGTTGTTAATGTTCTCATTAAAGCTTTTTATAAATAGAATGCAGTATTAAAACATCCTACCTGCCACAAAACAGGAAGACTAATTGTTCACCTTTACAGTTTTAATCTTCCTGAAGGAAAAATGAAAGAGGTGTGAGTTTAGGTGAATATAAAATACTCATTATTTTGAGATAGACGTCAGCAAATTGACTCAATTCAAGGACAGCTATGCAAAGAGACTTGATTTGGGGTAGTGAACACACAATATAATATACAGATGGTATCTTATAGAATTGTACACCTGAAACATATATAATTTTATTAACCCAGTCACCCCAATAAATTTAATAAGAATTTTCAAAGAAAGAGTAGATATGAAATATTCAAAAAGCTATTGTGCTGGGAAAGCAAAACTAGCATGGTCATGTATAACAGCTGTTAAAAAGCTGCTTCATATAGCCCTGCTGGTGTGGCTCAGTGTTTGAGCATCCATCCATGAACCAGGAGGTCACAGTTCGATTCCCAGTCAGGGCTCAATCCCCAGTAGGGGGTGTCCTGGAGGCAGATGATCCATGATTCTCTCTTCCTCTCTCTGAAATCAATTTAAAAATTATATGTTTCATATACAAATCTGCTATGGGTCCTTTGTGCTGGACACGAGCTTCGGTAATTTGAGATGGAAGCCAGAAGCCTTAAAAATGGGAAAGAAAAAAAAACAACCACTTAAAGCTAAGGTTAAAACATGTTTTCCATTTATTTCACTTTTTGAAACTGTTGCTGGAGGACTTAATGGGTCAGGTTTTCCAGACATGAGTGGGAATGAGGTGAAGGTTCTTGGGGGAATGCTGACATAAGCATTTTCAGAAACCCCACGAGGATGGGATGTGGAAAATTATTTTATTGGCATGATTTACATTTCTCTGGTTCCAAAGTCCCCTGCCCCTTAAGCCAGTCCTGGAAAAGGTGCAGCTGAGAGTTCAGCAGAGCCAGAAACAAGTCAGTATCCAGAGCTTCCGTTCTATGTTGCAGCCAGGGGTGGTTTAGCATTCCAACTAATTAAAGTCCATTAGTCCATGTGTAGCCCCGCATGACCATGAGCCACGTGGGTGCAGGGGAGTGTGCCCTGCAACAGGAGTCACAGGAGCCTGGCACCTTGGAGCCCAGAGAGGGTAGCTCCTTTGTCTAGAAGTTTATATATTCAGGTTTCCCAGCTGGCAGTAGCCATGCTCATCCTGACCAATTATCTGTTTCCAGGTGTGATTGACATGGAAGCATCGTCCCATGTCACTCAGACCTTTACTGGGGATGTCTCTAAACTGGCTTTGTCTAGTCCCTTCCCCAATCAGCCAGCGGGGAACAGACTCAGAAATGCAGCTTTTTGGCAAAGCTGTATCAATGGCATGCCTGTATTATTTGGCCTTCCCTTGCTCCTTTCCTGTTAAATAATAGCCAGGTTATTATCAAGACCAAATTATGCAATTTTTATAACTTACTGAACAAATTCTAAACCCAATGGAGAATATCACTTAGCCTCTCTAACTTGTGTAACGTTAGAAAACAAAGCTGCACCAGTGGTGAGCTGCTCTTGAAGTAATGTGGTGGCTGTCTGCAGCTGGACTTCAGTTATAGAAGCCATGCATTGGAGTTCAGAGAAGTGTGGCCGGCATCTAAATTACTTTGAGTCATATTATTTCCGAGAAGTGTATGTTCACAGTGATAGTAATGTGATAGAAGTTTTAGTTTAAATCATTAATCATAAGAAATATTTAGTTTTAGCAAGATAGCTGATATTTTAATAAAATATAATGTCCCCTGAAAGGTCTGGAGAAGTTGCTGGCTATATAGGAAAAAATATATGTGAAAATATTTTTTGTTCTTGATGCCATCAATATGATAGATTTGCAATGCTGATCTTTTGAATCTTGCCTAATCTTACTACTGGTTCAAAATCCTTATATCTGAAGCTTTGAAAGGCCAGAACTCAAAACGTCAGAGTTTGGAGTAAGGAAACGTTTATTAATTGAGAAGGCAGCCATGGAGAAGATGGAAGATGTAATCCTCAGATCCATCTTAAGAAAGTACACAGTACAGGCTTCTTTACAGCCACGGGAAGGGGAAATAGGAAGGGCTATTTACGTTGAGCCCCAAGCAGAATTCCTCTAATTATTAGCATGTCTAAAGCAGGAGCTATTAGCCTGAAGGTCTTGGGAACAATGCAAGCTTGAATAAGATGGAGTTAGAGAGACCTAGCATTTAACTCTGTCACAGCCTCTCAGTAAAACAAAAATGTTACCTGTGTTAGGGTTCATGGGTTCCCCAAGATAGAAATTGAGAGGAAACCCCAGAGAAATTTTCAGACATTTTATTAAGCTTATGCTCAAGTGTAAGGGAGATATTACAGAGAAAAGAAAGATCCTCTGATCTAGCTAGAGGGCTGGCCCTGCTTGACTTGCTTTTATAAGGTGGACACAAGGTGAGCCTGTGCAAAAAGGTGGGCTTATGAAAAAGTTGGGTTTTTTGAAAGTTTCAGGAGTGGAATTTTCATGTCATGGTGAGGTCACTTTTTCCTCTGGTGGGTTGCTTGGCAACTAGCTCTAAGCTTGCTCTGTGGGGCAAGATGGCAGTGTTGCCCATTACTGCCACCTCAGGAAGATCATATAGTCACCAAACCTTGATCAACTGCACATGCAGAAACATGTTAGGAAGTAAGCATTTAGAAGGGAAATAAAGCCAATTACTTCTGCCTTATTAGAAGAGAGGAGAAAGATGGCGACATTCTTGTGGTCTGGCATTCCTTCTGTCCTTGGGGTCCTATGCTGTCTCACAAATACACAACCTATGAACAATGCTATGGGACACCCTTAACTCAAAATATCTGATATTCATAAAGGCTTTTCAAGATAGGTTTTAGCAAATTTTTTGCTCTTATCTGATTTACTTTCTAATGCCTTGAATTCAAGGAGTAAAATGAATAACTGGCCACCAAAGGTGTCACAATTTATTCTCTAGAAATAAAACCAATATGTTATCTAATTTCAAAGAATATAAAGTACTACTTCTATTTCTGAGCTTGAGTACCTCTAAGCCTGACAAGTATGAACAAGGTAATTATCTTTTAGCTGAAGTCTTGAGATGAACTGTGTGAAAAGAGAAGGAAATTATATTTCAATAAAGCAGTTCATTTGTTAAAGTTTCTACTTCCTTTCAGAGTAGTTGTAGTACCAAGGATTGCTATAATCATATGAGCCTAGCCTGATCTCACAGAGTTACCTTGTAAATAGCCTAAATTAAATTGATTCTGATGAGTCAATTCAACAAAATTTTGGGGGACATCTAATTTATGCCAGGCTCTGTGTGGGAGCTCATGGCCAGAACTACTATTACCTTGATGATAACTAATCAGTAAAATATGAAACACAGGAAGGAATTGCTTTATAGGTAGTACATAGACTTTTGAATGTTGTCATGACCCTCACCCAGCCTAAAATGGCAAAAGTCAGAGAGTCATCAGCTTTTCATTCTGCATAAGCTACTCTGTCCACAAAACTTGGGAGGCATCCTTGTGATGAACTACACATTCTAGTTTCCATTGGGGATTTACATCTGCTTGCACATTTACATCTTTATCTCATATATCACTTGCATTATTTCTTTATAGTCTGTTAGTAAGACAAAGTAGAAGCAATTTACACCAGGTATGGATCCTCATTATAACAGATATACTCAATGAAATGGATATTTGTGGTTTACTGGTTCACATTTTGCTAGGTGTTCCTGAATATGCAAGAACAAGGATTCTAAACATGAAAAATATAATCTTTGTTGTTTGCTGTTCAGTTTAAATCTAAATATTTTATTTTGATTAATTAAATTAAATATTCCGTCAAATAGGTTTTCTTTTTCCACTGAATTAACTGGCTTCAATTGATCATGTGATTAATTACATGTGAATATTAAATATTGGAATTCTATGTATATATAGACTACTCAGGCTTCTGTTTTATTTTAAAAAATATTTTTTATTGATTTCAGAGAGGAAGGGAGAGGGAAAGAGATATATAGAAACATCAACGATGAGAGAATCATTGATAGGATGCCTCCTGCATACCTCCACTGGGGATCAAGCCCAAAATTCCCACATGTGCCCTGACCAGAAATAAAACCATGGCCTCCTGGTTGATGCTCAACCACTGAGCCATGCTGGCTAGGATCAGGCTTCCCTTTTAAACCTGAATAATTTATTCTTTAATACCACAGTAGAATCAAGACAAAATATATAATTATGCTCTTCTGGTTTATATTTTTGATATTTTGGATGGTATTTTATATTTAAGAAATATATGTCTTTTTATCTGGACCCTATTTTTTTAAAAAAAATCTAATTGTTGTATGTTTGATCTTTACTTATAAATTATTTAATGAAAAAGAGAGTGAGTATAATACATGTGCAGCTGGTGAGTTCACTCCACCCTCTGGAGGGACTTTCCCAGGGCCTCTTCTGTTGTTAGCTAATCTGGAACAGAAGAGTTAAATTTTTGCCTAAGATAATAATACTCTATTAACATAGTCTAGATTATAACTGAAAATTCACACAAAGTATTTGTGTGTGTGTGTGTGTGTGTGTGTGTATCTATATATCCTATGTTAAGCAGTTAAAATATATTCACCCTATTTGAAAATCTTGGTTATCCAAAAATTGAAATCCAAGCTTGACAAAGGCAGGGAATGCCAAACCTGAAATGTAGTCATTTCAGGTTTGGCATTACATCCCTTTTATCAAGATAAATTATAATTTACTAGATAGACTTATTAATTAAAATAAATATTTGTTATCTGCTTATGGAGGGTACTACCCATACATTCAAAGTAGGGGAATAAGAAGGATCAAACCTAGTCTTATCTACTATATAGATTTACCAACAGGCAATACTTACAGTTGACTTTCTACCAAATTCTGAATGTTCTCTCTTCTAATGTCCTGAAAAACTTTAAAGTATTTCTTTTCTGTAAGCAGATATTTTGTGGGTTAAACACCTGTCTCCATTTATCCAAGGCCACTGCTAGCCCATCTGGTATCTTTGTGCAGAGAGAAAAAGTACTCACTCTGAGCAGTTGGTTAGGAAATGTATCTCCCTATGGGCACGTTGTTGCTTGGTGAACTGAGCACTGGCTGGATTTGAGTCCCCACACACAACCTCAGCTGGTGCCTTTGTGAGCAGTGCCCAGTATTCATGGCAGTCCTGAGATCACCCTCTACTGTGTGGTCATTATCTACATTCTCACTTTTACAAAAATTCTCTCCTTCAGTTTAGAAATCTTGTGCTTTCATAAGAGACACCTTTGACCAATTGATACTTTGCCCTTTAGTTTTAAATCTTTGTAGCCAAAACTTCAGCTTGAAACATCCTTGGACTTATCAAGAAAACAGCAGCCAAAAGAAGACAAAGCTAAACTCCCTAAGAGATAACTTTGCAAAATGTGAAAATTTAAAGAGAACCAAAAGGTAGAAATCATCAGAGACCAAACAACTGAAACTTTTCAAAGTTTTAGCTTTCAATTCCATGAGGGCACCCAGGAAATATTTATACTTTGATGTCCCCCAAATAGTTTAATCTGATCTGTGAAGTCACAGCAATAGCAGAATACTATGTCCCAGGGACAGACAGTTTGGTGAACTCAGCAGGACAGGCCCAGTTTCAATAGCCAAAAATATATATCCTACAGGCTTGGGTGGAAAAGCTGTAACTAAGCATCTCCCTCAACTCTCAGCCATAGAGCTCCCTTATAAATGTTAAAGAATTTTCTCTTTAGATCTCTGGATTTGTTATTTCTTAATTGATAATATGAATGGAACAGTCAATATTTGAAGAATTTCTACACAATTACCACATATACACACACACACACACACACACAGTATTAACCAATTGTCAACAATTTCAAAGGACCATTTATAATTAACTTTACAAGTTGCTTCAAAAACTTAAATGTTGTTAATACCTAGTGCTAAGAAGAGTTTGCTAAAATGATGGGATGGTGGAGTTAATCGATCTTAATTCATTTATCAGTTACTCAGAATAACACCATGATAAATAATTATCACCTAAACACCGCAGGTTGTACCATTTCCTTTCAAGTGACATTTATGAAATATTATCAGCATACACAACTTAAAAGCTTACACATGTTTGTCTCATCCGTGTAATCTAATCAGAGGTGCAAACCCTGGATCTGTGCCAGTACCAACCGTCCTCGTTACAGTTGCAGCCTTCATGGCCCATCTGGAGTTGCTGGTCTGCTTGATGTCACATGACAGTTCCTACCAGCATGGAAGATGAAAGGATGTTCAGGCCACGTGTCTAGGGATGACAGTTTTCTTTGTGATGAGCTACAGAGTCACAGCTTGTTAAATAAGCCTGTGATAGTGATAAAAGACAAAGCCACCAGTTTACAGCAGAATACGGCCTCTCTGCCCATGACAAGCCATGCTATCTCTACTCACACATGCTGACATCTCATAAAGCATTCCCACAAGTGGTGGCTAGAAATAGTCTCTGAAGACAGCCCCAAAAGAGAGTAATAGGTTGCTGCTTATCTTTGAGCAAATGAATGGAAAAAAACCTGAATGTACAATGTAGTTCTCTAAGCCTCACAGATAAAGGTGGCTTTATACTTAGAACATTTTGTATAGTGGGCCTATTTCACATAATAAATATCTTGAGCAGTGGCATAAAGATGACTATGAGGTCCATGGTTTAAATGACATGCTAAATTTAAACATTTTTTTTTTTTATTATCGTTCCATAGGTCCATGGACCAAAATACATGACTGCTTCTGTTTATTCAGAAGTGATATATCTAATAATAACAAAAGAACAATAATAAAAGAATAATAATAAGAGCCATCACCTAGTCCATGCTTACAATGTGCTAGGCTAATTACACAATATACATTTCAATACTTCCTTATCACCTAAATACAGCTTGATGTACCGTTTCTTTCAAGTAATAGTATCATTATACCCATTTTGAAAATGAGGAAACTGAGACCCAGAGAAACAATTTGTCCAGGTTATTCAATGAATGAATCAAAGATTGGAATGATTAACCATTTCCACTTTACCTGAATAGTAACAAATATAATGGGAAACATTATAAAAATGGATAGATGAAAAAATGTGAAGTCTATGGTATTCCCTATTTTGAGGTTACATCAAAATTCATTAATGATTTAGCCCTGGCTGGTATGGCTCAGTTGGTTGGAGCATTGTCCCATACACCAAAAGGTTGTGGGTTTGATCCCCAGTCAGGGAGCATACAGTTTGTCAGCTGATCCATGTTTCTCTCTCAGCTATCACATTGATATCTCTCTCTCTCTTTCTCTCACACACATCACACATTCAGGTGTTGGATCTCATTTGTTAGTTTTCATATAATTCTATAATTGTTTTATATATGTGGATTTTAGCCCTCTATACTTTCCAAAAAAAAATATTGAAAAGTAAATGGGTAAAACACTTTGTGTGTGTGTGTGTGTGTGTGAGACAGACTTTGCAGAGTCCTGGACAACTAGAAGATACTTAGTGAATGATTATCCAATTGAGATGCTTTTCTCAGTCAATGGTTTTAAAGACCAAAGAGGAGACAGAATTCTTAATGTCAAGGAAAAATCATACTTGAAGTATCCAAATTCTGAATAAGCTTCTCAGTAGCAATAGCAGCATGTTTTGGGGGGAAAAGTGACTTTTTCTAGTCTACTAAAATTGAAAAAATAATTCCTTTTCATCCAGTGATTCTTAATGTCCTGAGGGGACTGGCTAAACTGTATTGCAATTTTGGTTGTGATGGCCACTATAATTCAAAGTGTTTATGACAAGCTTTTAATAGAATTTACAGACACATGAGGATAGGTTAGTACTGAAACATACTGTTTGAATTATAAAATAAAGTTTCAGACTGGAATCAATCTTTTAATTTTAATTAATTAATTGATGTAACTGGTTTTCAACTCCGACTATATGTTTAAATCAACTGAATTATATATTTTTTCATGTGCCAGATTTGCAAATTATTGACTAGGGCAAGACTTAAGGAGCCAAGGCATTTAAAAAATATTTTCAGGTAATTCTGATGTGTATTCAGAGTAAGGCAGTAACCTAGTTTAACCACAGGTTGGTTCTGGAGCTCTTCTATAGCACCCCTTCCCAAGAGCAGGTAATCTATTGCTTTAACACCTGCAAGTGACAGGGCAGTGTCAGTGTCCATTGTCACTGTCATGAGCTGAAAGACTTGAGGTCACTGGGAAAATGCATTATCACCAGAGAAGAGCAACTCATCTGATTAGAACACACAACACAAGGCTCTTAGATCTCAAAATTAGTGTATTTTACAAGTTTACTTCAAAATAAAAAGCACATACGAGGCAATATGACGTTTAAAGCGATTACTTTCCTACTGAAAGTTTTGTGCTTTTTTGTGTGAGAAAAGTGGAGAAATTAAGTAAAAAATAGTTAAGGAGTGGCCAGGGAAAGATTCTTAAAGCAACAGAAAAAGGAGAATAGGAGATTAAGCTAGAAAAAAGATTTTTTATCTTTTATATCATTCCGGAAGTTTGGCCACATTTTGTGCTTAATTTTCAGCTGCCAACTTCAAGTCATAGAAGAAACACACTAGAATAAGATCCTATCTTTAAACATGTGTGTGTTGCTTCATCATTCAAGAACACTGGCAGGCTTGGTAAGAGAACATCAAAACTATCAAGTGAAATCAGCTAATATTTATTGAACATTGTTAGAATATGATATTAGAGAAAGACAGTATGTACTAATCAGTATATGGAGGACCTGCAAAAAGTAGGCAGGCTTGTTGGGGGTGGACCAGTCAAGTTTGAAATAGACCAGAAGTAGCATATAGATGGAGATCAAAGTAGAAAAACTGTCAATATGTGAAGGGAATGGTAGGAACAATGAACAATGACTCTGAGTGAGATGTGAGCTTGACTTCCTGTAGTAGAAGAATAAGTTTATTAGAAAAAAATGCTCAATTAAGAAGGTAAACTTCCAAATGACTTAATAATATTGAACTAATGATTTGGGCCTCTGTCTTTTCCCAGGTTAAGAATCATGTTGCAATCCCAAAATTGGAACTTAAATAAAGGATGGGAAGGGTTATATTGTAAGTGGAGGGCATGCTAATTTGAAATGTTTAGTTATATGAAGTTTACAGGGAGAGAGGCCAAGAAGATTATCACAGACACTGTGCTATATATAATAAAAAATATTAAGATTAAGGTACCTCTTCCCTTCAACAGACAAACTTATAAGGAGATAAAAACAATAAAATAGCCCTAACCGGTTTGGCTCAGTGGATAGAGCATCGGCCTGCGGACTCAAGGGTCCCAGGTTTGATTCCGGTCAAGGGCATGTACCTTCGTTGCGGGCACATCCTCTGTAGGGAATGTGCGGGAGGCAGCTGATCAATGTTTCTCTCTCATCGATGTTTCTAACTCTCTATCCCTGTCCCTTCCTCTCTGTAAAAAATCAATAAAAAATATATTTAAAAATAGTTACATTGTTTAAAAACAAACAATAAAATTCAAATATAAGAAGGATCATGAGTTTATAGATGATTAATTGCACAGTGGTGAGTTGTTCAGAGACTAATGGCTCTAAGTGTCTTCAAGAGGTACAGGTCCCTTCCATCTGAAGGGCTAAGGAAATCTGAAGGATTTATGAGTTGGCAAAAGTAAAAGGTGATATCCCAGGGGAGAAACATTCTGCCATTAAATGCTTAGAGGCAGGATCTTAAGACTGTTTTATTAAATAATTTATTTGATAAAAGTGGAATTTTTGGCAAGGATAGATGGGTGTAGGTACTTGACTACACGCTGAATGGTTTGGTCTTAAGTTTGTGGAGACCTATTAAGGTTTTTACAGAAGGGAATTACTTGTGGTCAAAATAGTGCTAGAGATTTAACTTGATCATACAGAATGAGTTAAAGGAAAGAGAAATTGGAGCACTATAGATCAGTTGGGAAATTATCACAATAGAGCAACCAAAGCAATAAGGGTCTGAATTTGGATTATGGTGGGGAAATAAATAGAAAAGATCTGCTGCAGTAGCATTCTAATGAAAGGTCTTGGAACATGGGGCAACTGCTTCTTATTCACTTTAGAACTTCTATCACTTAACTGTAATCAGATGTCTCAAAAGAGTTAATTTGGTGAAACATTAGCTTAGTTGAAATGTGTGACAATTTACCACTTAAAAGGTCACACAAGTCAAACCCCAAAAGCTTTCTTATTGGATATAATTATTCAAACACCATTTGGAAACAGCATTTCACTTATAGGCTGTCTACCAAAATTTAGCCAGTCCCCTCAATTAGACCTTTTCATCTGTGGAACTTCTCCAAGTCAACAATGTTTCTTGGCCTCTGATGTCCTTTCCAAATCATATCTGACAGGGAGAGAACCCTCTGTCCCTACTGAAGATAGAAAATAACATTAAATTCTAAAGCAATAGAGGTTCATTATCATTTAAAAGGATTTTGAAAACACAGAGGTTATGAATTTGACCATATAAAAGCTCCACTTAGATTGTTGGTGCTTTAGATGATGGAGTTGAGAGAGGTCAGCTTTGCAAGTGGCAAAACAACAACAAATTCTAAAGTACTTAAAACATAAAAATGGGAAAAACGTTAATTTACATCTTCATCTGGATTTTCCAAATGATTGAATATTTTCCAAGTAATTTCTGTTTATAGATAATAGGTGAATAATTAAAACTTTATTATCTACAAAGCATAAACTTTGAAAAGTCTATTCCTTAAGTATCTCCTGAAGATTTATTGTTACATTAGAGGCCCAGTGCATGGATTCATGCACGGGTGGGGTCCCTCAGCCTGGCCTGTGCCCCCTTGCAATCCTGGACCCCAAGGGATGTAGCAGTGCCGAAGCAGCAGGCAGCCGGGGAGGAACCCCAGCCAGGGCTGGGCACTGCTCCGCTGCTGCTCCTATTGCTGCCACCATAGTTGCTCAGTAGAGGCTCCTATCGCAGCTGCATTTGCCAGCCGTGAGCCCAGCTTCTGGCTGAGCAGCGCTCCTGCTGTGGGGGTGCACTAATCACCAGGGGGCAGCTCCTGCATTGAGTGACTGCCCCCTGGCGGTCAGTATGTGTCATAGCAACCTGTCGACCAGTTGTTCCAGTTGTTCCAGTCGTTCAGTCATAACAGTCACTTAGGTTTTTATATTTATAGATAATGTAGGTATTTTTGCCTTGCATTCTTTGAAAAGCCCCAGGTACATAAGGTGATACATTTAACTTTCTCATTGCCAGCAATGCACCCTGTAATTTGTTCTATGTAGAACTTTTAGAATTATACAGACATTCCCAGCATATCCTGAGATGGTATTGCTTCGCATAACCATAAAATCTTAAATTTGGAAAAGACTGGAATTATAAAACCAACCTCCCACTAAAGACAGAAATAGGTTCTCTAACAAGAATATCCCTGACACAAATTATCACCTAGGTGTTTGAATGCTTTGCAAGTATTCCATTCTATAGCTGCTACTACAAAAACAAATAAAAACAAACAAACAAAAAACAACAACAACAACAAAAGAAACCTAAAAAACTGTTTTCCTATATAGTACTTACCCAAGACATTTATAAAATTGTTGAAAAAACAAAGCCAACTGCTAATTCTGTAATACTAGAAACCTATTAGAAATATCACCTTTACTTGTTTTTATATGTGACCTCATCTCACCATCTAGCCCACCCCACAATGATATAAGAGTATGTACAGTCTAAGTTATATAAATTTTTGAAGTAAAAGCATTCTAAAGAGAAAAGTCTAGGCACTCCATCTAGGTCACTCTCATCTGCCAGAGGAAATCCAATTAATAGGTCATGACTTGTTCTTTGTGAATCCATGATGCCTTCTAGTCACCACCACTTGATTTTCCAAGTGCTTATAAGTGATCTATTTAATAATTTACTTTTTTAATTCTTCCAGGGCTTAATATCAAATTCACTAGAATGCATACTTAGGGTATAATTTATTGATTCATTCATTTAGACAAATATTCACTAAGTGCCTACTTTATACCAGATACAGTTCTATGTTCTAGTAATGGGATGGTACATATATTCTCTACATTCTATAGCTGATAGTCTAATGGAGAAAATAGAAAAAAACCCTGACAGGTTAAACTCACTGTTATAAGGATAGCAAAGAGGAAATAAAAGAACATTTGACAGAACATTGAAGGGATATTTATTGAGGTTAAAGAAGATTTTCCAGAGATGTTTAGATCTTAGCTGAGACGTAATCAACAAGTACAAGTTAAGCAAAAGCAAGAATAATTAGTGTGAAGGAATCAGCATGTTTTTAGGTCCCAAGGATGTATTTTCATCTCAGTGAAGGCCACAGTATGCAGAGAACAGGATGTAGGGCTATGTTAGGGGAAAGGCAATAATGAGGCTCGAGCAAGAAATGAGACAAAAGAAGACAGTACCAAGAGAAGCCCTAACATCCTAACATCCTAACATCCAAGGAACATGATATATGAGGCCCAGTGCATGAAATTCATGCTCTCGGGGGGTGGTTACCTACAAGGAGCAGGCCTAAGCCAGTAGTCAGACATCCTCAGCACTGCCATAGAGGTGGGAAAGGCTCCTGCCACCGCTCCTACACTTGCCAGCCGTGAGCCTGGCTTCTGGCTGAGCAGTGCTCCCCCTGTGGGAGTGCACTGACCACCAGGAGTCAGCTTGTGTGTTGAGTGTCTGCCCCCGGGTGGTAGTGCACGTCTATAACAACCAGTCGTTCTGCTATTCATTCGATTTGCATAGTAGCCTTTTATTATATAAGATTTTATATACATATATATATATAGTGTGTGTATCTGTGTGTGTTTTTAAAAGAAATATTAAGATGTAGTAACCACAAGGTAGAAGGAAAACCAGGAGAATGTGGTGGCAAGAATGCCAACACAAGATCTTTTTTTTTTGCAAGCAGGAGTAATTATGCCAGGTGTATTTTAAGAAATCAAGCAAGAAAATTGGGAAGGGTTTATTGGATCTAGAAACAAATGGGTTCTTGGTAACTCTGATGTAAACAATATCAACAGAGTTGGATATTGTAAATCCAAATTGTTATAGATTGAGGAGTGATTGCAAGGGGAAAAAATGGATATAAGTATAGAGAATCCTATGGGTTGCTTCACTGTTAGAAGATGATGAATATAATCCAGTAGCTAAAAAGAATCTCAAGGAAGAATATTTTTAAAAGAATAGAGATCTTAAAATTAGAAAATGGTTAAATCTAGAGTAGTTATAAAGAAGGAAACAATTATAAACTTGAAGAGTCTGAAAAGAATAAGATCAAGATAAAATTAAAATAATATCATAGGCAAGAGAAAAGACACTGCTTTCATTTTAAAAGGAAAGAGGGGAAAAATGAATGTATATGCATGGGAGTCTGTGTGATCATAGCTATGGGAAACAAACAAAAAATACTTATCATATGTCTTCTACTTTCTCTGCCAAACCACCAACTGACAAGTTTTAAAGAATGGAGAAAGTCTTGCAATAAAGAGAGGTGGAAGTTGGAGTGGCTTGCTTTCTAATTCATTGGAAACCTTATTAAGTGTCAAATAATTGAGAAATAATAAACATTATCTGGTGGCACTGAGGACTAATTTAGGGATGATAGCCATAGAGTTATATTTTGTACAGTTTTGTGAAATTTATCCATTAACATCATCAGACAGATTATATACAGGAAAAAACTCAAACACACTAGATGAAAATGTTCAAGAAACATTGGGAAGTGAGGGTGAAGGTTAAGATCAAAACACTAAGAGACTAGGCTATTGGATAAGTTGTGTATATGGAGGCGCATATTTCTCAGGATAATGGAAAGGTTAGAGTAAAAAGAAGACAACTAGTGAATCTTTAGCAAATGAA
>NW_005354385.1:14971838-14986632 GCF_000412655.1 Myotis brandtii | reverse complement strand
GAGAGAGAGAGAGAGAGAGAGAGAGAGAGAGAGAGAAGGGTTATTACGACAGCAATAAGGAGTACTGGAGGCTAAAATGGCTTGATATTATTCACCCCAAAAGAGCAGTTGTTACAAGAAAATAGAGAAATAAAGGTTTGTAATCAGCACTGGAAATCATGGCAGGAGCAGACATTGAAATGTGTGGATGTGGAAAAATAGCAGCCTTATACTGAGAGGTCTACAGAAAGGCAGAATCGGGCAATTACATTTTATCCTATTTCAAAAATTAGAGCAGTTGCAACTCTAATTATGGTACCTCTGTGACTGAGCAGAGATGAATGAAAAAGAATTTCCAAGGTCTCTAAGGTGGCCTGGATCCATGTCGTTGTGATTGCTAAACCTTCTAATGACTGCTTAACTGTCCCTAGCAGGTTTTGTTCCATCAAATTGAAGAATGTTCCTATTTACATAAAGAACAAGTCAGACTAGGAAAGTGTGATAGACTCTGAGACATGATTCTTTCTCACTACTGGTTCCAACATCACAGCATGCTCCCTGCCCACTCAACAAGACTCTGCCAAGCCTCTTAAAAATAACAACCGTTTTTCATGATTGAGTATTTACTATGTGCAGTCACTTAATAGGCTTTCAGCAACCCTATAAGATTTCAGTACTCTTGCTACAATTTACAATGAAAGCAAAATTTAGAGAAAGTAGGCAAATTGACCAAGTTCACACAGTTGAATGGCTTCATAGCTCTTGCCCTTCTGTGACATGAACCAATTTTTCTTTGAATTTGGCTTCCCCCTTTCCACTTATTACCTACCTGTAACCTTGTCCTTGGCGGGTGACTTAAACCTCATGTGATCAATTGTACAATTTATCCACATTTGAATAGCCCCCTTTGATCTTAAACAAATGTTTCCTATATCTATCCTGCCTTTCTTTCTGTAGATTTTCTTTTTAATTAATTTCCCAGTCTGCCCATTCCTTCACTGTCCAACCGATAACTTCATTTCTACATGTCTCCACACGTGGCTTCTGGCTTTCAATTACTTCCTTTTTGGCTAGTTGTACTATCTATGGAGTTCCCTGGATCTTGCTCTCAGCCACTGTAGTAGTATCATGTGTAATGATATGGAGCAGAAATAATATGGTAACTTCACTGCTCTTGAAGAAAACTAGAATCCTAGCAGAAGGCCAAGTAGATCTTCTCAAAGGCTCTCTGATCTGGAAGTTTATAAGAAGACAACTGGACTTTAAAAAAATAGACGGAATGGTACAATGAGCTAATTGTCATTAAAGTATCTTTAAAACCTAAAAATTCCATGATTTTGTGATTTAAACTTAGGACAAATACAATCTTGTCCTGCAGGTTGCTCCAGATATTTGTTAACTTACTGAATTCTAATATCCTATTATATAACTGGGAATTAAGGTTTGTGTATATGGAGTCAGAGATCCTACATCCATTTGAGGTTGATTGTATTTTGCACAGCTTGACAGGCAAGTTACTACAGAGGGAATGTATAACAACATTTCTTTGGACATGAAGTAAACATTTATATGCCCACAGGAAAAAAAATATTGATACACTCCAAAGTGATGAGCTAAACTTTTTAATTCTTTCTTTTATTCCTTTATCTTATAAGTATTTTTAAATAATTACTATTTGCAAGAATGGTAAGAGGGCATACATAAGAATCTCACAATAATTCAACTATAAAGATAATTTTATTTCCCAGAAGGAACATTAGTTATGAGTATGAGTAATTATGATTTGTGAAAAATATGATAAAGACCTTAGGAATATCAGCCCAAATGTAGCTACAATATTTAATCCTGACTATGGAGATTATAATTACTATTCTCAATTTTTCATATACTGATGGATATAAGAAACTGGTAGCAATTTTTCTGAGGTGATATATTGGTTGGGAAGAATTAGATAATAGAAAAATGTGTACCAGAATTTCTTGAGGTTGAGGTATATATAATTATTTTTAAAAGCTTCCAAGGAATTAAAATATAGGACCCACACATACAGGAACAAATGCATATTATTCGAGAATTTGGGGGCTAAATAAAAACAGACTGTCTTGAGACACTTTTTTGTTCATGGTTGGGGGAGAGTATCTCATGACTGAGAGATTATTGTTGGGGTTACTAGCTTAATAAAATTTGGAGTTTAATGGTTATTATTTCAAAAAGTGAATTCCTAAATTCAAACTAGAAAATATATTTAATTTCTAAAACAATGTAATGATTCTTTTTTAAAATATACTTTATTGATTTTTTACAGAGAGAAAGGGAGAGGGATAGAGAGTTAGAAACATCAATGAGAGAGAAACATTGATCAGCTGCCTCCTGCACACTCCCTACTGGGGATGTGTCCGCAACCAAGGTACATGCCCCTGACCGGAATCGAACCAGGGACCCTTAAGTCCCCAGGCTGACGCTCTATCCACTGAGCAAAACCGGCCAGGGCTGTAATGATTATGTTGATAACAAAATAATTTGTTCCAATTTTTATTGTTGCAAATATTCTTAAAATACAGATTGGATTCTTGGTAGAACATGGAAAGTAACTTAAATTCAGGTTAAAAAATTCACAATGTGTTTATATAAATATAAACTAAAGAAAAGGTGAAGAATGAAAACTTAGACCTAACTGAGTGAATATTTTGAATTTTATGAATAAAGAACTAAAACTTTACTTTCAAGGTGCTAATTGCCATGGATTTAATGAGACATGTAAGACAGTAGAACTAGACTTATTAGTTCACTTTAAACAAAGTGAAGAATAGGATGCTGATAAAACACTTGCCTTAAGATAATATTATCCAGTAAAGATACCGATGTAGCATTTGCTGGTGGAGGGTGAGGTAGGTGAGAGGTTTAACCTTGGAGCTCCAATCATCATTTATTTTACTAAAGAGACCTGCTTACTAGGAGGATGTTTATCATTTCTTGATAGTCATATTGCAAACACAATATGTAGAGTTAAATGGCCAAGGATATTTGCTATGGTTTAATGTGAGAGTAAAGAAAATATGCAGAGATTCTCAGTGTCTATTCCACATCTACATGACAAGACAAAACAAATACATAATTTCCAATATAATTATCAGATAACAAAAATGATCCTACCTGCCATCCTCTCTTTTTCTTTCCTCCACTTTCTTTCTTTTGCTTTAATCCTTTCTTTATTCCAATATTGTCAGTCATCTCCACCAGACCTACAAAACCCATTAGTTTGTGTCATATAGTTTGACAAAAGACAAGAACAAAATAAAAATCAGTCCATAAAAATAATATATATGTAAAAGAAAATAATATGGCAGAAATAAAATTTAGATGATGAATTATAAAATGAAAAATATTGAAATAAAAAAAGTTAAGAACTATATGATTTCACTCATATGTGGGATATAAATCTTAAAGCAACAAATGAACAACAAGAGAAAACAAACAACTAAAAACTCATAGACACAGACACTAGAAGGAAGGTAAGTTGGGGGATAGTAAAGGGTAAAGGCTGGTCAAATCCATGGTGACAGAAGACAGTTTGACTCTAGGTAATGGGCACACAATGCAATATACAGATGATGTATCATAGAATTGTATACTTGAAACCTATATAATCTAATTAACCATGGTCACCCAATAAATTTAATTAAGAAATAAATAAAAGTTTTTCCTACAATGAAATAAAATAAAAATTATCAGTACTCAGAAAATATAAAATATATTCCATTTACAACAGCAACCAAATTGGCGAATAAATATGAAGCCTATAGATTTTTAGTAAAATAAACAAGTAACATAAAACAAATCTTATTGTGGCATATAAAATAAAATTTAAATACCTGGAGGTTATTGAACAAATGTTATTGATTTGGAATTTTCAAAATTTTAACACTGTATGTATTGATCTTTAAATATGTTATTAAATTCCAGTAATAATATTAGTTGTGCCCTGACTGGTTTGGCTCAGTGGATAGAGCGTCGGCCTGCGGACTGAAGGGTCCCAGGTTCGATTCCGGTCAAGGGCATGTACCTTGGTTGTGGGCACATACCCAGTACGGCCTGTGTAGGAGGCAGCTGATCGATGTTTCTCTCTCATCGATGTTTCTAACTCTCTATCCCTCTCCCTTCCTCTCTGTAAAAAATCAATAAAATATATTTTTAAGAAAATATTAGTTGTGGTATCCTTTAATATCTGAAAGAACAAATTTTTCTTTCTATTCTCATTTTTCAAAACTTTCTCATATATTCTTATTTGTAAGTTACATTAAATTATTTTTAGGATTATTTCATCAAATTACTAAGCAGATGACCAATTTACTTGGTAGAAAATTATGCAAAGGGCATAAATATAGATTGCAAAAAAAAGAAAATAAATAAAAAATTGCCAATGAACATTTACAAAGTAGATATGTAACTTCTGTAATATAAAATGCCAATAAAAATGTATAACATGGTCTTCCTCTTAAGATTGATGTTATGAAACCTTACAGTACTCTGTGTGAGTGGAGATGTGAGGAAATGGGTATCTTTAACCCTTTGCGGTCCAATGTTATTTTTGGAATTCAAACAGTCTGGTCCAAATTAATTGACGGGATTGAATGTTGAACTTTTTAATGTTCTTATTGCTCAACGTTGGACCTGCTCCTAGCGCCTGGTCTTTCGATTCAGCCTCGAGGTTGGACTGAAAAGGGTTAATGTAATAACCTTTCCTCTCCCCGTGTGCACCAGCAATTCAATTTCCAGGAATGTATCTGAAGGAAATAATTGTATGAGAAATAAAAGATATATTTACAAACATATTCTTTGGAGTACATTAGTTCATAGAGAATAGGTCATCAATCAACATTTTAATTGATTAGTGTGACCCAGGGCAAGTTACGTAACTCCCCAAGTCTCTATTTCCTCATCTTTGAGATGGGATGGATGGAAATGTCTATCCCTCAAACGTGTTGTGAGAACAACTATGACGATGTATGTAAAGCACACAGCTTATTCTGCACATGGAAAGTAGTGTTTGATAATGGTGGTTATAAGAAAAATATATAAATCATATTTTATTGATACATACGTAAAGACTAAACATTTATGTGCATATGTGTCTATAAACTGTTTCAACAGAATATAGTTTTATTTTCTCCTCAAATGTAGCTTTTCAAACTTATAAATTGTTTACTTTTTTATACATATATAGGATTGTATCTTCTTCTGTATAGTTGGAAACATCTTAATAAATGAGTAGAAATAAAACTTAAATATTTCATATTCCCAGCAGCCTTCCAACTATCTCTTTACACACACACACACACACACACACACACACACACACACACACACACAAACACACACACACATTTAGTCTTATGCTCCACAATTTAAAGTTTACTATTTAATAAGCTTCCTCCAAATCATTAAATGTGCCCTCACAATTGCATGTATGCCTAACACATTGAATGAACGCACTGCCACTGCTTTGAAACAAAAAATACAGATTATGTCTCAAGACTTTCTGTCTCAAGGACAGGTTTGTTGTTTTGGCTCTTCTGTTCCATTTCTCTGTATTCTTGGCAGAGCTGTTTGCCTAACATAGCAGCCTGGGACTGTTTCATTGTTTACACACAAACATCATTTTAGTCTTACAAACTACACCAATAACCAAAGTCACACAGCAGTGACACAGGTTAGTTACATCATTCTCAAGAGTGTCAGAACTCAGGGTAATGTGGGAGGAGGGCTACTTGAAGGAGAACTCTTATTTAAACTCCTAAGAATAGCCAGGAGTATGTTGCATATTTCTGTTATCGCTACCCAAGAAAGTACCAAAATCCTTATAAACTTTACTCTCTTAATTTTTACATCTTTCTGAAACTTGGTTTATTCTAATCTAGAAGTGATACCCAGGGGCAAGCACTGTATCTCCTTTACATTTGCTTCAAGTATAAAATTTATGTACAATCTCTTGAGACAAAGAAAAAAAAGTGATTTTTAGTTAACACAAAATGTTCTCAGATTTCTTACTGGCCAACCTAGATTATTAAAAAATTTATTGGATTTAAAATTTCTAAAGCTAGGCCTTCACGCCACCTTCTCCTGGATGAGTAAATTCTTCCTGATTCTTCTTCTTCAGACTGAAATGTAAGCAATGTGATGCTCTATTTCCAATGCAAGATGGAATTTGGGGTTTTCGGTTCTCTTAGCTAGAAAGTCAGGCACAGCAGGGCCAGAATGAGCAGGAGCGGCAGGCAGGAGCAGCAGGCAGCATTGGACTGCCGGTTTCGGCCCGATCCCCGCAGGCCACGCCGAGGGACCCCACTGGTGCACGAATCTGTGCACCAGGACTCTAGTTACTAATCTATAATAATAAAAGAGTAATATGTTAATTAGACTGGACAGCTGAACGACCTTCCGGATGTCCTTCCAGATGACCTTCCAGATGAAGCCAGGCCTGTGAGGACTGAGGGCAGCTGCCGTGGCTGCAAGAGCTGAGCTCCTTGCACAAATTTTGTGCATCAGGCCCCTAGTATTATTATATCAGTTCTGTATACAGGTATCTAATTTAGAGATCAAGTGACCTAACCTCCTAATACAACATTTGAAGAAACTCAGTGAAATAATTTGCACAATCATATACCCAGAATTAAATCAGGAATGGATTCCATAGATATTCTTCTATTACAAAAGGTGTTCAAGAAGCTAGATCTGGACTTAAAAGCCTTAGGTGAAATTTTACTAAATATATAAATACACAGGCATGTATGGTAGGCAAAATAATGGTCCCATAAAGATGTCCACAACATAATCTCTGGAACCTGAAACCTGTTAATATACAGGGTGGGCAAAAGTAGTTGTTTGTATGGAAAATTATACAATAATTAATAAATAATAATACAAGAATAAACTGTTTCACATTTTCACAACTGTAAACCTAATTTGCCTCACTCTCTATATATTAAATCTGTGTTATTTATTGCACATATATTTAGGATTGTGATATTTTTCTGGTTGATTGATCTCTGCATGATTTTGAAATGTTGCTCTATTATTAAAGTATTTTATGCCTTAAAGCCTACATCCTCTATTATTGTAATATGAATACACTGGTGTTCTTTTTATTAGTATTTCTATGATTTATGAATTCCTATCATTTTATTTTCACTATCTCTGTGTTCTTATATCCAAAATATTTATTTTCTTAGCAGAATAGAGTTATTCTTTATTTGAATCTAACAGCATAGTATTTTAATTAAAATATCTAAACATTTACCTTTAATATAATTACTGATATAGTTAAATTTAAATCTATCATTTGACTATTAGTTTTCTCTCTGTTCCTTGTATCCTTTATTCCTTTGTTTCTTTTAAGTTTTATTTTGGATATGCACAATAATTTTATTATTCCATTTTTCCTTCTCTATTACCTTGTGAATTATACATTTTTTATTACTCTTTTAGTGCTTACTGATTAAAAATTTATTCTTGACTTATTACCATCTAATACAAGTTATTAATAATTTCACTTCCCTGTAGTGCTAGCATCTTAGAACACTTGTACTTTCAAGAATCCACCTCTCATTTTTGCATTATTGTTGTAAGGCATTTAAGTCTATATTTATGTTTTAAATTTCATAAAACATTATAATTATTGTTTTATAGAATCAATGTATGTTTACCCAAATATTTACCATTTTCCAGGATCATAATTCTTTTTTTTAAAAAAATATTTTATTGATTTTTTACAGAGAGGAAGGGAGAGGGATAGAGAGAAGCATCAATGAGAGAGAAACATCGATCAGATGCCTCCTGCGCACTCCCCACTGGGGATGTGCCTGCAACCAAGGTACATGCCCTTGACCGGAATCCAACTTGGGACCCTTCAGTCCGCAGGCTGACGCTCTATCCGCTGAGCCAAACCAGTTATGGCCAGGATCGTAATTCTTTTATGCCTTCCATTTCTTTGACTGGAATTATTTCACTTTGGCTTAAGAACTATTTGTATATGTTCTGATGCCTATTGATGATATCTCCTTAGTTTTTGTTTGCTGAGAAATCCTAATTTCTTGCTTGTTTTTGAAAATATTTTAATATATGCAGAATTATAAACTAACAATAATTATTTTAATACCTTAAACATATCACCAATTACTTCCAAACTTCTTTTGTTTCTTATAAGAAGTTATCTGTTAGTCATAATCTTTGTTCTTTTGAAAGTAATGTCTTTTTTAATTGAGTACCACTTGTCTGTCTTTCTTCTTGTTTGTGGTAATGAGCAACTTGACTGTAATACTCATATATTTTTAAATCCTATTTGTGGTTTGCTGAGCTTCTTTTACCTATATGTTGATAGTATGCATCTGTGTGTTTTTTTAATTCTCAGCTAACATTTTTTAAAGTATCTCTCTTATTTCTTTCATTTACATGTTGTTAGACTTCTTGACAGCTTTTCTCATATCTGCCATAATCTTTATCTGTTGTTATTCTGTGGTTCAGATTGGAAATTTCCTATTGACTTGTGTTCAATTTTTTCTGTTAAAACCATCTACTGTTTTCTTAATTTTAGGTATTGTGTTTTTGTTTCTACAAGTTTCATTTTTTTATTCTTACAGTGTATTGAACTTCTCCATGTTACTATTTTCCCAGCTATACTCTAATTTCTTAATTATATTTGTCACAGTCATTTTAAAACATTGACTTCCAATCCCAATACCAGGGTCTCTTGAAAGTCTGATTCTGCTTCTCCTATTGGTTAATATCATATGATCTTATCTCTCTGTATGCTTAACACTTTTTTATATAATTATGAATACTGTACATAGAAATTTATAAAGGTTCTGATTACAGATGCCATGTTATTCACCTAAAGGTACTAGGGAATGAAATATAGGAATGATCACTTTAATTCAATCAGAAATGGAGTCAGGTCAACATTGCATTTGATTTAGGTCAAGATTCAACCCATCTCTACTTTGTCTTTATTTCTATGGTATGCCCATCAAGGGCTTTTGATAGAGGACCTGGAAAACATTTTTCCTCTCACCTCTAGGAGATTGTTGGAATTTCTATTCTGCTTTTCAAAGAGATTCTTAGTTTAATCTTGTTCTGCGACTTTCAAATGGCAATTATTTTATGGAGAAGTCTGACTGTGTGTTTGACTGCCAAAACTCTTGTTGTTTCTTTATTTCCCAAAACTCTCTGCTGGGGCCAAGCTTGGATTTTCTACCTCTGGCTGGGCTCAGAATAACAAAATATCCCCAGAAAGTGAAGCTAATGGTAGACTCTCAGTGTCACTTCACCACTCTCTCAGTTTCTTCAAAACTTGCTTTTATATTCTTTTTCTTTGGAGAGAGACTTCAGTACTCAGTAAAATGTCAGTGTCTGGTAAAAAAAAAATCAGTAAAATTTTCAGCATGGTCCTTTAACCACTTTTTCCATCTATGAATTAAATTATGGATTTATGAGAGAAATTGGCCATGTGTTTGAGGGAATTTAAGTCTCTAGTCCTCAGTGACTGCTAAAAGCTCTGTTGGCTTATTTGTCCCTTCTCATTGTTTTTTGTTTGTTTGTTTTTCCCCTAACGGAAGCACAGATCCCCAGGAGCTAGATCACACTCCATATTTCACATGCTCCCAGGGAAAACACAACTGCAAAGTCTGAGCTCACCTCTGAATACTTTTCTGAATGTTTTTTCTAAAAATTTAGTCTCTAACCTTCTTTGTATTCACAGCTCTCTGATGCCTTTAAAAATAAGATTTTTAAAATTTATCTGGTTTTTCTAGGTGTTCACATTGGGAATGTGAGTCTCCTGCAAATTACTTTTTCTTACATTAAAGTGAAAGTCTTCATAGATAGTTTTTCATTCTTACTCAAATGCCAGCAAGAAAAGGGAGCAATATGGTCCAGTTTTCCAAAGGTGTTACAAGTCCCTATTGTCCAAAATACATGGCCTGATTCATTAGAGAGTAAATTTGAACCACTAGATTAAAAGAAACATATTTTTAATATATTTTTTATTGTTGACACTATTAAAGATGTCCCCCATTTTCTCCTCCTTTGTCCACCTCCACCCAGACCCCATTCTTCCCTCCCTCTGGCCCTCATCACATTCTTGTCTGTGTCCATGGGCTATGCATACTGGTATATGTTCTTTGACTAGTCTCTTCACCTTCTTTCATCCTGTCCATCCCTCCCACCTCCCCTCTGACATCTGTCTGTCTGTACAATTTATCCATGCCTCTGGTTCTATTTTGTTCATCAGTTTATTTTCTTTATTAGATTCCACATATAAGTGAGATCAAATGGTATTTGTTTTTCTCTAACTGGCTTATTTAGCTTAGCATAATAATATTCAGGTCCATCCATGCTGTGGCAACAGATAAAGAGTTTCTTCCTGCCCTAGCCAGTTTGGGAGCATGTGCCCTTGACCAGAATGGAACCCAGGACCCTTCAGTCTGCAGGCTGACACTCTATCCACTGAGCAAAAACCAGCCAGGGTTCTTATCAGTTTTTTAAGATTCAATTCAAACCATACACTTCTGGGACACCTTGCCTGATTGGTAAGAGATGTCTACTTTTAATAAATTCCTTTACACCACTATCATTCTGAGGTATTTTATTCAACAACAAATATTTGCAAAGAGCTCATGTATACCAAAATAAAAGAACATTTCTACTATCTAAAATACCTTAGATATGTGTAGAGAGCCAGGGAAGGATGGATTTTGACTCTTGCTACTCTAATCTCACTCTGATAATTGAAAAGTTATTTTAAAAGACTTTCACAGCTATAGATTGCATGAAAGAGACTCTAACATTTTTTTGAAAGAAGGAACTCTTAGACTACTTTGGAAAATATTTTTACTAGTATAGGTCTCCCACTTGTATAGAGCAAGAGCAGAGCAGACTCTTTGGACACCTTTTACAATCCAATGTGGAGTCGTGTCAGCTCTGACAGCTATGCCAAGTGCTATGGCAAGACTGAAGTAATGGGGTGTAATAGGAATACCTTTGGAAAGGTCCCAGAAAGCCCCAAACTGCAAGTCTGGACACTTGGAGAAGGACTCGACCTGGTCACCGATATGAGTGGGACCTCCACCCGTTCTGGGCTATAAGAGCTCAGATCTTCAACCACCCAACGTTGGAGCTTGGCTATATACCACCTCATACTTGGAGCCCTTTCAGACTTCCACTCCTCTAGACCACTGTGTAACCTGCCTGTGCCTCTAGTGGCTTATTGGATAGGTTTTCCCTAATAAACCTGGCCTTGTGGGAAGACACAAACCTGTGTGAGTGACTCTCTTCAGGGATGCCCCTTACTCTTGACACCAGTGCTTTCCTATTTTTGAAAGCTGAAAAATATTTTTTTAAATATAGAAAGAAATCAGTGCCCCTGATAGCGACATCAAATTTATAATTTATCCCACTGACTATGACTATTAAGTTGTTCAGTTGAATATTCTGTTTCTAGCTAGATTTAAAATCCCTCAAGCTTCAGTGCTGGGTGAAAAACTTGGCTATTCTACTAATGAATTTTATCTTCCCAGTTTAGGTAACAGTATCCCTCTGGGCCCCACAGGCAATCAGCTAGCACCCTGAAGCATGCAGTTTAAGGATGCAGTTACTAATGTTAATAAAATGATGACACTTATTTAGAAAAAATAGCTTATAGCAGTATTGATGATTTTCCAGCAGTGATATTTGAAAATCCGGCCACAATACTTTGATGTTAAATTCTGTGTATTCAGTAGTGCACGTTTATCAATACACTCCCACATGATTTATTCATATGACTCACCTGGTGTCCTCCAGCATTGATTTCAAGGCTGTTTTTTAGCTCTGTAATGAAAACTCTGGAGCTTAAGATCCTGATCAAATGTCATCACTACACCAAATCAGAAATATAGCCCATGGGGGTGAAGGTGGGAGAAACTCGTTTTGGCACACATCCTAAAATTTTGCAAGAGCTAATATTAGGAAAGGGGGGAAAATAATTCAGTGGGTCAGGAGACTTGCTGTCAGCCCTCACTCATCAGCATGGACTGGGTTTATCCTTCTGAATGGTGTATTACTATTATGAAAAAAAATGCGCTTAATCTAATGAGTAAGAGAGGGTGTGTAAGGAGATTATAACTTCTGAAAGTGCACTTAAGATGGAAAGAAAAAAAAAGCTTAAAAATAAATTCCTGTTTAAAATGAAGGTTAACTTAAAATTGGAAACATCCTTGGTTTAACAGGCTGCTCCTTTATCCAGTGTTAAATGTTTAGAAAAGATTTAGCCCTGGATTGTTTAAGTATCATTACCATATCTAACACCATAGGCTCTGGGGTGTGACAGTGACATATTTATGAAAAAAAATAAAAATAAATAATTTCCAAGGAGATGTCTGAGTATTTCTGGTCAAACTCTTCTTGGAGGACATCTGAGCAAAACTCAGCATCTTATGAAGCCTCTGTATGAAGCATCCTATGTATGAAGCATCCTATGTATGGCAGGGTTGATGATAGTAGTGGGTACCATACTTTGCTTTTGAAAGATAGAAAAATACTTAGTTTCTATATTCCTTGACTCAAATATAAATCTCTGTCATGTGGATTTAATAACTATGGGTTGCCAATACAGTCAATCCTCTTGTTTACATTAATTTACATGTCCGTATAATATACACACTTTTATATAAACATCTGAACTATCAAAAATATGAAAAAATATGAAAACAAGCAAGCTTCCGCAGGCTAAGAAACAAAATTATTGAGGCTAACATAAGAAAAATCAGAATGTAGATATATAAGAAATATTTACAGACAGACTACCTTCTAGCAATGTAACATAATCTCAAAGTCAATTAATTCCTAAGATGTCATATTTTTATCAAGGTTAGGAAATACAGTTTAGTAATTTTAAAGTATATTTCATTGTGTAATATTATGTTTGGAATTACAATTCAGATAACCGTGTAAATCAGGTTTAAACCAGAGAAAAATCAGTAGGAGATATGAATCAAAAGATTAATTCCAAATAACTAGATTTTACCCACAGCTTCTCATGGCTTCATTGAATACCCAGTGTCCCAGAAGGCCTAGCCAGGGGTGGGCAAACTTTTTGACTCGAGGGCCACAATGGGTTCTTAAACTGGACCGGAGGGCCGGAACAAAAGCATGGATGGAGTGTTTGTGTGAACTAATATAAATTCAAAGTAAACATCATTACATAAAAGGGTACAGTCTTTTTTTTTTTAGTTTTATTCATTTCAAACGGGCCGGATCCGGCCTGCGGGCCGTAGTTTGCCCACGGCTGGCTAGTCATTGGCAGAGGGGCTGGGACCCAATAGTTGGCATACTGGAGCAGGATGAAGGAACCGAGTTCCAACAGGCGGTTAGCCAAATTGATACATCAAAAAGACCACCACAGTAATATAAAGTAGTTGCAAATTTAAATGTAGATTGATAGCTCTAAATCTCAAAGAACATTAAAGAGTACTCATTTGAAATTCAAACCCTGCTTGCTTTAAGAAAGTTATAAAAATATGGTACATATATTATCTTATATTTTCTTTCTGGTTTTGACAGGAATCAAATTAACTTAAAGAAAGCTCAAATCTTTCAAACTATACATTTTTGTCTCAATTTTTATAAATATAATGGTGCAAAGGAGGTATTTCTGGATAGTTTCCTATAACACAATGCCAAAGAACATGCCTTTCCACTATTCCCCTTCTTAAGGAAATTTAAAAATTAGAAGAAATTATTTTATAGACACACTAAACATACTTGTCAATAATGGAGAGCATTAACATTGAAATACTGACATATTGATATATTGATACATTAACAGCAAATTAAATAATTCTTAATATTGTAGAAATCTTGACCCACTGGAAGACTGAGAAGATTTTGATTATGGAGAAATATATACTTGGGATGTCTACAACATTTTAGAATGAGTGACACATTTTATTTTTTTTTCTTTTGGCCTGGTGATTGGCATTATTTAAAATTATGCAATGTTTGTTCTAGCTGACAACGTAACAAGAAACACAACTAAAATTATAATCAAAGATTTTCTTTTGTTTTTAAATTTACTTAAATAAAATTGACATTATTTTCATAATTGACATTATCTTCTAAAATTTCACGAGATTTCACACATGTGTAAATCCATTCAATCACTACTACAATCAGGATGCACAGTAGTTCTATTATTCCCAAAACTTTCTCGGACTGCCCATTTGTAATCAAACCCCACCCCCTACCTTAAAGCATCCCAGCTTTTCTGTCCTCTGGCTAGAAAACTAGGTTTTTATTTTTTCTACTCGGTTGCATACTTCCAATAACTGTGATAGCTTTTGAGACCAAGTGATTAGAGAATGGAAAGAGAAAAAATAGCAATAAAGAGTCTCCCCACATTTTGGTACCACAGTTCCTTTGGAGAGAAAGCAGGCTTCATGTCTTTAGAGTTTTGGGTGCTTGTCTAATTATTGAGTCCATTGCTGCCCCCACTGCTATAGAAATGCCTGTGCCTGAAATAGAGGAGGAAAGTTGAAAAAAAAAATGTAGGGGATTTTCTTTACTCTCTCTAACCCAGTGGTAGGCAACCTTTTTGTGAATGCGTGCCAAAACCAGCAAAATTTCTGACTCAAAATTCTTCTGCGTGCCAACCCTAATTTTTTGAGAACATGTTACGCCTACTTGATATCTCTTAAGGTGTACGTATGTGAAGAACCTTGAAGAAATAATGAAATTCATTCGAGTGACAAAAACACAGTATATGATGATGAAAAATACATTTATTTTT
>NW_005354385.1:14962811-14971235 GCF_000412655.1 Myotis brandtii | reverse complement strand
CGTGCCAGGGGTTGCCCACCCCTGCTCTAACCCATTTGGTCTGTCTTTCCCACTCCCCAGACTAGAAACAGAAGCCTTCCCTTGGCACCCTTTCTGTGGGCACATGATGAGCAGGGCTCAAGTGACAGGGGTCAAGTGTCCTTGGAGTCCAGCCTGGGAACCACCAGATTAAAAATGAAATGGGGCACTTCTCTCCAGTTTGGGGTACTTGACATTCTGTTTTGTGTTTGTTTGTTTTTCTCCAGTCCACCTGGTCTGCTTACATTGTATCCAAAGATTTTAGTTACATTTAGTAGGAGACGGAGAAAAATGCTGTTTCTCCATCTGAACCAGAACTGACACCGGTTTTTTAAGTAAACATTTTAAGTAAAAACCTTTTATGCTCCCTGAATAGACTATATTTACTGTTAGTACTTTACCTTAAAATTCATTTTGATCTCCTAAAATTAAGATGGTGATTCCTCTCTATAGATGAATTATTCAGATTTTTAACTTGCAAAATTTAGTCCTCAGAAATTACAGTAGAAAAAAAACACATATAGATTTTTAAGTAAACAATCAAACAGAGTCATAAATTAGACCACATATAGAACAAAAATCTGATTACTTTATAGCTTAGGAATTTGCATTTAATTGCTTTTCTCTGAATTCTCATTAATAAAGAAGCATTTCTTATTGGAAGCAGCTTTATGAGTATGTCATGGGATACAGCTTATTGTGTGGCCTCAAATTACTATTGTCCACTTTTGCTTAGCATTCCTTGTTCTTGGAGCTTGTGCATTGTTGTTACATAAGTACTTTATGTGGGGGAGCAGGATGATGGTAGAAAGAAGCAATATGTTTGGAATTTGAGCAAATACACAGATATCAGTTTTCCCCTTGAAAAAAGTCATTTCTCATCTGGCACCTTATAGCTAAAAATATTAGATGCTGGTTTTGACTATTACTTCTATTGACGAACCCCGAGGAAAGAACAAAGAGAAGACAGGTATCTATACATTTGAGGATTTCTAGGTTCATGGGAACCCAGACTATCCGAAGTGTTATTCAGCATGCCTGTGCCGAAGTTGTCCAGGATCTACAAAATGCCCAGGAGCAGGGCTTCGTGGATTGGGCATCACAGTGCTGGACAAAGAACCTGGGATGGAAAAGCCAAACACCTGGGTCCTGGACTTGGTTTTGCCCTAAAGCAAGGCCTTACCTTTCGATTATGGGTTATGGTTTTCTAATGCTTGAACCCCCCCGTGTCTCATTTGATCTGCCTGACCCTACTGTTCCCTAAGAAGAACTCATTATTTTCTAGGGATGGGAAACAAAGGCTCAACGTTATTAAGTAAGATCTTCTACTCTCCATTCATCTGTGACTCTTCCCACATGAATGCCACTAGTCAGCCATCTTACCAGAAGACTCAGTTTCTTGATTTGCAAAATTAAAGATTTCCACTCAATTTTTTCCAGTTTGCTCCAGTCACAGTAACAAATTTAGGTACCTATCAAGAATAATCAGTTACCTTATAAATGTCACCTTAGGAAAATGTATTATTTATCATAACTCCTCAATCTACAAAAGAGCCTCATTATGTTACTAAAAGACCAAACATTTCTTCTGATCACATTTAGTACAAAAGTGTACCAGCATATACCTTATATAATAGCAGATACCTTAGTATAGTTTAATAGCATCTGATTTCTCATTGTGTTTACAGAATCATTTGAGAATTATGGACTGTTTTCCAATAACTCCCTCGATCTAATATGTTTCATTAATATAAACACCCAATAGAAAGGTAAAGGTTATGAGTAGACAATTCATTAAAGAGGAACCATAATTAGACAAGACAGATGATAGATATTTAGCATCCTTAATAGCCAAGTAAATCTATATTTAAATAACGAGACACCATTTATTACACATCACTCTAGGAAAACATTAAAGATTAATAACATACAGTGATGGTAAGAATATATGAAAATGGAAAAGCTTATATACTGAGTTATATGAGGTTAAGCCTGTTGTGGAGTGTTTGGCATACTTAAAATTCCTTGTTAAAATCAATTGATAAATTAAATAATTAAACTGCTAGTTCAAGTGAGAATTGCCTCAAACCTTTTAGAAAGTTAACTGAAAATATCTATAAAGATTAAAAGTGCACTTAACCTTTGAGTGAGCATTGCTACATTGAACAAGTATCTTACAGAAATAAGAGTACCAGCATTTGAAATTATGTGTAGAACAATGTTTATTCCAGCAAAATACAGAAAATAAGCTGAATTCATAAGCTTGGGGACATTGAGTAATTTTATCAGAATCCCAAGGAAACAGATAAATCATGATAACTTGAGGAGAGTTTATTCACAGGGGCATATTTTTAAAACTATGATCAGTATGTAGGAAATCCATAAGAGATATTTCAACAACCCAAATTTAGTAGGAGTGGAGCTGTTACCCTCCTTAGGTTCAAGGAGAAGAATCTGTGACCAGGGTAAAAAGGAGAAACTAGAGTAGACTTCTTTCAGAGGAGAAGTGGTCTTCATTGAGGGAAACAGCCAGACTGAGGCAAACTTGTATGAAGTTAGCAAGGGAATAAATACCCTGGCCCTCACCCTTCGTTCTTTCTTTAATATCCTGCCAGGACTTCCTGTTTTCAACCTAATCAGAACTAGAGGGCAAGGGAACCCATTGGAATTTGCCTCCTAGAGCATAGGGTGCAGATGGGAGAAAAGAGGACCTGGGTGGTCAAACAGAAGACATCAGACACAATATTTATGTCACATGGACATTATGGAATAATGTACAGCTATAGAAAAGATGTGTGAACTTAAAGGAATGGTCCATATCAAGATATCATGAATGTATGTATCATATATGAGACATATGTGGGAAAAAATGGAGTGTAAAGTTTTGAACACGATTCAATTTTTTAAAGTAATAATTATGTATGCATATGTGTATGTGTATAAATGTATATATATATATATATATATATAAGCCTAAGCGACCGTTATGACCAGAACAACTGGTCGACCAGTGACCAGTTGCTTTGACATGCACTGACCACCAGAGAGCAGATTCTCAATGAGGAGCTGCCCCCTGGTGGTCAGTGTGCTCCCACAGCCAACCTCCCGTGACTGGCCAGCTGCATTGGTGTCTGGCGTCTGTTCCTTCTGCGCCTAGTCCAGCAACCGTTACATCCTCTCCCCACCCCGCTGGGGTCTTCAGTCCCTGGTCTGGGATGGGGAACCAGGGGTGGGTGGCGGCAGATGCTGCCCCTTTCCCAGGGGGGCCAAGGGTTGGCTCCCTCCTCGAGGTCAGTGGCCAACCTCCCACTCCCCATCCCTCCCTCCAGCCAGCAGGCCCCGATCTGCTTGGCCTGATATGAATTCATGCACCAGGCCTCTAGTATATACATAAACACATATGAAATACCTTAGCTTTTTATTTTAGTGTTTCTACAAAGCTCTTTCAGGTAATATATTAGAATGACATCATAAATATTGTGTTAGTGTTAAATGCACTTTGATGTTTTTAGTAGGTTATCAGTAATATAGTTTGACTGGCTGACATGGCTGAAATAAAGATAGTTTTTTATAATTGTATAAATTAAGTTTGCTTTGTGATATGAGTAGACAAAAAGTGTGCAGATAAATGAAATTTCAGAAAGAGAAGATGCCAATTTTATGTTTTTCTCAATTCCACAGAGCTGGAATTTAAATGGAGCAAAGCTTACTGGGATCTGACCTACTTTTGAGTCAGAGAAACATAACAGTTATTTGTAGGCAACTCTAATGTGAGGCCCTTAGCTCAGCAGCAACTTATCTCAAAGTCAAAAAGTTATCCTAAAGTCTGGAACATCTGGTAAATGTTAATCTGGCAGCACATTTGATTTCTTCTGTTCAATTGAGAGTCCCTAACTATTTGGGAAGTTGTCTTCTTTATTGAAGGATTCTACATAAACATCTCCTCCCCAGCTTTTAATAGATACCTGTGCTTATAACACATTTTCAATTTTAAAGTATTTTCAAATGTCATTGACTTTTAAATATTACCTTTGCACAGAGCAACTTGTAGACATTTTTGTTTTAAAAATGCATGCTAGACTTGGACTTGCTACAGATAACACACCACACTTGTACAGCTGTTTCATTAAACTTACATGGGATCATTTTCAAAATTCCAGGGCAATATAGAAATTCCACAACCAAATTCCTGAACACAGCCAGTCTCTCAGGCTCACTGAATCAATATGACACACACACACAGCTACATTTGGTTATTAAGTCTACATGGCACCCAACAACTGGTATTCATTCTCTCTTTCTCTCTCTCTCTCTCTCCTTTCTCTCTCTCTCTCTTTGAAAGAAATATGGATGCTCTGACATTATGGGTACAGAGTGTATTGGGAAGAGTCCTAAGAGAGCCATGTACTTGGACCTTTTCAGGCATGGCTGCACATGTGTAGAGCATTTGCCATCATTAATGTTGACCTCAGATGTGAAAGACAGCAATTATATATTGCTTTTTAGAAGAAAAAAATCATGTGTGGAAAGTATTTGCTAAAAGTATATTAAAATATGACTTATGTTTAGGGCATAGAAGAGCCTTGAGATTATGATATTTTTAGTACTTAAAAATGGTCTTGTGTACATTAGCCTAAGGAGAAATTCTGTTGGGTATTAAATTAATTCTGATTACCTAAAATAAATGATATACCACATGGAAATACCCTTTACATTGTAGAATCATAAATTGAACTAAATAGCTCATTATTATTGAAGCCTGAATGTTGTCTTTAATCTTAAATTCCATATAGTAAGCTAGACAGCAGTAATACTGAAAAAGCTAATCTAAATAATTACTTACTCTGTTTCCATAATTTATCTTGATAACTTGGTACCTGAAAGTGGTAGTAAAGGTAGAGAGGTTCATAAAAGTGACTGGAATCTTTCATGACAAAGAACAAACAGGTGGTTATTACTGAAAAACTTGCATAAAGATTGAGAATCTTAAAGTCTTCTCATACCTTTAATTCCAACTATTTTAGCATGCAAAGCACTTTTATGCTTGTAAAAAATGGAACAGAACAGAAAGCAAAACAGTAGCACAACAGAGCAATAAAAAGTTAAAGCGAACAAGTAACCTGTAGGGTAAATCAAAGACTATGACTATTTTGTAATACTGCGGAAGGCAGAAAAAATTGCCACCAATTGATATGACAAACTTCTTGTAAAATATAGATCAAAACCAGAATGAGAGGTTAATGCCATAGGTAGGATGCTTGCAACATAGTCTTTATCTATATAAGAATTTTTTAAATGGCTTCAAAGGACCTAGTTGCTCTCAGTCCATTTTCTTCTTTTCTCCTACAGTGTTACTTGTAAAGAGGTTGTGCCAGGCAACAGTTTTAACAGTGGCATGTCACAGTATGTTTGCATATTGGAGCTTACTGAAAATACTTATTGAGCTAATGCTAAAGTTTTACTAGCAGTCCATGACTTAATAATAACAGCAGGTAAAATGTCTGTTATTGTCCCTGCAGCCTCTCAATACCACTGATTTTCCCTCATTGCCACTTGCCCTCTCCCTACTTGCCTCATGCTGTGATAGCTCCTAAGAAAAAACTAAAAATTTGCTACCCAATAGGGGGCTTGAGAATTTAGAAGCAGGGGAATATATGAAAAGATGTGAAGATAAAACAGAACAAAAATGTTTTAGGAGAAGTGGCATTTCATGCTCCTGGACTGGACAGATATGCCTACTTAGTGACCCAGGCCAAAAACTAATTTCTTCATGTCTCAGCTGAATTTTTCACCCAGCTTCATAGATGGGTCCAGTCAAAGGATTCTTGTTGGGTTTTTTAAATTAGCAGAAGTGTCTAATATCTGTTGAATCACTGCTATGTAAAAAGCATTTTGAAGGACATTTTATTCTCACCATCACCCTGTGAGCTATGATACTATTAATCAAATTAAACATATGAGGGAACAAAAGCTCTGAAAAAGGTCAAGTATCATTCCAAGACCAGGGTGATGAAGCCAAAATTTGAAGATGGGTGTCAGGACCCAGAGACTATGTCTGTTGCTTTTTCTGTCATTTCCTATTGCCTTCTGCATTGCTACTGGCACTTTATATGGGATTTCATTCAATCTAAATCCATTCATTCATCCAGGATTCAACAAATATTTGTTGAGCTCCATGTGAGGTTCTATGTTATTTCCTGAAGCACTGAAAGGTCAGGTGCACTGGGAATTTGAGTTTGATGTGGGGGTGGGTCAGGGGGCTGAATGTTGATTATTCAGCACAGGCACAGAAAGGCACTGCCTGGGGAGGGCCCTAGGGACTTTGAGGAGAAGCGTTAGGAAAGAACTAGATAACAGAAAGTCAGAAGGTACTATTGACTAGTTGTACATCTGTGACTTATCACTAGATTTGATATCTTTTCAATGTGTCACAATGTCCAGATTGAACTACATTTCCCCAAATACCCTGCATGTTTCTGATTATGGTGGGTAATAGTAAATATTTTTGCCTAGCTGGCATGGCTCAGTGGTTGAGCGTCGATCTATGAACCAGGAGGTCATGGTTTGATTTCCGGTCAGGGCACATGTCCGGGTTGTGGGCTTGATCCCCAGTGTGGGGCGTGTAAGAGGCAGCCAATCAATGATTCTCTCTCATCATTGATGTTTCTCTCTCTCTCTCCCTCTCCCTTCTTCTCTGAAATCAATAAAAATATATTTTTAAAAGATAATGATAAATATTTTCATGAGATATTTGGAAGGCAAGAAGGAAGCAGCAGCCACTCTGTCGATATTCTCAGTTCAAGGCAGATGCTCATTCACGCTGATACTTATCTGCAGGCTCACCTTGGGATGGATAGTAGCTCTGCCTACAACTGCCTCACTTTCCCCTGATCCTCCTTCAGTTTGTCTGACTCCAGGGCCAAGGGTGTATTTAGCTCCATGAGAAAGGGTACCGGCTTCTCCTGCAGGTAAGTCACTTCATCGAGTTTGGAGGCAGTGCCACTCTGTTCTCATTAACTTACAGCCGGCTCATGCTCATAGGTGCCAGCATGGCCTTGGGCTCCATACTTTTACATCCATCTTCTTCCCGAATGTCTGTGTCTTGTGTATTTCAAGTTCCAGTAGCTGAAACAGAGGATGCAGTGTTACTGAGACTGTTTAACCAGCTTCTACATTGTGTGATATCAAAGCTATTTCTCTGATTGAACCCTGACTAATACACTAGGAAAGGAGAAATCTAAATGGGTTTCCTCCCTACCTCTAGATTACATGACCTAACTATGTATCTAATAGTTTTTGAACCTAATTGTTTGTGTGCTTCAGGGGTTACACACCTCTTTTCTTCTTAGTACATGTGCCCCCCAAAATTCTATGTTGAAACCTGATTGTCAATATGATGGTATTAGGAGGTGGGGTTTTTGGGGATGTGATTAGGTCATAAGGGCAGAGCCGAAATGAATGGGATTAGTGTCCTTATAAAGGAGACCTCAGAGAGCTCCTCTGCTCCTTCTACCCTGTGAGATTATAGCAAGAAGATGGCTGCCTATGAACTAGGGAAGTGGGTCTCCCAATACCCTGGTTTTGGACTTCCCAGCCTCCAGAATTGTGAGACATAATTTCTGCTGTTTATTAGTCTCCCAATCTATGGTATTTCATAATAGCAGCCCAAAATAGACTAAGACATCATGCTTGGCCTCCCTGGGTAATCTCAGACACTCCAGGTTTTCAACTACCCATTCTAAGTTCCCATAAAGCTAAAACCTATCGCTCTGTATTGATAGGTCAGATATGTCTTCTACACTTCACACTTGTATATCTAGTTGCCTACTGAACATATCCACTTACATGTACTACATATAGACTAGACTTTAATTTGTTCAATATCAATTATATTATTGTTCACACTCTGGAAAAACAGATGTAGTAACAGATAAGCAAACACCCCTAATCTTCTCCCAATGTTTTTTTCTTCAACTATTGAAACAACCATTGATCCAGTACTCAAGCCAGAATGCTAGTTTTCTTTCATTCCTTACTATTCTCTTATTTTTACATCTAATTACTTTCATAAACTTTCAAAACATCCATTAGATCCATTCACTTTTCTCCTTACACACAGCCACTATTCCAGCCCAAGCCACCTTATTCCAAAAGCTTTCCATCTACACTAATAAAAGACAAACATGCAAATTGACTGTACTTTTGCTATGCCTTAAGGCACACCCACCAGCCAATCAGAACAACTATATGCAAATTAACCCAGCCAAGATGGCGGCTGACAGCCACAGAGCTGGAGCAAGCAGGAGGCTTGGTTGCCCCAATGATGGAAGAAGCCAAGCTTCCCGCTTGCCGCGTTGGGCTCTGAGCTCCACTCAAAGCAACAAAGTTTCAATTATAGAAGGTAAA
>NW_005354385.1:14959355-14962257 GCF_000412655.1 Myotis brandtii | reverse complement strand
CAGTTGGGGGCGAGCAGGCCAGCAGGCAGAGTGGTTATGGGCAATCAGGCAGACAAGCAGGTAAGAGGTTAGGAGCTAGTGGTCCTGGATTGCAAGAGGGATGTCCCAGATTGGAGAGGGTGTAGGCCAGGCTGAGGGACACCCGCCCCTCATGCATGAATTTTGTGCACTGGACCACTAGTCTTTAATAAAAAAGCATAATATGCTAATTAGACTGGACGGCCGAACAACCTTCCAGACAACATTCCAGATGACCTTCCAGACAAAACTGGAGCTGTGAGGGCCGAGGCAAGCTGGGGCTGTCTCACACTTGTTTAATAATTTGGCTAGGTATAGAACTGGCCAGCATGGCTCAGTGGTTGAGCATCTACCTATGAACCAGGAGGTCACAGTTCAATTCCAAGTCAGGGCACATGCCTGGATTGCAGGCTGGATCCCCATTGTGGGGCAGGCAGGAGGCAACTGATCAATGATTCTCTCCCATCATTGATGTTTCTCTCTCTCTTTCCCTCTCCCTTCCTCTCTGGAATCAATTTTAAAAATATTTTAAAAAAAATATTACTTTCTTATTGTTGCTTATGAAAAGTCTGAGGTAAATATGGTTTTATCCCTTTGTCTCTCTCGTGAATCAGGATGTATCTAGCTGTGGGTTCTTTGGTAATTTTTTCATTAATTCCATGAAGAGGGAGATTGGTATAACAAACTAGCCCCAGCTACTAACCCCAGGTCCCCAGGACCCTACAGGTTGACATGATATTCTCTCACCAGGGCTTGCTGAATCATTAATTCCATGGATCCTTTCAACATATGTATTTACACTATTTTTCCATTTAGAAAATTTCTTTAATTCAGATTACTTTTTTGGTCTTCAGCATGTTTATTTTATTAATGAGAATATGCATCATTTTTGTTTTCAAAAATCATATTATAATTTTAAAAACTTTTAATTGTCTTTGATTTTCTTTTAAAGGAAATAAAATATCACACAATTCTGATTTTATTTTTTAAATGCAGTGTCATTTGGAAAAAAAATCTCTGAAGATATTAATTATATATTTTAATTATTTTTTCTTCCAATGATTGGTTTTCTAGGCAGTATTATTATTGTTATCACTCTGATGTTAATTGTCCTCAACTCTCTGCTTAATCTTGATTGCTCATTCATAATTAATTGAATTATTAGATTGATTAATTTAGGCAGGGAGCCTGGAGACCCACACAATTGCCAAGAGGGGGACTTGACTCTGGAGATGAGGTGGTTTAAGTTATTTCCCTCCAGGGCAGAGTGGGTGTTCTGCTTCCCCATTTTATCTGTTCTGGCTGGGGGGATATGCCAAAGCTCCGATGTGCCTCTTTCAGAGGACCTTAAACCTTCCCCAGAGAGATTACTGACTTTCTTTAATTTGTGCCAGAATTTTACCCTGAGGGCTAAATCCTTTCTTGTAAGTCACTCGATTTTCTTGTGCAAGATAGGAAGGGTTACTCTCAGCTATTTTGCAGTCAATTATATGATTCTTTTCTGATGGTCACAAGGCCCATTTCTCCTCTTTGGATTTGTTGGCTATTATTTGGCACTCCTTTAGGAATCATTTGGGAAAACTACTCACAGGTATGTTGGGCCACTGGATGTTGGTGCAGAATAAACACTACACAAGTCTATGTGAATTGGGACACCTAGACTTGTGTAGTGCACAGGTTGAAAACAACATTTCTGGTGTTTCATCTGCTCTGATTTCTCTGCAAGTCTCTATCTAGCTCATGAAGTGTCTCTAAATCCTTAGCTCTGTGTTTTCCCAGAAATATCACATTTTTATTGTTAAAATGTTATTTTAAGTATTTAAATGTGACCTTGGGAAAATGGAAAGAAAAAGTATTTATAAAATTGAATTTATAATTTATTGGGGTAACATTGCTTAATAGAAACAAGTATTCTTGAATCAGAAAGCATACACTATATTTATTTATATTATTTTGCCTGGATATTATCGATAATTAGATTAATCTTTTAAATATTTTCACTCTAAAACCCAGAGAAGGAGAGAAATAATCAAAGGTCTCACAGAATTGTCCCACCAGTGTGGCTCGGTGGTTGAGCATTGGCCTATGAACTGGGAGGTCACTGTTCGATTCCAGGCCAGGGCACATGCCTGGGTTGTGGGCTCGATCCCCAGTAGGGGGCGAGCAGGAGGCAGCAGATCAATGATTCTCTCATCATTGATGTTAGAGTAACACAGAATACTAGCCCCAGGACTTGCTCCAGCACCTGCAGGTCTACATGATGTTCTCCCATGAGGGCTTGCTGTAAAGTCCATATGCCACCCATGCCTACTATGATATCTCTAGTACCACAGGATCTTTGAGTCATACGATCCCAACTCAAGAACAGAGTGGCTTGTACTGCAGCCTGGATTGCCACAGCACCCTTTCCTGCTCTGGGGCCCATTCATAGATGCCTTTAAGGACAGTAAATATATTCCCAGGTGTGAAATATGCTGCCTGAAGGCCTACCAGCCACTGTGTTTCATCCTTCATGGTGAGAGGCACAGCATGTAATAGTTTGTCCTTTATTGTGGAGAGAATGTGCTAGCATGCTAAAAACCTGGAATGTTTATTAACCTGATGGGCCTCTGAATTATCATAGGATTTATTTTACACTTTCTGGAGTACACATGGCTTACCAAGACTTTCATCAAGACTAGCCACCTCTTGCTCATCCAGTCCAATTAGAATAATGTCTACACTAATAAAAAAGAAACATGGTAATTAGCGTACGACCGCTACCCTTCCCATTGGCTAATCAGCATATCCTTATGCAAATTAACTGTCAGCCAAGATGGCGGCCGGCAGCCATGCACTGAAGCGAACAGGGAGGCTTGCTTGCTCCAGTGATGGCAGACTCCAA
>NW_005354385.1:14950242-14958249 GCF_000412655.1 Myotis brandtii | reverse complement strand
CGCAGGTCGTTATCTCCGGAGGGGTCCCAGACTGCGAGAGGGCACAGGCCGGGCTGGGGGACCCCCCTGCCCCCCCCAGTGCACAAATTTTTGTGCACCGGGCCTCTAGTTATTATATAATAGTGGATAAATATGATGTTCTGTGAGATATTCAGACAGTCTTGATTTCTTCAAACTTTGTTATGACAAAGGACAGAATAGCTACCATAGGTCTAGTGCAAAACTGTAAATATATTCTTTTGCCTGTTTCTATTTTCTGACAGTGATACAAAAGAAAACACTCACCAGATCAAATCAATGGCCATTTACCAAGTTCCTGAGATCATGCTAATCTGTTCTAGCAAACATGCTACATCTGGCACCACAGCAATGATTAGGCTAATGTTTTCTTGAGTTTCAGTAATCCATTTCATCTTCCAATATTTGTTGTATTTTTTTGTTTTGAGTGTGTGTTTTTTTTGAGTTTTGTTGTTGTTGTTTGTTTTGTTTTTTTTTTTGTTTGTTTTTTACAAACAAAACCGGTGTATTAAACAGAGGTATGATGATGCCTATCACTGCTGCATCTTTAGGGGGATGCTTATTTCTGCTATTCCCTTGCAATGGGATACTGTATTTTATTAACTATCCTAGCAAGAATATGGGTGAAGCGGTTTCTGAGATTTCCTCTTGGCCTTAATAGTTCCTTCGCCACAAGTTAAGAACCTAATATATAGAATGATACCAAGTAGCAAATATAACCATTTGGGATGTACAGTGGTCATAAGAATGACCATTGGGTAAGTCAGCAAGTCTGGAGGACCCACTATAAACTATGCATGGGCCAGGACCCCATTTATTATCTGTTCTTATTGATCTCACTGTAACTGAGGGGGGATACATAATGTACTTTAGGTCTCAGGATATCATATTATCTTAGACCTGTGTTCAAAGGTCCTTGAAATGATTAGGTATTTTCCTTTGCCCAATGTACAATTACCTGAATAAAACCTGAATGTCCTTTTGGAAAAGGACTTAGGAATCATTGCTATATATAAATTGCTGTGGCGTTGCAGGTCTCTTTACAGGTCTTTGTCAGTCAGTGGATTTGAGGTCCGAATCTGACTCTGAGATGGAAACTGGATAAGACATAGTTACATTTTATCAATACATTTGCCTTTACATTCAGCTTCCTGATTTTTCATTATTGCTTTTATAGATTGAACTACAGGCCCAGTGCATGAAAATTCGTGCACTCGGGGGTGGGTGGGAGCATCCCTCCCCTCTGAGTCAGGCATCCCTCTGGCAGCCTGGGACCCCTTGGGGGATGTCCACCTGCCTGCTTAGGCCCACTCCAACAGGCCTATGCTGGCAGTCAGACATTTGTCTGGCAGCCCAGGAGCCCTCGGGGGATGTCCACCTGCCAGCTATTTGCATGTATTTGTACACGTATATGTATCTATATACATCCATGTAATTATTCAAAGGATGTGTATACATGCATATACACACATACATATTCATATGTGTATATATTTAAAAGATTTTAGTTTTAGACATATATATATATGTGTGTATACCCTGTATATACAACATGCACACACTTTAACAGCTGGTAGATCAATTCTGGAAATTGGATGTATTTTAATAAGCACTGCCTTTAGAATTATTCAGAGCATGTGTAGACGTTTTGGGGGGACACCCTCTATACTTAAAACTAAAATTGTTTGTACATGGGGCCTTTTGGGGGAGGTCGCTGGGGGATGGCTCCCTAACCTTCACTGCTTATCTCTCCACGATGGGTTAGAGTTTCTGTAACTGCCGCATCCCATCCTTAGGAGGTATTACCTTTCCGGGTGGAGCTGACCATGGGGAGTGCTGACTCAAGCTGTGAGAACCAGGCGGTGGGGACAGAGAACTGGCCTCCTGGTGCCTCCTGGGCTGTGAGGCGGGGCCGATGGGTGAGTGAGCCCCTCCCAGGTTCTGAGAGGTGGTGGGCAGGTGCCAGTTTAGATAACAGAAGATCTGAGAAAGAATTTGTGATGCTGTACATGACTGCAATCCACCTACTTCGTGGCCATTTGCTGGGGAAGAGGGTTATTTTCGAGAGTCTCCTGGGGAGAGCAGGCAGCTTTCATTTCATGCCGTGGCCTGGTAACAGCCTCCCTTACTCATCACAAGATAATATCCCCAGTCCACTGCAACATGCAACTTTTTATCTTAGAAAAAGGACAGAACATAATGCTGGATGCACCAAGAAGGGGTCATTTCAGAAGGTGGTTTTTCTGCTGCTCAGGGTCAATTTCTCTCTTCCCATTGTCAGTGGAGTTAGACAAGGACTAACACAACCCAACGGAGGTTGCCATGAGGGCCAAACAGACTGCAGCTCAGGAGAAAAAAAATTCAGAAGCGCATGTCCAATGTCACAGCACCACCTGTCAGCCATTAGAACCACGTGTAACATGTATGAGGGTCACACTGTGCCAGGCGCTGGCTTGCGTATCCCTCACCACCAGCCCCGGAGCCCTGCGATGGTTCCATTGCACAGATGAGCAAGCTGAGCCCTCAGAAGGTCCCTGGCCGGGAGGCCCCAGCCCGATTAGGACGGGATTTGGAAGTAAACCCCTCCCTTTGGAGCCTGAGCTCCTAACTCCTGTCTCATCGGCCACCGTGGGAGCAAGACTTCTAAGAAGGGTTCTTAGGCAGATGCAGCATTCTCCTGGCTTAGCGGTGGGGAAGGGTTTCTGACTTCTCATGATAATGAAGAGAGTGAAGATGGAAATGCTGGTGGGGCCCACCCACATGTGTAAGCAGCCTTTCTGTCTGGCCCTTCCTTAAGGGTTTGCTGGAGTAGCCGTTCTCTGCTGGGGGGACCATCCATCTGCCCAGGAGTCAGGCCCCAGCTTCGCCGTTCCCTTTGGCTGCTGAGCCTGGTTGTGGGAGGCGCCCAGCCACCCCGACCTCTGGGGTGTTTCCCCAAACACAGCCCAACCCCGCCATACCCCTTGCCGCAGCTCAGCATGGGTGCAGGCGCGCTTGCCCTGGGCGTCTCCGAGCCCTGAAACCTGGCATCGGCGTGCTTCTCCCTGACAGGCATGGCCACTGCGGTGAGACTGCTGGTGCCCTTGTTGCCGCCCGCCTTGTTGCTGCCCCCTGCCAGCGAGGGCCTGCGCCACTGTCGCAGCAGTGGACGGCCAGCATGGGCCTGCTGATGGCGCTCATCGTGCTGCTCATCTACTTGTCTCATCGCAAGCTTCCTGGCCTGGCCTCCGCCATCTTTGTCATGTCAATTTGCATATTCCCTCCTTATTGGCTGTGGGCATGGCCATCTTTGTCATGGAGTTACGGTTAATTTACATATAACTTTTATTAGATAGGATAATATACTTTTTGACTACCTATCTATTATTTCCCTTCAGATGCTGTATTCTATTGACGATGTCTGTAACTGTGAATTGGGTTTCCTCGGCTTCATGATTTGACTCCAACCTCAGAGCTCATTACAGCAAATGCACCTATCTGCTGGTTAAGTTCTGATGGTGAAGTGCTACCACCTGATCTCAGTGGGACTACAGAGGAGAGCAATCGATGCATTTCTCAGTGATGCTGGGACTAGTCTCATAAGCATATTAGTTATTGTTTTGGTAAATGGTATATCTCACTGGCTCTCCCATGGTCTAATGAAGTTTCTGACCTTATATTATACACCCCTCTAACATACTCATATATCAACACTTTCCTCTCTTCTTCTAGCATCTGCCATGGTAATTCTGACATTACCACCTCACTAAGTGCCATGCTAGTAAATGCCATCTTAGCTGTGTGTTCACATCATGTTCAGGGTCCTTGCCAGGGTGATACATACTATATTTTTAAAGAGTACTACCCAAATTTATTTACCGTCCCCTTTGGTCCAGCAGCCTCATAATCCAGTCCCAAACGTACTTTCCCACCTCATGCTGGTACATGTTAGTCGGGTCCTAGTGTTTCTATGAGATATATTCTTTTTCCCCCCTTAGTAGGCTCTTCTTAGCAGAGCATTCCTAACCACTTCCATTTTGGCACTGCCTGTATTGAATGGATTTTTGCTCAAATAAACATTTAAAAAAATTGATATGCCTCAGTTTATCTTTAACACCTCAATGAATTTATAAACTTAACAGAAAAATCAAAGAGGCAAATAGAAAATCTGCAACTATAAATGATTGCATTATCACGAATCAAATAAATGAGTCACCGGTCCACTGAAGTCTGAATCCACAGCAATTTTTGCTAAAAATGCAGATTCTGTGGGCCTACCTCAGATTTGCAGAATCAGAATATCTATAATGGATCATGGGAATGTGCATTTTGCAAGCATTGCAAATAATACTGATGTACAGTTATGTTTGAGAGGAACTTGTGAAAACAACACCTCAGCAGGAGTTAAAATAATCATCTATTGGCAGAATGTAATAAAGATGCAAGGAGCTAGAGGTCTTGAAAAGACCCATAAAAATGAATGGAATTTAGATCAATGTATAGGGAATAATGTATTTCTGAATCCTAGAGATGAGTAAATGAGCAAGAGATACTTTTAAGAGATATTGAATAGATCAGACAGACTATAATGATGTACAAATTGGAGAACAGTAGGAGATTAAGTTGTTTTTGCATTAGGTGGTGGAGAGCTTTGAATGCCAGAATCAGAAATTTATACTTTATTCTAGAAGCAATAGACTTTGGCCATATTTGGCAATATTTACTTATGCCAAAAGAGAATATTGATACAAGCAAAGTTTTAAGGCCATTAGTTTGGTAGTGGTGTGCAGAGACCCTTGAAATGAAGAGACACTGTAGGTAAGATCTCAGTTAAGAGATCACTGAGAAAAATCAAGGTACAATGCCAAAGCCTAGATTAAGGAGTGAAAGAAAAAGAGGTAAATGGATGTAAGAGAGATTACAGAAAAATAATTTCATACATGTTTTGACTCACTTTCATTTTTTATGAAAGCTGGCCATTATTATCTTGAAGTATGTAGAAAAGCTTAAACAAGAAATACTTAACTTTATAGATGGTAATGCATACTACATGCTTGGACTAGTCACTGACATGGGACTGAACCTCCATGAATGCCAGCTTCCATACTGACTATTCATATGCGGCATAATGTGTACTGTCATGAAAGGATAATTGAAAAGAGTCATCAATTCTGTATTCAAGTACTGGCAAGGTCTTGCTTTTTGCTAGGCTTTTGCTGTTTTATTTAGGTTATGCAGAGTTATACAAAATGGCTCTAAGATCCTTTGAAATTCTGAAATGCTATGATTTAAAGAAATAATAACTTAATAGATGTTATAAGGGATATTCTATATGTGAATGTGCATCTTATACCATAAAATAGTAGCAATTTCTTGATTATATGCTAGATAGAGATAATCTTCTTCTCATGTAAGGTTGTTTTACTTCTCTACTGTGCTATTTTTGCTGTACAATGTGGCATTTGAGTTTGAAGGAAACAATTTTTTAAAAATTTTAAATAATAATCAATTCCACTGGGGGAAAAATAGCACGGTATAACAAATATTAGAATTGGTCATTTTTCATGTGCCTACATTTTTAGAAATGCTTAGTGCAATCATTTTAATTAATTTTGGGGGGGTTACATTGGTTATAAAAATTATATACATTTAAGGTGTATGATTCTAAAATACATAATCTGTATATTGTATTGCGTGTTCACTACCCCGAGTCATTTCTCTTTCCATCACCACTTATCACCCCATTAGCCTCTCCTGCCTAAGCCCACCATTTCCCTCTGGTAATCACCATACTGTTGTCTGTCTATGTGGTTGTTTTTGTTTTGTTTGTTTTTTGCTTAATTGCTTCAGCTTTTACACCTAGCCCTGCTGCCCACTCCCCTCTGACAGCTATGGAAATCATTTTGAAAACACTTTATCTAAGAAAAAAGACACAGAAGCATGACAAAATAAATTACAGATCAACTTCCAAAGCTGAGGAAGCTGTAGAACACCCATCTCTGCATGTTGAGTTTAATGATCAAGAAACATGATTGTCAAATGTCTTGTCAGTTATCTATAAAGATAATTATAAACTGTTTTGAATCAGAGTTGCCCTATTGAATATCTTATACTCCAAAAAAGTACAAGTATTGTTATATAGTTAAAGTTGGGAAAATTTACTTTTTTTAAAAAAAATTATCTTTATTGTTGAGAGTATTACAGATGTCTTCCTGTTCCCCCTTTTTTCCCTCATTGACTTCCTCCACCCACACTCTCCCTGGCCTTCACCACACTATTGTCTGTGTCCATGGGTTATGCATATATGCATGTAAGTTCTTTGGTTAATATAAATATAGTTTGCTTTACTTAATATAATCTATCCAGGGGGAAAAAAAGAGGTGGGGGGTAGGAGGATTGTGCCTTGTAATTTACCTTTACTTTTAGGCAAGCATTTCTCCTCATCAAGCACATTTTTCTTGACTTATGTTTGTAGGCAGTCTGCACTGAAAAGGCAACTTATTGGACTTATTTACTGTCACCCATGATAACTAAAAAGTTTTGGTGTCATCAAGAATTTGTTTTAAAATAGATTTGCTTTTAAACTAAAATATACTCTGTCTAATAAAAAATTAATAGATTAAAATGGTGATTCAGATATTTTTTAGTTTAGTATTTTTTTTAAAATATATTTTATTGATTTTTTACAGAGAGGAAGGGAGAGAGATAGAGAGTTTAGAAACATCGATCAGCCGCCTCCTGCACGCCCCCCAGTGGGGATGTGCCTGCAACCAAGGTACATGCCCCTGCCCGGAATCGAACCTGGGACCCATGAGTCCGCAGGCCGACGCTCCATCCACTGAGCCAAATTGGTTCGGCAAGTAGTTTAGTATTTTTATGGAAATATTCACTCTATAAATAATTAGAATATAAAATTTCTTAAGGATATTAAAAAGAGATTAAATTACCCAAAATATACTTTATATTTGTTTTTAAGGTTCACACTTATTAATTATACTAGAGGCCAGGTGCGCGAAATCGTGCACAGGTGGGGGCCCTCAGCCTGGCCTGCGGGGTTGGGCCGCAACTGGGTCTCCCACATCCCCCGAGGGGGCACAGATTGCGAGAGGGTGCAGGCCAGGCCAAGGGACCCCACCAGTGCACGATTGGGGCCGGGGAGGGATGCGGGAGGTTGGCCTGAAGGGAAGGGACCACAGGAGTGCTCCAGGGCATATCTGGCTCATCTTGCTTAGTCCCGATTGGCTGAACCCCAGTGGCAAGCTAATCTACTGGTTGGAGCATCTGCCCCCTGGTGGTCAGTGCACGTCATAGTGAGCAATTGAGCAGCCTTGGCATATCATTAGCATATTATGCTTTGATTGGTTGAATGGACAACCAAACACTTAGCATATTAGGCTTTTATTATATAGGATATGTTGAATCTTAGGTTTTGAATTAGTTGCCTGGAATTTATCAAAGAATTTGATTAAATGCCAATGTATATAAGCCCTAACCATAATAAAAAGTGGGCATATAGTGCTTTTCATTTACTTATTATTTTCATAATATAATAAAATTTATCTTGTTTCAAATCAGTTTTAAGATTCTTAGAATAAATATTCTTTCTTTATATGTTTTTTAAAAATTTCTTTTGCACATCAAAGTGCCTAATTGACGTTGTTATAGAAGACTGGAGAGGAACCAAGCCACGCTTAGAAAGGTGGTTACATTTATATTATTATTACGCGCAGGCCCAGAGAAAAATGTCTCTAGAATTCTGGGTGAAGTCACACAGGAAGTTTCCTTTATTTATACCTTTTTACCTTCTTTGTCTCCCAAATATGGGGTTTTCCGGTCCCCTTTGCAAGTTCTTAAAGAGCCCTATGTGCTGGGGCTTTGAGACCTCAATCAAAGGCTTGGCCTGGTGCCAGCACTGATAACTTTGTCTGGGGAAGGTTTATGACCTCTCTGAAATGGGAGTAGTCTTATTTCCTTATTATTTAAGCAAGCAAGCATTTACAGAAGCCAGAA
>NW_005354385.1:14949123-14949515 GCF_000412655.1 Myotis brandtii | reverse complement strand
ATCTTCATTGAGTTAATTTGCATATAGTCACTCTGATTGGCTGGTGGGTGTGGCTTAAGGCATAGCAAAGGTATGGTCAATTTGCATGTTTGTCTTTTATTAGATTAGATGGATGCTTCAACATAACTTTAGGATGTAACCAATATGAAAAAGTATACTGGGTATGTAATTTTGTCATCAGGTTTATCATTTGACTCCCTCTAATAGGAGCAATTGGCAGAGAGGGAGGTGTCAGGTCTGTTATGCTGTCACAGGTGGACATTGGCTGGGAAGCACCGTTGGCATAGAGAGCTGCAAAGAGATCAGGGATCCATTTCAGGGGGACCATTAATTGGAGGCAGGGTAGTTGGCAAGTCCTTCGGTTTCCCTGGGGTGTCTTTTTATTTTATTTT
>NW_005354385.1:14944597-14948759 GCF_000412655.1 Myotis brandtii | reverse complement strand
CAACCCCCTGCACCTGCCCTCAGCGCCCCCCCACCCCGTGTCTTGTGTCCATTGGTTATGCTTATATGCATGCATACAAGTCCTTCAGTTGATCTCTTACCTCCCCCATGGAGTGTCTTAAAGGTGTCATAAGGACCCTATCACTGGGAAACTTAGATTTTTCATTCTTGAAATGTGTAGTTTCCCACACTCTTCCCTAGACCCACTTTGGACAAATTACTTTTCACCGACCTTCTTTTTAACAGAGAAAGGTAAAATGGTCTAAGGTAGATTTTAATAGCAAGTCAAGCAAATTTTGAATTTAGAAGGCATGTGTCAGAATTAAATATTCCAATTTACTCCATAACTACTAAAAGTAATTCCTAAAAATGATAGTGAAAGATGTCAGAGGATTTGTGGAAAGATTTCAAATTTTAGACCATGCTTTCTTACTTTTCCAGCGATGTTCATTTCAAAAAGAATATTTGACAAGGTAGGGGAACAGAATGCTACCTTTATTCTGTATTTTCATTATGAATTCAAGCTAAGAAACCATGGAGAAGTGACAGTAAAGAGCAAAAAATCTGGGTCAGACATAAATACATAGTGATAAATACATGAACATGTTTGAATTGCACATTCTGAATAGATATTGGGAAAAGATTTCTGAATTATCAACTTGCTTTTGCTGAAGGTATAGTTTATGTCAATCTGAGAGCCTAGTTTTATAAATACTATGCTGCAAATTGAGAATGTTATAGCATTGTATTGTTAAAGTATTGCATTGTTGTAGTATTGCCTTGACTTAATTAGAGAAATAAGCCCATTGCTAGGTGAGATGAATGGTAAAATAAATATGCACAGCCACTTACTAACATAACTTTTATTAGTTCTGTTTCCTTTTCTTAGTTTCCAATCGAGGGATGTTCACTATACACTGAATTGCACATTTCTTGAGTTTATTTTGTGAATTTTATCTATGTTTAATTCAGAAGTTTTCCCAATTTAGGGAACAGGTGCTATATAAATACACACAATCTCTATTTAACAAAGACCCTTGAGGAATGACTAGAGGATTATCTTCAAACCTATTACGCGTGGAACTGAGGCTCCATGTTCTAATGGCTTAGGTAGGCATAACAAAATATAATTCATGTGTAAATATAAAATCCATTTGTTTCAGGCCCTTGTTTCTGGTGAGACATCCACGTTCTGTTGTATGTGAGATCTGTAGTCAATAAAATGCTACTCCTTAACTAGCTTGAGGATTAACTAGGCTGATAGTGAAAGATGTCAGAGGACTTGTAGAATGATTTCATTTAACTCTTCTGACCCCAGCATTTTTCCAAAAATCTGTAAGGCAGGAAAGGGTGCATCCCTGCAATACACTGCTAGAAAAACAAGTCAAAATACCTAACCAGCTAACGGTAGCCTGGCAGTGATGTGTTTTCATAGGCAGTGCCACATGTTTATCTATTACTACCCTTATATCTATGACTTTTAAAATTTCATATTTAAATATTAACTTCATTCAAATGAGTCTGAAGATACAACATAAAAACAGAGAGTAGGAGGCTAAATACAGTGGGGCCTTGATTTACGAGTGTCCGGACTAACAAGTTTTTTGAGATACCAGCTGTCTCTAGGTGGATTTTTTGCTTTGAGGTGACAGAGTAATTTGAGTTAACGAGCTCCTTAACGAGCTCCTTAAGCTAAGAACGAATTAAACTCGTAAGTCAAGGCCCCACTCTAGTCAAAATATATAACTTTCCAACTCTGACTTTTAAGAAAAGTTCACATTATCCATTTTGAGGGTGTTTGTTTATTTGTTTTTTTTTAATAAAGCCCTTCTTACTTTCCAACTCTGACTTTTAAGAAAAGTTCACATTATCAATTTTGAGGGTGTTTGTTTATTTGTTGTTGTTTTTTAATAAAGCCCTTCTTTATAGGAATTACATCTTACATTAATGTATTGCTTACATTAGTCTCACAATTATCCTACACAAAGAAGGAAGGCATAAGTTCGGTCATGGGTATAATTTTGAAGAAGTCAAATTTACCAGCAAGACTTTCCTCCTCTCTATTGGTATTCTTCCTAAATTTTCTGGAACACATCTCCCAAATTCTACTTTCTGAATTCCTCAAGACCCTCACGAGCCACCCAATCTAAGCTTAACCCCTCATAACTTCCTCTTTTATTTCTCTCACCCAATCCCTTCTAACCAATCCTTGCTTTTTAAATTTATATTCCAATCAGAATAAAATTTACAGAACAGGTACCTAATATGTCTGGCTTACAGTTTTATCTCCTATCTGTATATATAATTCCATCAGTGCATTTTTTAAAAAATTTTTTTATATATTTTATTGATTTTTTACAGAGAGGAAGGGAGAGAGATAGAGAGTTAGAAACATCGATGAGAGAGAAACATCGATCAGCTGCCTCCTGCACATCTCCCACTGGGGATGTGCCCGCAACCCAGGAACTTGCCCTTGACCGGAATCGAACCTGGCACCCCTCAGTCCACAGGCCGATGCTCTATCCACTGAGCCAAACCGGTTTCGGCCATCAGTACATTTTTTTGATAAATAATGCATTCACTGCAACTGATTTGAGCTTGTTATTAGAATAAATACTGATGATTCTACTTATTTCTAGCAACATCTCAAATTTGAAAATATAGATAAATATAAATAAAGGTAACTTCATTTCCTTGAGGTGTTAAAAAATTATTCATGACACTTGTTAAAGAGAGTAAGGAAGGCTTCATTAAAGAGGAGACTATTAGCAATGGGTACAGGGAGTTTCTTGCAGTGGGAGAGTGGGCTCAACTCCAAATACAATAAGAACACTTGGCATTTATAGCCAAGGAGCAGGGTGGGAGCTGGTAGATGAAAAATTACTAATAGAAAGCATGAGAGGTAAGAAGGGATTCTGGCTAAATTGACCTAACAAGATTTTTGCTGGAGGCAGGCCCCATGATCAGACATCACTTGGGGGCTGATAGAAGATAAGGAATCCAATTAGATATTAAGGATGATCAGGTAATGGAGAATAGGAGATTCTGACTAAAGTGACCTAACAGGATTAATGCTAAAATTGGACGATGCAGAGATGAACATGGAAGTTCAAAGGCTGAGGCCTAGGTGAAAAGGAGCTCAAAGGAGCCTGAGCAGAGTTCAGTCAAAGAGAGAATCTGCCAAAGGTCATCTCTGGGCAAAAGAAAGTTAAGGCCTGACCTGAATTCTACACTGAGAATTAAAGTAGCATTTACAGGTTTGCTTGACATTTTGCCAAAAGGTTTCACATTTTTATGGCAATTATTATCATCATACTAGAATCTGGACTTGAATTTTCATCTTTTTTACTTATTCAGAACTATCTATATGCCCCTGTGGGTAGACTGACCATCTAACTATATTAAACTTTGCAAATAGCAGGATTAAAACACAAATTATCTACACTGACTTTAACACAAGATATTGCACTCACAACTAAAAGTCCAGAATTTGGGTCTGCAAGGGTTTTCAAGAATTTAGCAGTTCTCACCTCTTGCTTGTAGACTATTAAATACATAACCCAATCAACATGAATGCTTTGGAATGTGATTTCAAAATATTACCATGTTACAACTGCTCCCCTGTATGTGTTTAATATTGGTAAAACTGGGGAGGGATGTTCCTAAACAATAGTTTTACTGTCAATTCTACATTTAAAACCTTTCTAATTCCTCCCCTTCCTCTTTGATTATGTACAAAACATATTTTTCTATTGTGTGGTAGATAGTAAATCTAATGGCTTAAAAATTAGTTGGAAATTAATAGGAGCATCAGAAAAGTCCTTTCAGTTTTGCTTTGTTCACAGTGTGATAAATGCAAACTTCCTGAGAGTTGGTGAGCTATTAAATGTAGGAAAGAGAAGCTGTATGGTGGGAGAGAAGGAAAGTGTATTAGTTTCCCAGGGCTGCCATAATGAATGACCACAAACTGAGTGGCTTAAAACAACAGGACTTCATACTTTCACAGTTCTAGCAACTAGAAGTCTGAAACTCAGGTGTCAGCAGGGTCATGCTCCCTCTGAAACTCTGGCTAGAATCCTTCCTTGCCTCTTCCTAGGTGGCAATCACCATCCTTAGTGTTCATTACCCTGAGGCTGCATACAGCTGTCTCTGCATAACACTCC
>NW_005354385.1:14917700-14944491 GCF_000412655.1 Myotis brandtii | reverse complement strand
TGTGTTTCTGTCCAAATTGCCCCCTTCATAGAATGACACAAGTCACTTTAGATTTTGGCCCACCCTAATTAACTCATCTTAACTTGATTATATCTGCAAAGATTTTATTTCCAAATGAGGCCAGATTCTGAGGTACTGGGAGTTAGGACTACAACATCTCTTACTGGGGTATACAATTCAACCCATATCAGAGAGTTCAAGATAGCTTTATGATATAATCTTGGTCTATTAGCATGCTAACAAGATTGAAAACTGAGGTTATAGGAACAAGGTTGGTTTAAGATGAGAGAAAGTTTAAAAAATAAATAGTTTATGGGTGGTATTTACAGCATTATCAATTGTGCTTGCTCAAGGAAACCACATATTGCCAACCCCCTATGGGTCAACAGTATTTCATTGAGCAAAAAAGAGATTAAGAAAAGAATTCAAGCAAGAGTAGCCAGAAACTTGGAAGAAAAATTAGGGACAGTAAAGGAAAATAAAATTTTAAAAAGAACAGTGATCAATAGTGCTGAGTTGTTTGTTCCACCCAGAAAAAAGAAAAAGATTTTACACTCAAAACAGATTTGTTCTGAATACATAATGGATCCTAAATAGATATCTATTTCAATTAAAAGGAAAATAACAATTAAATGATACTTCCTATAACCTGAAGCCATATGCAAACATTGATTTAATACTGAGCTGAGTGAATTTCTGATCTTACTATCACCATGCTTTTCCCTTGGTTGTCCAATCTAAGATGGTCAGAATGCAGATAATAAAGCCAGTTGTGTTTGTGTATGCTTATGAATGTGTGGGTTGCTACGTGATAACTCAGCAACAACCTCGTCAAGCCTGGATACAGACAAGTTGGCCTCCTGCATCAGCCTGCTCTGGACCCCATCTGCACCAAGGAGAACTTGCAGATTATGTCAGAATAACAGAGACCACAGTAATTACATCCATGTGGTCATGGGGGTCGTGTAATTATAATTCAAGTTACTAACTAGTCTTACAATTGTAATTATGGCCTGAAATTTTCTGGGCTTTGATCTTTTAATGAGTGATATTTTGGAAGGCGAAGGTCATTATATGTTAAGAACAAAGGCCCACCACCCATGCCACTTTACAAATTAAATCTGGCCTTTTTATTTGCTTCTCATCTTAAGTTATTAATAAATAAGGCTTTGCAATTCTTTGTGTGTCTTCCCATTTCCAACGAGGTGGTGGAATGTGGAGGAATGAACACTGGACTGGAAGCTGACCATCCCGGGTGACGGTTTGGCTCTGCCAGTAACTTGCCACATAAATACAAGCTGGAACCTTACCTCCATGAGCCCTAGTTTTCCTCATTTGCAAAAAGAGCGTGCATTCAAATAAAAAATTCAAGGGTACAAACTTATAAGAAGCGGAATTATTTTTTATGCTGATATAGAATAGATTTTCAAGGTGTTAAGGGAAATAATGTCAACCATTATGCTGAACACGGACTGATTATTCCCCAGAGAGATTTGATATACCATTACATTTACATGCGCTGTTACAGCAATTTTGGGACTACTTCTAGGCAAAGAAGTGAAAAGTAATATTTTGTATTGACTTAGTGACTTTTAAATCCAAGAACTTAAAATCATTTTAGAAATTAAATGGGCAGGGGTGACCAAGCGAGCTGGTTTAAATGATTTAGTAACAAAGGCTTTATATCTTTCTGTCATAGTAAGCAAATTGAAAATATAAAACTCTCAGTAATATGAGTTTTTTTTAAAAAAATAAATTCAAAAATCCTATCATTTAATAGGAAGACTCATCTACACCAGCTAGAAAGAATTAAAAATGTATTTGAATAGAGCAGGAAATAATTTGGTTAGTAAATTTTATAGTATATCCCATCAAAAGCATTGTTTTCACCAAAGCAATCATGGAGTTTTAAACAATGACAAATATTTAAATTCATTCATTAATTCAACCCAAAATGATTTATTGAGGTCTTCTGTATGCATTGTGTTGTTTTGAGTGCTGAGGATAAGAAAGGGAACAAGCAGAAATCATCTCTACCCTCATAAAGATTATATCCCAGGGAGATGAGATAATAATAAATGAGCAAAGAAATTATACAAGGTCTTTCAGAGAATGTTATAATCTTTGAAATTAATATACTGAGCAGGTGTAATAGAGAATGACTACTGATATGGGTGAGATGATTTCGTTATGGAAGTAACTTTTTTGCTGAGATCCAATTGAGGGGAATAAACCAGTGTGATAGGCACAAGAGTAGCAGATGTTGATAGGCCAATCTCCACAACCTGTGAATAATGTTATCATACATGGAGAGAAGGACTTTGCAGGTGTGACTAAATTTAAGAACTTTGAGATAAGAAGATTGTCCTGAATATTTGGATGGGCTCAGTCTTATCATAAGAACCCTTAAAACATACAAGAGGAAAGAAGAAAAGTGGGTCAGAGAGATGAGACCTGACAAAACATGGACCTGTCCTTGCCAACGATGAAGATGAAGAAAAGGGGTCAGGAGCCCAGCAATTCGGCGACCTCTAGAAGCTGAGAATAGGCCTCAGCTCACAGACAAGAAAAATAGAGACCCGAGTCATATAGTTGTAAGGAACTGAATTTTATCAATAACCCAAATGAATAGGAAATAAAATTTTCCCTAGAACCATCAGAGAGGATTTTATTCCAGTGACTCCTACACCAGCTTCTGACCTAGAGGACTCCAACATAATAATTTCTGTGGTTTTAAGGCACTAAGTCTGTGGTGTTTTTTCATGGCAACAATACAAAACAAGTGTCTTAGTTTGCTCAGGCTGCAATAACAAGATACCATAGACTAGGTGGGTTATAGACAACAGTCTGGAGGCTGGAAGTCTGAGATCAGGGTACCAGCCTGGTTGAGTGAGGGCCCTCTTCTGAGTCACAGACTGCCAACTTCTTGCTATGTCCTCATATGATAGAAGGGGGTGGGGAGCTTTGTAGGGTCTCTTTTGTAAGAACATTAATCTAATTTATGAGAACTCCACCCTCATGACCTAATGACCTCTAACCTCTTAAAATCATCACATTGAGGATTAGGATTTCAACACATGAATTCTGACAGACACAAACATTCAGACTATAGCGACTCACTTTGTAAAAATAAAGTTAAATGAAGAGAATATTATTCCAGGAAGAGGGAACAGCAAATGTAGAAGCACAAGAGTAGGAATACATTTACTGTAATGGACAATCAGAGAAACACACACAAACACATACACAAACAAGTAAAACAAAATTCAGTATGACTGCAGTATGATGTGTAAAAAAGAGAGTGATGAGAGATAAAAATCAAGAAGGTAGACAGGGAGAGAATTCAAGAGCATTATTGGCTCTGAGAGAGAGAGAGAGAGAGCTTAGGATTGTTCTAAATGAAATTCAAATACACCAGAAGGCTTTAAATCAGAGTATGACTGACATGATATAATTTATTTAAAATACATATATTATTACTCTGGCTGCTGCTATGTGGTAAATGGATTATAGGAGGCAAGAGCAGAAGTGCCAAGTGTTACTGGAGAATCAAACTTCCCTGTTGTTTGGTGTTGCAAGGTTCTTGGGGTACCACAGAAATAAACATTTTCAGAAGTCCCCATAGGAGGATGGAATGTGGAAGAAGGTTTTATTGGTGTGGAGTTACATTTCCCGGGTTCCAAAGTCCCCTGACCCTTAAGCCAGTCCTAGAAAAGGTGTAGTTGGGGTTCCAGCAGAGCCAGAAACAAGGCCAGTGTCCAGAACTTCTGTTCCGTGTTTCAGCCAGGTATAGTTCAGTATCCAAGCTAATTAAAGTCCATTAGTCTATTTTGTGGAGCCCCACATGGCCATGAGCCACGTGGGCTCAGGAGAGTGCATTCCAGCAACAGGAATCATGGGAGCCCAGCGCCCTGGATCCAAGAGAAGAGAGTGACCTTCCTTTGATTGGAAGTTTATATAGTTAGTTTTCTTGAGCTTGCAGTGGCCATGCCCATCCTGTCCACTAATTTGTTCCCAGTTATGACTGGAAGACAGGTAGGCACCTTCCCAAGTCACTCAGACCTTACAGGGCATGGGTCTAAACTGCCTTTGTCCAGTCCCTTCCCCATTAATCAGCAGGGAACAGACTTGGAAAGGGTTAAATGCAGCTTCTGGCAAAGCTGTATCAATGCCTATATTATCTAGTCTCCCCTTTCACTCCTTTCCTATTAAATAATAACCAGGTTATTACAATGGCATCACAAGGACCTCTGGCCCTTCCCATTGGCTTCCCCTGCTCTGAGCCTGACCAGGGGCTGCACTTAGGGATTGGGCCTGCCCTCTGCGACCCGGGAGCAGGCCTAAGCCAGCAGGTCGTTATCTCCCGAGGGGTCCCAGACTGCGAGAGGGCACAGGCCAGGCTGGGGGACCCCCCTTCCCCGTCCCCCTCCCCAGTGCACAAATTTTTGTGCGCCGGGCCTCTAGTTAAATAATAACCAGGTTATTGCAATGGCATCACAAGTACCTCTAGGAAATAATGTAATAGTCTATGTAAGGTGATGGTGAATTAGGGGATGCCAATAGTGGTTTGGAAGGGGAAAAAAATCATGAATAACCCATGTTTTTGTTTTAAGGAATTGGATAGTTTTTTAATCTGAAGGAAAGTAGAGTGGAAAATATGCTTTCAATTGACTATAGATAATAACCAATCAGGAAGATGGAATCTGAAGCATAAATTGATCAAAAGCAATTGAGAATATTTGGATTTTGCATTTATTTCTCAGAGAATGTGGGCTCTCTCATAACTTTCTCCAGCACCTTAGTGAAATTTTAGAACATATATTCAAGTGTGAGTTCCACATAACACCACTTAATTCCTTTAGGCATCCCTGAAGCTATGGCACCTAGAGCCCTTATGCAGCCCATATGCTGTGGGTACAATTTACCTGCAGCAGTTGTAGGAATTTATCTTACTTAGGGATGTGGCACACTAGCAAGTTTCTTTTTCCCTGGGACTTGGCTTTAAAGATGCAATTATTAGGATGAAACTACACTGGAAAAACATATTTTAAAAGTAATTGTCAACATAGCTCTATGAGAGAAACCTGAAGTCATAATTAGAATAATAGTTATGCCCAGCCAGCTTGGCTCAGTGGTTGAGCATCGACCTATGAACCAGGAGGTCACAGTTCGATTCCTGGTCAGGGCTCATGCCCAGGTTTCAGGCTTGATCCCCAGTGTGGGGCGTGTAGGAGGCAGCCATTCAATGATTCTCTCTCATCATTAATGCTTCTCTCTCTCTCTCTCTCTCTCTCTCTCTCTCTCTCCCTCTCTCTTCCTCTCTTAAATCAATAAAAATACATAAGAAAAAAAAGAATAATAGTTATAATTTAATGAGATCTTATTAGGTACTGAGCATTGAACTAAGTGGTTTACATCTGCTTTTTATCCAATGTGATTACTACCTTTAACTCATTTGCTATATGCAACACTAATGTTCAGGGATGTTAAGTAACTTGAGGTCACAGAACCAGCAAGAGTGGAGCTGCCATCAAGCACAGCTCGTGAGTCTTCATATTTTACATTCTAAACACCCACAATAAGTATTTTTTCCTTGTACCTCCCTTATAAATGCCTAAAGTTCTACCATTTTATGTAACCGATATTTATATATTTTCACACACAAATACACACACACACAAAGAAAACAAACCCTCAATTAAGTATCATAGCGACCCTTTGAGAAAAGTATTATTATTTTATATGTGATGATAAAGAAAGTGAAGCTTAGCAGGCCTAATATTTTTTTCTAAGTTCACAAAGCTACAATTTGGGGATGCTGGGATTTGTTCTAATTCTAAATCTCAATCACATTTTGTTTCCTAGGCTTCGTTCTCCAATAAAAAAAATAGTAACAAAAAGGAAACATTTATTAAAAAATGATAACTTTGTGTTTATTATATGCAGACACTCTTCTAAGAACTTGAACATAATCTTTTAAGAAATCTAATGTTGAAATGTCTGTTTCTCACCATGATGGAGTAATTGGTACCAGACCTACCCTCCTGCCATGAACAATACAAAACAGAACAAAACGTAGGAGTTCATTGTTTGAGGCATTGAATAACAGGTAGTGCAGTACTGTGATCTTTTACAGGGAGAAAAACACAAAGTGTTTCTCCTTTCTGCATGGGAGAATTTTCTGGACCATAGCACAGGGAAGATGGGCCCAAGGAGATAACAGAGGTAGTACTAGGTTGAGGATACAGAGATCTGAGTTTGGACTCAATGAAGTGTCTGGAATTTGTGCAACAGGGTAATGGAGAAAAGAAAACAGTACAAAGATGAGTGAAGAAACATGTCTACCACTTTTCTGTGGTCCTAGATGAGGGCTGGGCTGTGCAAGAACAAGACAGAACTCATTGAGACTTAACAGAGAACAGATACTGTGCAACTGAAACCTGCATGTGACTATCTGAGATGGCACAGAGGGGAGGCTACTGAAATTCTGGCTCACCAAAGTGGAGAGATCTCATTATGTTGGACATTAAGTTGAGGCCCCAGAAAGACTTTAGTATTAAGGATCCCACAGTAGAGAAAATGTTGACACCAAATAGCCCTAAAACAAACAAACAAACAAAAAACAAAAGAAAAATAGACAGCTATAAGAGCATCTCCCATAATTTATCTACATACCATAACAAAACACTGTCCCTTTTTTAGGAAAAAGATAGTATTCAGACTGCCTACAATGTATCACCTACAATTGCCAGCAATAAATTTAAAAAATTACTAGCTGTACAAAGAAATAAGAAAGTATACCAAATAATCAATAAAAAAGGCAATAGACACGGAGAGATGACCCATATGTTAGAATTCAGACAAGAACTATACCGTATAACAGGTATTTTATAAACATTCAAGGACTTAAAGAAAAAAGCTAGATCAAGAGAAAAGACGAGTACTCTCAGCAAAGAAGTAGAAACTAAAAAAAAAAAGAAAGAAAATTTTACAACTAAAAACGACAATATTAAAAAAGAAAAATCCAATGGATGGAAGATTGCCTACTACAGAAAAACAAACAAAAAAGCATGTTCAATGAACTTAAAGACAGATCAATGGAAATTACACATAATTCAAGAAAATCTAAATCTTGGAAGGAATAGTGAGTGACTTTGGAACTTGAGACACAACATGCTCCCTACCTAATCCTAAGTCAGTGTGACAGAAGCCCCATTATGTGTGGGTGTGTCCCAAAAGAAGGGGTTGGGAATCCCTCTCTTATTCCAGTTTACAGTCAAGGGATATTTGTGTCTCTCCAGAAAGAGAGATATGCCTCAGCATTTCCATATCCCACCTATATCTTTGAGTTTCAAAGACTAACTTCCTGGTAAATGAACCCCCATAGTTGGTGATTCCTTTTTGTCAACCAACCTCCACTCATAGAACAGTGTGCCAGGCTGAGGATACTGGTACACTAATAATCGTTTCCCCACTTTGCTCATAGGATGGAGGTTTCATGTTGGAAGACACAATGCAAGAAAACCAGAGATATTCACTCTAATCCAATATACTGCTTATAAACCAAGGGTGTCATTCCTAGAGAAGCAGATCACTGGCCCCACAATCATCACAGAGATTTTGTACAGGGGAAAAGTTAGGCCATCAGAACATAGTGATCCACAGTTCTCCCAAAGAAACCTAATTTATTGAAACAAAATGTGGGAAGTTTTAAGCCTAAGGACACTCTTAAAAACAATGATTTTCATTTTAAGCAATTAAGAAGAGGCTAGTAGCTCTCTTAAAAACTACCCCTGCAAAGAGACCTGATGTTAATTACATTAGATTATGGAGCAGTGTGTGTCCCAGGTATTATTAAAAACAATAAGACAATTAGGGGGCAATAAGTAGAGCCTAATAATTGGAATGATACCCACAGAAGCAATAGTTTCACAGAGAAATCAGGAAAAAAGATACTCATAGAACAGCAACTAAAATCACTGTCATCCCATAATGCCTGCACAGTAAAACTATATTTTTTTGCACCTGTATTCTCTTCACTAATTTTAAAAGCAACTTTATAAAACAGTACACATACAATTGAATTGTTGGGTCTAAGAAATACAGAAATGAGAAACATTTGACAATACATGCATGAAGAAGAAGGTGGAAGTAAAGCCATACTGGAGAAAGAGAATGACATCATATGGTTTCTCTCTCCCTCTCTCTTTTTCTCTCTCTAAAAACAAATATCTACACTAATAAAAGAGAAACATGCAAATTGGTGACACTCTGCTACGCCCACCAGCCAATAAGAGCAACTATGCAAATTAACCCAACTAGAGGCCCGGTGCATGAAATTCATGAATGGGTAGGGTCCCTAGGCCTGGCCGGTGATCAGGACCAATCTGTGGGGCGACCGGCGGGGTGATCGGGGCCCCCGCTCACACCCGTGTAGGCCTGGTGCGACCCACCCACCTACTCCACCATCCTGCCATGGTCCCGCTCTCGTCAGGGCCCATCAGGGCTGGCAGCACCTCCACTGCTGCCCACTGCCAGTGCTGTGTTGCCAATGCCCACCATGTTCTGCACCGCCCCCTCATAGTCAGAGACTTGGTTTATTGTTAAAATAATATTTTATCTTTACAGAGGAATTTTGTAAAATTCCATAAAGTAGACATGGGGGGATGGGGAGTTGCAGTTTTCACCTTGAACGGGGAAGACCTGTTATTATTAATTAAATACATTTGTTCCAAGAAAAACACTATTATAGTTTGTATTCCCAGTAATTAGGGTATTTATTAATTGTTTAATTTTATATATGTATGATGCAAGATTAGATGTGCAGGGGTATAACTGCTGATCAAAGCTATATTGATATTCTAACTGTGGAGTTTAGTGTAGTGATAGAGATAGATATTAATAAAAAGTACATTAAAATAAGAGTTGGGTTGAAGGAGTATGGTGCTATGAGGAGAGCTTATAAAATAAAGATTTTACCTAATCTAAGAAAGCAGGAAAACCTTCCTTTTAAACAGAAAATTAGTGACTGGGCAAAGATCCTATATAATAAAAGCATAGAACACAAATTGTCCCCTCAACCAGGAGTTCATCCAGGAGTTTGATAGGGGGCATAACTGGCTAGGGGAAGAGAGGGAGTACCTGGCCAGCAGCTGGCAGCTGCTAGGGACCCTACCAGTGCATGAATTTCGTGCACTGGGCCTCTAGTATGAAAATAAAATTACATTAAGTAAAGCAGAAAGGAAACATATTTCACTAGAAGCAAATTCTGAATTCATAAATGTTCCATGTCTGGAAGAATTTTGGAAAAGAGGTTTTTCACATATTATTCTTACTAGAGGCCCAGTGCATGAAATTCATGAATGGGTAGGGTCCCTAGGCCTGGCCGGTGATCAGGACCAATCTGTGGGGCGACCGGCGGGGTGATCGGGACCCCCGCTCACACCCGTGTAGGCCTGGTGCGACCCACCCACCTACTCCACCATCCTGCCATGGTCCCGCTCTCGTCAGGGCCCATCAGTGCTGGCAGCACCTCCACTGCTGCCCACTGCCAGTGCTGTGTTGCCAATGCCCACCATGTTCTGCACCGCCCCCTCATAGTCAGTGCATGTCTAATTCCTGGTCAGTCTCCCGGTTGGTCGAACTCCTGCCCATGGGGACAATTTGCATATTAGCCTTTTATTATATAGGAATCCTTTTTGTATATATAGAAGTAGCAATAGGCAATTAATAAACCTAATTGTATTACTGTGTCTGTAGGTTGACCATTGTTTGCTTGGGGAGTCATGGCTACAGTCATGATATGTTATAAATAGTGACTCCTTTTTTCTCAGAATCATCCATATTTAGATAATGAATGGCATAGACAGCTACATCTGGTATTCTGAATATCTGGGAACCTTTATAAGTCTGAATCTTTTATCTGTAAGGCTCTTTTTAGCTATGAGCCCCTGTGGTCTTTGGCCTCCTCCTCTTCCCCAAGTCAGGGGTCAAAGATAGAATAGCCAGGGCCACAGCTGACCTTTTGGGGTTTGGAGCATCCATATGCTCCTTAGATTTTTATACCACCTCTACCCCATAACTACTAGGGTCTGGAAGCATTCTGTGCTCTCTGACCCCTTAGGAGAGGGGCACGGACCTCTGCCTCTGCAGCTGGGACGATATGACTGAACCAGCGGGGCAGTAGGCAGTGCAGGGCCTGGCACGACTCTTCCCCATCCAGCTGGAGGACCTGAAGGCAGGCGCTGAGCTGTGCCATCCTCTGCCCAGCTGCCTTTTCTGGCAACATGTCAGACAATTGTGGCTCCAGAAGAACCAGAAGCTACATGGAACTCTTGGCAAGGATGAGAAGTGTTCAGGGACAGGGGAGCTTGGGGGAGGAAAGAGTGGGGTAGGAGGCTTGCTATAGCAGTTACAGGTATAAAGAGGGTGTTGCTGACCCTCTTTACACCTATAGCTGCCCTCTCCCAAGTTTCTCTTCAGGTTCTGTGGGGTGAGGCTGTCGGCACTATTGTAATACTTTTGATAGCCATGAATTTCTGTCTGTTTTTATTTTTTTGTTGTTGTGTTTTACTTTAAAAGTAGTTTATTATTGTGTACTGTATATCAAATCATTATTAATATATTTATTCTCAACATATCTACTGTTGCAAATAGAAGTAAACTATCCTGCTATGCTTCTACATCTATTAATACATTCATTTCTGCATACACTATTGTATGTAAAATCTATTAATTGACCTTTCCTGTATTATCTGAACAACATTTTTACATTAACACCTTGGTCCTTAATGATTGCTTCAGTGGTATCCTCAGTCTTTTTTCTTTTTGCCATTTTATACTAAAATGTGAGAAATTACATGGTAACCATATGTGTTGTCTCACTGCCACCTGGTGGCAAAGGTATAGAAAAGGCAGCAAAACAAAGATGGATGGCTGACCAGGTGAGTCATTTCCCATAGCATAAAAACCACATGCTCTTAGATTTGTTTTCAAAGACCCCTAACAGAAGCATTTTCTATAATTAAAGTTTGGCACTTTTAATAAACTGCACACACATCTATAAGAAAAAATAAGAAATAAAATTGTCAATTATTAACCAATGTATCTTTATTAAAGAAAATGTGAAAATAATAAGATGTTTAAAGATCTGTTTTAAAAAGAGATCTATTTTAATTATTGAAGATGATGTTTGAAATGTTTTTAACTGTTATTTTTAAATTAAAAAAACTAAAAAGTTTTTATTTTGTGTTGTTTCAATATTTGTAAATAAAGGAAATCAATAATCCTATTTGAAAACATACAGTAATAATTTTTTATATCAAATAGATGCAGTTCATGACCTCTCTTTGTTGCTTAAGTCATTTTTAAACTAAATCCCCAAGACTAAAATCACCACTTTTAGCTTAAGTGTTTGGTTTTCACTACCAGCTATTCCATTTTTATTATTTTTACATCATGGTAGAGCCAGGTGATGACTGGTATTTTTCCAATGTCTAGAAATTTTATTATATCATCTCAAAGAATATGTATTTAGATAATTGATAATACTAAATATCACTTTGGTTCTTGCTGTTCAATATTTTCTAATTTATTATGCTTTAAATAGTTGAATCTATTGGGGTATATGGGTTGACTTCTGTAGTCAACTTTTTCTATTTGACGAATTTTGCAGTTCAATCTTCTACATTTGTCACAATAGTATGTATTTGTCTATGTAACATACTATTTGAGTTATTCATATATACGATAATGTATTTCTATATTGGAATTGAGTCCATGTGTGTATATACACGGGGAGGCAATAGTATGTTTACAGTGGTGAGTACATGAAACACAGAGTTTATTCTTATATTATTATTATTTTAAAATATATTTTATCAATTTTAGAGAGGAAGGGAAAGTCAATGATGAGAGAGAATCATTGATCACTTGCTTCCCTCATCCCCACTACTGGGGATTGGGCCCACAACCCCATTAAATATATTTTATTGATTTTAGAGAGGAAGGGAAAGTCAATGATGAGAGAATCATTGATCACTTGCTTCCCTCATGCCCCCTACTGGGGATTGGGCCCACAACCCGGGCATGTGCCCTGACAGGGAATCAAACCATGACCTCTTGGTTCATAAGTTGATGTTCAACCACTGAGTCACACCAGCTGGCACTTGTATTATTATTTATTAATTATTGTATTATTTTCCATAGGAACAACTGTAAACCTACTTTTGCTCTACCCTGTATTTAGATATAATTGACATATAGTATTATGTTAGCTTAAGGTATACAATGTGATTATTTAGTACACTTACATATTGCAAAATGTTTACCACAAAAAGGTTAGTTAACATTTTTAAACTCACATAATTATTTTTTGTTGTTATGCTTGAAACATTAAAACTCTACTTTCATAGCAATTTCCTTACCTTTGCCAATTTTCTTTATATGTTGTACTGCATCTAGTTTTCAAAGAAACTTGTGAGTGAACGAGGGAGGAAATATACCTAATTATTCCTATTTCACAAATATGGAGATAGAAACATAAATTGGCAGAGTGAAGAATTGTTGAACTAGAAATTCTAGCTGCAATTCCAGAACTTGTTTCAATACATCACAACAAATTATGGGTCATTTTTTTCCTTTCTTTTTTGAATATCCACTGAAATCTAATATCACCAAGGGAATTCAGCATGCTCCTGAGAACACTCCCAAGGAGGTGCGAAAGAGTAAATGAGAATCCCATGAGTTTTAAGGCATGGTCTCAGCTGAAAAACGAGAATTAATAATACATTGCTTTTCAGTTTTATTAAAAGGATTAGAGTTAATTTATGCAAAGCTCCTAGCACAATTCTGGGTAGATAGTAGGTGTTCCAAATAGGTATTATTGAGAAGACATGAAACTTACAAGATTGTTGTTTTTCGTCAGACTAGTACAGAAGACAGGTTCTTTAAGATAAATTGAGCTAACACAGATTACACGAAATGTACTGGTAGATATGACTCCTGAAGTCCAAAGCAACCCCATCACCTGTTTGATGCCTAGCAACGACTTTATCACTGTGGTATTAACACTGATTGGGAAGAATGTGTGTTATTAATGTTTGCAAATCCAGTTCCTTTATCTAGCATCACATACAGTTATTGGTAGTTTGGTTGTAGCCATCCAGTACATGAGGGCATATCTTATTTTTAGTACTGTGCAAGAGAAAAAATAAGCAAACAAATAAAACTCGGATACAGAATTGAGCATATCCAGCTAATATAGGGAAGAATAAATTGTACAATACAATAAATAAAAACTCGGCCTTATAATTTTGTGATCATTTCCTATACACAGTGTGTGTATATATGCATGTCTGTGTGTGTGTTTTAATGAAACACTATATGTACATACCCCGATCACACAAGCAAAATCAACTATGTAACACATGTGCCTTGTAGGCAAAAAAGGTGAGTGGATTTTGGCAAAGACTCAGAACTGAGAAGACACAGCCAGGTGCCAAGAGAGTCTAACCAATCATATCTAGGAAAATAATTTTAGAGAGGGCAGTAAGTGGCCTGGGGAGGAAAACAGAAAGTGTTACCTAGTAACCACTTTACAGTAGCATGCTGAGGCCAAAACATTCTCAAGATAGCAGTGCCTCTGCAAAAGATATAGAAAAGGAACCAGTGGAAAAAAAGAAAAGCTATGCTGGGGGCTAACATTTTTTTAGAAGAAGGAATTCTGAGTAAAAAGGTAGAATGTATGTAATAGATATGAGAGAATTTGATAAAATGACTAAAATTAGTTTTGAAAATTCAGAAAATTGTTACTGTGATGAAAATAAACTTCATGTTTCTATGTAAATACTGAAATGGTGCATAGTTTATTCAGTATATTTATTTATAACTGTTATAAACACATAATTGTCTTTAAGCAAATTATAATATATAAATTACATAAAGTAATTTGAAGATAACTATTTCCTGTATATAGTAAATCATAGGCCATTTTCTTTACAAAGTAAGTTCTACTTGTGCATTTAATTTTAAGGTTCAAAAGATGTCTATTTGCAAACATCTGTGGCTACGGCAGATAGTGAAAGGTCTACCATAGTCTCAGGCATGAGAAGCATAATAAAATAATACTGAACACTCAGATCGTGGTTTTAAGTATCACAGAAATTCAAGAATTATAACAGATGGTCTACATGTTAGACAAGGAAATTGACTTACTAAAAAGAGAATCTAATATATCTCCAAGATGATAAAAAAAAAAGGTGATAAAATCCAGGCTTTAGGAACCTGAGTCATCAAATGTTGAATTGTTGAACTATGATTCTTCTCTGATTTCATAATACAGAGACGGGAGTACTCAGTTCTTACTCAAAATTGATCATCCGAGAAAAAGAAACCACCAGAAGATTGAAAAGAGATCTCTACAGTCTAGTTATAGTGAACTGTCTGGATTTAATGAATGGTTGAATTTTTTAAAGAGGAAAATATGTGGTGTGGGTGTTGAGGAGTATGTGTATTTTCCCTCTACTGTGATTTTCTACCCTTTTACATTATATCACACAGATCACCTGGAAGCTTTTAAAAAGAGAGATGTTTATGCCTCACTGTAAAATAATTAAATTGAATCTCTGGAGGTAGAACCTGAGCATTTTTAAAAAGTTCTCCAGATGACAAGCAATGACCAACAATAATTAACACTAATTCAGTCTACATGTGTCAGGCACTGTGTTATATGATTGACTCACATTCTCTCACAACAATGCTATGGGGTTGGTATGGCTTTTATTCCCATGGACAAAGAGCACAATGATGCTTTAGAGAGCGTGAGTAACTTGCTGAAGAATAGAGATTGGAAAGGAGAAAAAAAGGGATTATCAGATTTTAGAAGTTTATAATCTTTTATATGCTATGGGGTTGGTATGGCTTTTATTCCCATGGACAAATGAGCACAATGATGCTTTAGAGAGGGTGAGTAACTTGCTGAAGTATAGGGATTGGAAAGGAGAAAGATAGGGATTATCTGATTTTAGAAGTTTATAATCTTTTTTACCAAATCTTCACAAATCATTCAATTAGCATATTGTGGATGCCTATTAGTTATTAGAATTTGGAGAGAGATAAACAGGACATGATCCATGTCCTTGGGGCATTCATTCCTAGAATATTTCTGGCTTTTATGCCTAGAATGTAGCTGAGTCTATTGGTATCCCTATGCCTCTCATGTATATTTTTCCTATCTCTCTTTAGCAGCTCTTCAGATAGGAATTTTACAGCAGCTGCACAAAGGCATTTTAAGCTGGTACATGTGCAGCATTCTCTGCTCGGACTTTGTAATTCTAAAGCTGTAAATTGTTGGCTAGATAATAATACAAAGTTGAGTTCTAATGAATTAAATTGCCCTTCCAAAGAAGTGTATCTGGCACCTGTCTTGGTTGAATGTATTTGCTAACATTTATATCCACAGTACCTAGAACAGTTTCTACCTACTACATAATTGATGTTAAATAACTTATTTAATCCAAGTGAACCAAATTGAATTGGAATAAAACCTCAAGATGCCAATCTGAGTTACTCAAGGATTCATGGTTTTAGGTTTCTACTTCTAGACTACTAGATGAGGGCATGCTGATGGGAAAAGGCCTTATTAAGATAGATGATGAATCTGTTTTGTATCTTCTGCTGGGATCTATTTATTCTTGTGGTTTGATCCAAACTTACATATGTACTGGGATGGGAGGTTTATAAAAGTGCCATGTACCCTACTGAGTCCTTCATTAAATATTAAGCAGATATGAATGGAATGAAACATTAAACCGATTCCAGAAAATTAAAATAAGCAAAGTCATCATTTGGTGGTCGGGGTTTTGTACTTTAAAGTTTATATATACAATTACAGGAAAGATTGTGGACAATGAAAGCTGATACTTATAAGAACACAAACGTTTCTTCACAGAAATGTGCACCGACTCTTGGGATTTAAATGCAGAATTTTGAGTTCTGTCAAGAGCTATCAGTGAGGCGTTCTCTCTCTCCAACCATTTAAAAACTGAAAGAGAACAATCTCCCCTTCACCAACCAGTACTTTTCAAGTCATCTTCCCTGGAATCCAGGTCAGGGAAGGAGCCTGAAAATAAAACTTAACTTTTTATATTTGCATACAAATGACTGCTTCGGGGTTCTACATAGCAGTGTGTGAGTGAAGGGGAAGAATTAATCTAAGACATTCTTACTTGTGCAGATCTTGTTGGAGCAGCCAGCATCATCGATGCAAAGCTGTCAGAACTCTTAGATCTGATAGCAAGGACTGGCCACAGCCCTAACAAGCAATGAACCGACCAGCACATTCAATTTTAATCAAGTCCCCATGCCAGGAAAGAAGGCTTTGGGGGAGAGCAGGCTTTGGGGGTACCGTGTGATTATGGAGTTGCTCTCTATTCATGGAACCATTTAAAATAATTGCAGCTGGTGTGGACATTTATCTGGCCAATTAAAAGAATTTTATCATTTGACTCCTGCCCAACATTCGACATAACTACAAAACGATCTTTGAATTATGTACACCTTGATGGCTGGGAGGTCAGGCTTTCATCCAGAATTGCTGTCTTTCCTGAATTCAGGCCAGCTCTTCCTCTTTCAGTTTCCTGTCACAAGTAATAAATGGAAAATAAACCATTCCATTCTTCTTGCAAAACACCAAGGACTCAGAGGTAATGTTTTTATCTCAACTTCGAAGAGGGGGAGGAGGCCAATTATCGCTGTGGAAGGCAAGCTGGACTCTGTCGTTGCAGGTAATAAGATCTGCCTGGCACTCACCATCTGCACCTTCCTAGCACCAGTTGCTATCAAATTACATTCCCCATAAAGAAATTAAAGAAAAATCGAATCACCCGGCATATGTAGATCCATCTCCCCTGGTGTTATTTACATGTGCCTTTGCCACAGTGACTATTAGGAGAAAGGATACTGTGACCTGCTCTGCAACTAAGTTATGGCTGGATGACTCCACCACTAAGCTATGGCCTTATGCCAGTAATGCCACCTTCACTTATTATGTTAACAGTTTATCAGTTATCTAAGGAACAGGGGGCCATAGGTTCACTGAGCCATTTCTCCTTATTCTGGAGTACAGAAGGGTGCTAATAAATAAATAAATAAAATGAAAAGAAGGAAGGAAGGAAGGGAGGGAGGAAGGGAGCGGGGGAGGGAGGGAGGAAAGGACAAGATATGCAAGTTAGTAGCTCTATCACAAATATTTCTCTTCTGAGCCAAGAGCTGCTATGGATAAAGAATGAAACTAGGAAGCAATAGATTTTCTTAATAGCCCTAAAAAATCCAGAAAATCTCTTTAGTTACAAGGTTGTGGTTTACAGTACAATGAGGAAGTATGTAAATTGGGAAGATGCATGAATTCAAGTCTAATCTTTTCATTGTCACTGCTCATCTGCTTTATTGATCTCTATCCTCTCCCAGTACATTGCCTCTTTGTTCTAGGTATATTTACATGTTATAATTCATTCTCCCTCAAAAATATACTTATTTGGTCACCTCAAGGCCATGTTCTGCTATTGTATTCTATCACTCCTTGCCTTCATCATTATGGCTTTGAAAATCTCCACTTGCTCACTTCCTGTCAGTGCCTCTGTTATCCTCATGATTCCATTAAACTGGAATATCACCAATTCAATTTCCACATTTCAGCCACCATGCTCTAACTCTCTAGCCTCACTAGCATTTTACTATTCCTTTCTTTTCTGAACTCCAGCCATATTTACTGCCTCACTAATATTATTTTCTTTCAACCTCTGTTCTCTTCTTGCTGCATCAAGTCCATCCTCTGCTCTCATTCCCACTGTTAGGAACTTAATACAGGACCTTATCATTTTTTACCTATGTTATTTCAAAATTCTCCTACTTAATATTCTTCCTCTAGTTTGCTGAACTTCCAATCCATCTTTCTTCCTGCTGCCTCTTCCTGTAGTTTTGTAGCAACACTCATTTTTTTTCTCTCTTTCCTTATTAAAATCCTGAAATAGTCATCAGGATAAAACCCAGACTTCTTATCATGACCTGCATATGTCCTGGGAATTGCTCCCCCGTTTCACCTGACACTCATCTACAGACACAAAGCCATATCAGACTCTTTCCAAGTATCTGACTGCTTCCTTCTCTTCATCATAACTTAAATATTTTATTTCATCTTTTAGTAGTAAAGCTCTCATTCCCCTTTTTACCTGGCTAACTCTTACCCATATTTCATGACAAATTTCTAATCTTATTTCTCTGGGAAATCAACTTAGACATCATATGCAGACAGTCCAATATTGCTTTTCATTGCTTTCGTAGCAGCCTTTACCGGCCTCTATAGTCACTTATACTGTTTTGCAATGGTCTGAATCCTGCCACTAGACTCATCACCTTCTAGTAATAAACTGCGTTTTAAATTATATATTCCTAGAATTTTGAACAGGGATCAATATTAGTCACTCAATGGTTAGAAGAATGCAAGAAAGAAAGAGGAAAAAAGGGAAGGGAGGAAGAAGGAACAAAGAAAGGAATAAAGAAATAAAATAAAAATCAAAGAAAGGAAGGAAGGAAGGAAGGGAAGGAAGGAAGGAAGGAAGGAAGGAAGGAAGGAAGGAAGGAAGGAAGGAAGGAAGGAAGGAAAAAATGAAGGAAGATATGTATTATTGTGCCAGCCCAGCATCCATCCATTCATTCTTTTGGTAATCGTTTTCTTAGGAACCACTCTCTCCTATTCTTAATCCATGTGATTCAGGTGGAGTTAATTTCACACTTGGCTTCAATTGTGGACATATGGATTTTTAAAATATAAGTATTAACTTTGTCTGCCAATTCTAAATGTGGAAGCTTTGAAAGCTCAAATATTTCAAAAATAAAGAAAAGATTTGGTTTATGTTTTCCAAAAATATGTCAGATTGAAAGTGGAATTGTATACTCCTTTAACATACATATCAACAAAGCTAGATGCTTACTAAATATCCATCAGGTGTTCTATCTCAGAAGTCTAATATATGAATGAGCTCATTACTTTCAATGATGCATGAAGTCATTTATCCATACAAATGAGTCCGTGGATGCAAATTTACATACTGTTTGTAAAAACTTACTCAATCTTTTGCCTAGAACACATTTATGCATATCCTATATGTTACTATTCTTTTATTGTTCATGGCAGAACAGCTATTTTTATTCACTTTTTCCTTTTAATCAGTCATAAAATCCTTCCTCTGAGTTGTTCCAGGAATATCATGTTTCCTCACCATATCCATAATTTTTATTTCCACCATCACCTTTCTTAGTTTCCTGAGGTACCAGCTCGTAGGGAAAAGGAAGGCATACTCCAACTCTTCATACTCTAAAGACAGTATGGCATATTGACAAAGCCAAACACTAATATCCAGCCCACAGATGTATTTTTCAAAAGCCAAATTCTAACAATTTGAGGATGTAATAAAAATGCGAAATTTCCAGCTTTTCTTGAAAAAAAAATTCAACAAATATAGAGCCCAAGTTCTTACACAGTAACTGTTGAGGGTTGAATTTTACCCCTCCCCCAAATATGTTGAATTTGTTTGGTATTTATGAACACAACCTTATTTGGATGTAGAGACTGTTGATGTAATCAAGTTATAATGAGGTAATACTGGATGATGACAGTGGGCATTAATCCAATGACTGCTGTCCCTTTAAGAAGAGGGAAACTTGGACTTAGAGATACAGACACACAAAGAGAAGAACATCATATGAATACACACAGACACAAGGAGAACACCATTGTAGCAGAGACTGAAGTGATGCATCCACAACCAAAGAACTCCAAAGATTGCTGGCCTGCCAGAGGCAAGGAAAGATCCCCCCTTGCCAACACCTTTATTTAGGACTTGTATCCTCCAGAACTGTGCTGCTATTGTTTTTAGCCACCCAGTGTGTGGTACTTTGTTATGTAGCCTTAGGGTACTAATGTAGTAAGAATGGGCTAGAAATAAACAAAGACTGCCCCCTTCAGATGGGGCTTGAGATCTTCATTTCCAAGAGTTAAGCATAGTCCCTGTCACCCCCTGTAGTTGTAGTTTCCTAGTCACCAAGGTGAAGTGTCCATAGTCATTTGTCATCTTACACTTAGTTGATTTTGCTTATTCACATTAAATCTTTGGTCCCTTTAAGGCTCTGAGTTGGTGATAATTTACTATTTGTTTTTTAATGCATTCATTTTTTATTTCAAGATGGTTATTTTCTTTAATACAACTCTCAACAATATCAATTAATTGCTTTTGCTGCTGCTGTGTTGTTGGTGTAGTTGTTAACATTTTGGATATTGACCTCATCTTGACAAAAAAAGAGAAATGTGTAATATCTTCACCTAGATGTTAATATTTTGTGTTGGATGATTCTTTGTTTTGGTGCCTTATAATTATTAGCTTCTCGGACCTCTCTTCACCAGATGCAGGAAGCATTCTCATAGTTGTGACAACCAAAAATGATTCCCAGCCTTTTCAAATATTATGGAGGAATGGGGAGTGGGAGAGAAGAACAATAAAATCTCCTTCACTGAGAACCACTGTCTTAGGCTATTTATTTTTCCTATCCAGTCTCATAAAAATAAACACAGTAGCATACTTTAAGAAATGTTTCCACATAGCAAATGTCTCTCAGAAAATAATTTACATGACTCAATGATGCCAGCATGCTTTTGTCTTGTCACCTTCTGGACATCTATCTGTAAGAACTCTCTTTCCTTAGTCTCTGACAAAGAGAGTTAGTTGCTTCCCATTATCCCTTTGTCTATGGCACCTTAATAAGAACACTGATAATTACTTGGGCACATTTTCATGCATTTAAAGATTTTCTTCCCTAGCAATTGTGGACAATAAAAAAATGTAAATAGATGGTGGCCAATCAAACATGTAGAAGTGCTATGTGAAATTTTTAAAAAGAATGCCATTAAGTCTGGCCAGTGTGGCTCAGTGGTTGAGCATCAATCCATGAACCATTAGGTCACAGTTCGATTCCTGGTCAGGGCTCAATCCCCAGTAGGGGGTGTGTAGGAGGCAGCGGATCAATGATTCTCTTTTATCACTGATGTTTCTATTTCTCTCTCCCTCTCCCTTCCTCTCTCGAAAATCAATAAAAACACATTTTTAAAAATTATAAAAATTGAAAAAGGGGCTTATTCTCATTCAGTTCTTTTTTGCTTCTGGTTAAGTGGGATTGGCTATAATGGTTGGAACTCTGGCAGCCATCCTGAGGCAAGTCACTAAAATTAGGGGAGAAGTCTGGATCCCTAAAACAGAGAAACTGTCATGTAATTTCAGAATTTCCTCCAGTAGGAATTCAATTTAAGAGAGAAAAATAAAATTCTGTCTTGTTGAAACCACTCTTATTTCAGGTTTCCTTCTCTATGAAATGCAACCTACTTCTAGTTAACACATAACCCATTCTAAGAAGCTTTCCCTAATCTTTTAATGATATTTTTTTACTATTTCAATATGGACTCTTACATAGTTCTCTTTAAAGTTCTAAAATAGTCAGTTATATGGCAATAATAATGTATACCTTGTGTTTCAGATCAGATATAATAAAACTGCCTATGTGATGAATATGTTGCTGTAATCAGGAGGACAATTATAACCACTGGATTGTTGTTAGATCTGAGGGTGTCCTCATTTAGCATTCCTAGTATCCAAGGAAATTATTGTGATGCTCTTTAAAATGTCTTCTTTGCAAGGCGAGGGTAACTGGATGAGTGAAATTTACATACTACTTGACTTAACTCTTTTCTTTTCAGTCTTATTAAGTATAATATCGGACACACAAGTTAACATTTTAAATGTCCTTTTTGGCAACAAAATAAAATTATTTCCTTTAAACCACTATATTTGAAATCTGATGTCACCAATGGTATTTTAAAACTTAACGATGCCTGGGTACCACTCCTATAGATTTTGGTTTATTTATTGTGTGGCACAGCCTAATCATTAGGATACTTTTAGAACTCTTGAGTTGATTAAAATTCATAGCAAAGTTTGAGAGCTATTGCTTTATGCTTTAAAACAATAGTCAAGTCAGGCAATTTTCCTACTACTTGGTACAGTTGTCAGAGACCAGGGTTGTGGCACTTAGAAGGGATGAATGAACCATAGCTCCCAAGGTTGTCCAGGTGCTAATAATACCAAGATTTTCTTATTTTTCACCATATTCTTCTCTTCAGATATTCTTATCTCTCCATTAATCATTGGCAAGTTTAAATAGGAGAGGGATTTCTTATTTAATTTTTTTAACTGTTTAGGGACATTCAGACTAATAGTTGAAAAGAGGAGAGGAGACCATCAGAATGGGTGTGGCATCAGAATTGACACCTCTGGCATTTTTAGCCACAATTGACTTGACTCCAACCTATTGTTTTCTAACCTTCAGCATTGGCCTTTGTCAATCACTGTCCTTTGCACCTTGAAAAGTGTCTTTTAACAAGTTACAAGAAGTAAAGCCATCCAAAATGAGGCCATGATATTCTAATTTTTAAAAATCACATGACATTTCTTAGTATCCATTTTCTATGAGAAAATCATTTATCAAAACATTGCTCCTCCATCTCCTTTAAAATTGAACTTGCTAAAAAAAAAAATACAACTTGTAACAAGTAAAACTCCAATGCTTCTGCCTTGTGGTTGGTTTTAAAATACATAGAAAGCAAATAATTGCTTGCCCTAAGTGGATACTATGATGTATGATTTTAAAAAATAGCATTTTATATACCAAATTGTTGATATCAAGCAGGTTTTAAAGTGGTTTGACTTTAATAATAGAAAATGGAATTTGAAAATCGAATGCAAACATTTTTATTTGAAAAGGTCAGGGTGTTATTTATTTAGCTTTGTCGTAAATATGTTTTTACCTTTTTTAGGGGAAACTCATAGAAAGCACATTAAACAACGTTGTTTATAACAGGGAAATATTTATGTTAACACACTCACAGTTCAAGAAAATAGAACATTGTCAGCACTCATCTGTCACTTCACAATCCTGACCTTTCTCTCCTGCAAGAGGTAACCCTCATCCTGAATTGTATAGTAAATATCTCTTTACTTTTCATAAGACTCCTGTATGTGTTTTTTAGAGCATCCGACAAAGGTTAGTGTAACAATTGAGGAGGTTGACATGATATATGGAGATGATTAATAGATGGACAGCTAACAAGAATATTGCAAGGATGAATGTTCAGGAGACTGAGAACAGCTCTGTCATAATCAGTAGGAGAATTACAACACATACTTCTAGGGTTCTGGAGAAAGCAGGAAAGTATACAGCAATTGAAATAAAGCTCCTGGCGTAATACTGGGCCTTGGTAGAGATGGAGTGCCTGACAAGGAGCCATCAAGCAACAATGAAGCTTACCTTAAGCTGCATTCTGTCAGACCCAGCAAGACATCAAATCAGGTGGGCCCAGCTGCCATCCATCATAAGATGAAAGTAGTGAAACAGGAATTTTGGGGGGGTGAAAAAGACAGGTTTTAGGAAATTTTAGAAATTTTGGAAATTAAGGGGACCATGTAGGAAGTACAGGCCTGCAGAGCAGCAGAAGATATATTTCCATAGAATAAGGAAGCTGAAAAGTTGCAACAGGTACATTTCCATAGAATGAGGGAGCTGGGAACAGCAAAGGGTCTATATTTACAAAATAAAGAGAAGGAAGCCCTTGCTCCAGAAGGAGAAGAAGAAAGCCCAAAGGGAATAGGAAAACAATAGGGAAGTGGGGGGGCGGCGCAGAACCTCACATGTCCCATGTGAGGTTCGACCTTTGAGCCTGGGAGTTACTATAGTAACCAGCCTAAGCGAATCGTGACCAATCAGAAGAGATATCAAGGCACAAGGATCTGCAGCCTTTATAAGCCATAGGGAAAAGGAACTCAGTGGGACCCTTTACCCCTCCCTACTTGGGAGTCCATTCTGTGGGACTCTTTCCCCCTCCCCACATGGGAGTCTGTACTTGTTCTTTAATAAATTTCCACCTTTGCTATACCACCTTCTGTCTGTGGATTCATTGTTCAATTCTGGCAGACAAAGAACCCGGGTTCCAGTCCAGGGGAATACCGCGTGCTCCAGTCCAAAAGTTCCATTTCAGTAGTTTCTTTTAAATCAGAAAGAAGCATGTCAGGAAGTACACATAAACTACATGACTTGGTCATAGACCATCATGCCATATTCCACTATTGCACCAGAACCACTCACATCTATGTCTTCCCACAAGAAAGATGAGTGTAGTAGGCAGAATAATGAACCCCCAAAGATATTATTCTTGTTTTCTAAAAAACTGAGAACATGCTACATTATATGGTATACTGGGCTGCAGAGTGTCCACTAAAATTAATGTCCACCCAGAACCTCAAAATATGACCTTATATGGAAATAAAATCCTTGCATATGTAATTAAGTAAGCATCAAAATGAGATAATATTGACTGAGGATTGAATTTAAATCCACTGAATGCGCAAGAGACAGAAAAGGACAACACAGTGGTACAGAAAAAAAAGGTAATGTAAAGTTAAAGGCAGAGATTGGAGTGATGCATCTGTAGACCAAAGAATACCAAGCATTGCCGGCAACCACCAACAGAAGCCAGGAGAGAAACATGGAATGAGTTCTTCCTCAAAACTTCCAGAAGGACTCAACCCTGTAGATACCTTAATGTCTGACTTTTGGCCTCCTAAAAGGTGAAAGAAAAATGCACGTGGTGTTAAGTCACCCAGCTTGTGAAAATGTGTATGGGAGCCCTAGAAAATGAAAACTCATAAGAAAGGAGAATGAAGATTGTAGAGGAAATTAAGATTGCTCCTCGGCTGATTTTAAGATAGGTTATCCTGGATTTTCCAGGAGAGCCCAATGTCATCACAGAGACCTCTAAATGTGAAAGAGGGTGGCAGGAGAGAGAGCACCAGAGAGATGGCGTCGTCAGGAGGTATCTGCCTGGCTGATGGCTCTGAAGACGGAGGAGGGAGATCATGAGCCAAGGAAGGCAGAAGCTGACCTCCAGAAGCTGGAAGAGGCAAAGAAATGGATTCTCTTCTAAATCTTTGAAATCTTTCTTTCTAAATCTTCTATGCCAACACCCTGATTTTAACCCAGTGATTTTCTCCTTATCCCATGTGAAATCATTGTAAATTTAAATCTCTTTCTAAATTTTGCTCCTGATGATCCTCTGGCCAGCAGCTTGACAGTTTCCTCTGTCCAAATTATACCCTATCTTCAAGCATCATGCAAGTCCAACCTCCTCCCCAAAAGCCTTTTCTGGTCACTATGTTCCTTCCCAAATGTCCCCTTCTTTAATTTCCTGTGATATTAGTAGTCTATCTCACATATTCTAGAACATTAATATATTTTTGTATTATACACTGGTAATATATGCTAATATTGTTTTCTCCAGCAGGTTTCAAGCTAGATCACTCAGAGTCCCAACCAAAATCAAATGGCACACACAAGGTAATAGCATTTGAGTAGGTTTTATTTACTTAGGTACTATTTGCAAACATATGTGTGCAGGCAAGGCCTAAGGAATCGTGGAAAAACCTGGAGATAGTATCAGTAAGTTAATACCATCCCTAGGAAAGGATGCACATGAGGGAACAGACACCAGAACCCAGAAGGAGAGACAGAAACTTACAGTCAGCTGCTTTGAGAAGCAATGGCCATTGGTTGAGAGAGCCAGTCAACCTTGCAAGGAACCTTGTAAGAGAATAAATATTTTGGTCTCACTCTGGTTGGAGCTTTCAGTGAAGAATTCAGAATCATAAGGCACGGGAGTAGTGTTAATGTAGCCCATGTAGTTCAGACTCCCAGGGCAGAGAACAGAGTGGAAAATATTGGAGAATGGATTAGTGGAGGCAAGCAGAATAAGGGCTTTAGCATCATTCAAAGCATTTGTAGGTCTTGACAGGAATACATATACACTTTACAAAAACTTGTTAATTGTATTTAATTTAATACAAGAAGTGTATTAAATAAAAGCTATGTGATTATATTATTCAATTAAGTAAATATTTATTAAACACCTACCATGTAATAGGCACTCTTCTTCAACTGTTGAAGATATAGTGGTAAATGCAACAGAAAGGAAAAACTACTTCATGGAGATTTCACGTATTATACTATACACTAAGTGGCTAGATTATTATGACCACTTGATGTTTGTAGGAAAATTAGCTATAATTTCGTCCTGAAGTTGCTAGAGGGCCAGACAATTATAAATAGGGAAGCAGGTTGTTTACCAGGACAGTAGAAGTGATTTTTTTTTCTGAAGATATGGGTAAACAACATGATTTAATAGCCTTTGACATGGGATATATATTAATATGAGTGGCCAGATTATTATGACCACCCCATCAGTACTTTGTTGGGCCACCTTTTGCCTTCAATACTGTGGCGATTCTTCTTGGCATTGACTCCATGAGATGTTGAAAGGTGATGCGAGGAATCTGACACCATGCCTGATGAATAGCACTGTCCAGTTCTGTGAGATTTGACGGCTGTGGAACCAACTGCCTGATGACTCTTTTAACTTCATCCCACAAATGCTCAATTGGATTGAGATCTGGTGATTGTGGGGGCCGCCTAAGCAAGGTAAAGTCTCCCTCATGTTCTTGAAACCACTCCTGCACAATACAAGCACCATGGCATGGCACATTGTCTTGTTGGAAGAAGCCATCTCCATTGGGATACGCCATCAACATGATAGGATAAACTTGATCAGCAATTCTACTTAGGTATGTTGTGCTATTCAGAC
>NW_005354385.1:14905332-14917565 GCF_000412655.1 Myotis brandtii | reverse complement strand
ATCTCACAGAACTGGACAGTGCTATTCATCAGGCGTGGTGTCAGATTCCTCGCATCACCTTTCAACATCTCGTGGAGTCAATGCCAAGAAGAATCACCACAGTATTGAAGGCAAAAGGTGGCCCAATGAAGTACTGATGGGGTTGTCATAATAATCTGGCCACTCACATTCAAATATATCCCACGTTCAAAGGCTGTTAAATCGCATTGTTTACCTATATCTTCAGAAAAAAATCACTTCTACTGCCGTGGTAAACAACCTGCTTCCCTATTTATAATGGTCTGGCCCAAGTCTAGCAACTTCAGGGTGAAATTATAGCTAATTTGCCTACAAGCGCCAGGTGGTCATAATAATCTGGCCACTGTGTGTGTGTGTATATATCTTTAAAATACTTTATTATATGCCAAAGATGCACTCAGATAGATTTCAAATCTCATAGCCAAAACATTCATCTAAATAGTTTATTGATATATGAATGGATACACATGAGACAAAATAGATAGTAGATACATTTCTTCAAAAGAATAGTTTTATGTGGAAATTTAAAAAGTGTCATTGTTAACATTTATAGTAAATTATTTATTAAAAAATTTTATTCTTTGTGTAAATCCTCATTGTGTTTGCTTAATACTAGATGAACATGAACAGATTTGATGTGTAGATTGCAACCCTCAACCCTAAAGCTCCAATGAATTAAGTATTAAGTTCCTCAATTTTAATGTTCAACATAGTTTTTTTAGGTAGTTCTATGATGTCAGTGGCTCCCACTGGAGTTGTAAATTTTCAAATATTAATATCAAAGTTGCATTAATTGAGTTACCATTTCAAAGCATTAATTTTTGGTGTTCTTATGAATATCTTTTAGTTCCTTTTATCAAGACTGAATAACTCTCCACTTCCCTATAAATTTTCCCAAACCCACTTTATCAAGATAGTGAAGATCAGTAAATATTTGTTGATCAAAATGTCCAACATTCAGAACAAATAGACATTTAAGAACCTAGAATGAATTTTCATGGACAGGATCTTAGGTGCAGGCATTCGTTATTGATTATTTTCAGTCAGCCAGCCTAATTATTGTTATTGTACACCAACTACATATAAAAATAATCATGTTAGGGACTGTGGGGCGGGGGGAAGATATATTGGGTAGAGAAAATGTCCTTAAGAAGTTTCTAACGTAGTTCTAAAGGAAATATTTGGGGGAAGGAACTATAACTCAAGGCAAAATGAACTTCTGACATCCTTACACACTGGAATTTAAGAAGACACCAAATGTACATAAACAAGAAATGCTTCAGAAGAAATTACAAGCATTTGAACTGATCCCTGCAGAACAAGGTTTTATTTGTTTGTATTTGTTTGTTTTTGTTTGCCTAAGATGGGAAAAGAAAAAAATTTAGGACAAGGAAATGACAGGCAGAAAAGTAGGTATGGAGTCCTTTTGTCACCCAAGTTTTTTGCTTGGACAGATAAATCTGATTTTTTCCATTAAGAAGAGACTGAGGAAAATGTTCAAGACCACTTTCTTCCCACTGCATCTGGAGGTATTTATATTACTTGTATCCAGAATAATTATATTTGGTTGCTTCTTCTTAAAAGCAGAGAATAGATGATAAGATCAATGATTTGAAGTAATTTAATGAAATTGATAAAGAATCTGATGAAATATGAAATGTTAACTATTTAATAAATTACAAAGAACTTCCTCCTCTGTACTCATCAAACAGTCTATTAATCTTTTGAGGACTTATTTCTCCATTCTCGGGTTGGAGTTTCCCATTCTTATTTTGTGTTTATATAGCCACTTATATATGCTTCTGAGACAAATAACAACATGATAGATTAATTTTAAAATTTAGACTCAATTAATACAGGCTTGCCCAAAATATTATCCATCAAACAATAAAAATTACATAACAGGATCTTATCATAACCCTTAAATTTTGCACTTAGCAATTAAGTTTTTTTTTAATATTGGAAATCTAAGTGCTTCTGTGAAGTATTAGGTCACTAAACATCTTCTAAAAGTGTGTTTGTCAGCATATTTTCTTTTGGGGAATTATTTAAGGTACACTATAAAATAAAGGTGTTGTATAACCTGAGCATGTATATATTTTCTTGGGCCTTTGCATTTGACAGAAAGGAATAAATCTCAGATATCAATCACAATTTATTAAAGACTCTTCATAGTCATAGTACCTGTGAGAGTGGCCATGATGCAGAATTCTGCTCAAGGAGTCTGAAGAGATAGTTTGCTAGGTGCTATTTCTGAGACTATGATGGCTTTTTTAATTTTCGCTTAAATGTTTTTTCTTAATTTATTTTACAGAGAGAGGCAGAGAGAAGGAGAGAGAAACATTCATCAGCTGCCTCCTGCAAGCCCCCTACTGGGGATTGAGCCCACAACCAGAACATGTGCCCTGACAGGAAATCGAACTGGTGACCTTTAGGTGCACAGGACAATCCTCAACCAACTGAGCCATACTGGCTAGGGCATGATGGCTTTTTTAATTTAAAAAAGAGGAGGTATATTCAGTTGGTATACTCTTTTATGCCCTTTATGCCTCTTTTATTCTTGCCCTAACTCATTTTTCCTGGAACATTGATCAGGTTATTTTGTGACTATAAGAAACAAATATAAGAAAAATAGTCAGGCATAAAATGGGACAACTGTGTCCCTAATGGCATATGCTTGAGCTGTCCTGCCCAGGACTCCCCAACAAAGACTTTTTATGGCATGAGATGAGTAGGCTTCTGAGTGAAGCACATTGGTATAGAGCAGTGATGGCGAACCTATGACACGCGTGTCAGAGGTGACACGCGAACTCATTTTTTTGGTTGATTTTTCTTTGTTAAATGGCATTTCAATAGATAAAATAAATATCAAAAATATACGTCTTTGTTTTACTATGGTTGCAAATATCAAAAAATTTCTATATGTGACACGGCATCAGAGTTAAGTTAGGGTTTTTCAAAATGCTGACACGCCGAGCTCAAAAGGTTCACTATCACTGGTCTAGAGTTTTCTGTTGTTTGCAGCCAAGTGCAACTCTAACAAATACACTTTGAATCACAGCATGCAGAGAGCTGCCTCCTCCGTCACTTACTCATTTTGCTGCAATGCCACCGCCAGTGAGGTAGCCCAGACTTTCTTCAGTGGGATGCCAATGTCACATTGCTTAATGCTGACACTAAGGCTGGAAAGATTTGTAAAGGTGAAGGATTCTAGAACTATCTTGAATGATTATTATGGAAACATTCAAAATAGAAAATGCCACAGATGAGCAAAATAATGGCTGAGGTATTTTTTTGTGTGTGCGTACTATTTAGATAATCAGTTTTAGCAAAGAATCCCCATCTGTATAATGTCTTTTTCTCCTGATTTTGTTTTCAGTATGTTTCATAATAGAGTGTCTGCCAGGATAAGGTAGAAGAAACCCCATTTTGGCATAATGGTGCATGACAACATATCATGGAACAAAAGTAAAAAGAATTGGAAGAGGAATTTCTTGACCTGAATTAATTCTTTAGATTATGGTTGACAGCATAATGAAAAATGGCCTGCCAGGGAAAATGATCTACTATTATTTGCTGCTATGTGACATTTTTCTATGAAATAATAATTCAGATTTTAAAAATGATAAGAAATTAAATTTTTAGAAATACAATAGGAAGAATGTATGTAGTAGATGAGAAGTATTCCCCATGCTTAATCCCACCAAGGGCTAACAATGCTAATGATGAATTAAGTGGAATCAGAGTTTTGTTATTTAGATGAACTCCCTATATAAAATACATTAGCCTTATTCAGAAAATTAATGCATAAGGTTTGAGATAAAATATTAGTGTGGTACAGTTTTATAATTATATTTTTTCCAAAAAGAGGCAAAATATTCAGTTAAGACAAATGAGAGAAAGAGAAATGGAAATTTGTCTGAAAGGATTAAATATGTCCACATTGGGTAAAAACAGCTCAAAGAATTTCAAGATCCAAAGTGCTGTAAAACATTACAAAATGTGCTTGAGTGTGCAGTGCGGCTTAGACATTCAGTGTTGGTTAAAAAGAAACATTCAAATTAGTTATCATATTTAGAAATTTCACAGATTTGAAAGAAAGAGTCTGTTTTAGCAGGTAGGAAGGGCATGAGATGCATATATTAGATACAAGGCTGGGAAATGAACTGAGCTGAACTCATTTTGTGACCTAAAGCAAATGTCTTGATCTTGATTTCCTTAGCTGTAAAACAGCTGAGAAAGACAGCAGTCCTTGTTCCCTTACCTGCTTGACTGCCCAGGCAAGAAGTCCCCTTTGAAGTCAGTACATAAAAGGTTGAAGGGAGGGCACCTAGAACAATTATATGGATAAGCCCTACATTTTACTGTTATATTAACAACCGCTTGAAACTATGATCATCTTTGATTTATAATCAAACAAGGCTATTTAATTACAAACACAGATTTTAATTTAGCAGTTTCAAGGTGGAATTGATTTTATATTGCCAGAAAGTATTTTACTTTACCTATGCACATTTTTATACTTCTTTATAATGTCATTAAAGTGGATGCCAGATGGTAGCAAATTATTTCTTTATAGTACCAGGCATATAATGTTATTGTATATCAACCTGAATGAAACATGTCTGTTTATTTAGAAATGGAATCTTACTGATATTTGAACATAAGATAGTTCTTGCGTGTCTTGTGGGGGGGGGGGCTGTCGGTAGGAATTTTAAAAGGTTACTGAATTTCATCTGTAGGAATTGCCATTTTTTCAGAAAAATTCTGGTAGGCTCATGATTACCATCATTCCTTCCTTCTTTCTTTCTTTTCACTATTCCTTCTTTTCTTTCTATCTCTCCCTCTTCCTTTCCCCCTTCATTTACTTTTTCATTCTCCTTCCTCTTTCCTAGTATTGGTTTCTACCTCTTTTCCTCCATCCCTTCCTTCTCTTTCTTCCTTCCTGCCTTCTGTTTAGCTTTTCTCCTTTCTATCCCCATTTTCCCTATTCTCTTTCTGATCTGTTCTGACTTAATTTCAACCATCTATCCTCCTTGCTTCTCCTTTTCCTCTCATGCAGGAATCTTGCCTGCCTTTTGTCTATTCATTCATACATGTATCCTATATGTTTTTCTTTCTTCTTTCTTAAAACAAACATTTCTTAGATATTTACTGTGCCAGATGGCATGCCCAATATTAGGAATCCTGAAGTAAATAACACATTATTTCCAAGGAATTGCATATGTGTCTAAGAAAGGAGGAGAGATGAATTGCAAATTTAATAAAATTATATAGAGGAGTATGGAAATAGAAGTACGGGTTAGAAAAATGAGGCTTGTGTACAATGTTCATTTCTAACCTCCATTTCTACTTCCAAAGGCTCTTGTAGATACTTAATGTAGCCAGTAAGCACCACCTCCCACTTTGATACACTGTTAGATGTTATCATAACTGGTAAGAATTTCTCTCTCCACAGATCTCTGTTCTTTCTTTCAAAAGCCCATCATATTGTCATAAGAAAGTTATTCTGAAGAGAACTTAGATTAGCCAAACACCAGAGAACACCTCCCTGGGATTCTCCAATCCTGGACATTGCTAAAAAGCCTGTCTGCAGGACTGGGCCGTGGTTCAGTTCCTAGAAATGAATTTCTGAGTTCTTGGAATAACCTGCCTGATACAAGTGTTTTTGTTTGCCTCAGGCCTTGGGCCATGCTGTATCTGTTTGATATCTGGGAAGAAGGGAGGGGGATGAGATTGAGGGCTGAGGTCAGTCACACAGCACTGCATGCCTGTGTGACTGATTTAATAAAAATCTTGGATACCAAGTCTCAGGTGAACTTGCCTGGTTGTGAACAGTTCATATGTGGTCACATTGTTTCTGATAAAATTAAGTCTGTCTCTGTGTCCACTGGGAGGGAATATTTGGAAATTTGCATCTGGTTCTCCTCCACTTCGCCCATGTACCTCTTGCTCTGTAATTTGTATCCTTTTACTGTAATACAACTACAATAATGAATATATAAACTTTTTGACTCCTGTAAGTCCTTCTAGTGAATCATGTAGCCTAAGAGAAGCCTTAATGACCCTTAACACACCAAGAGATGCCTGCCCTCTTCACTGTACTCTCTACAGAAAATGAGCTATACTTGTGCAATATATCCCTGGAAGCCACTGGGGGAAGCTTGTTCTGTTTCTTATGACCACATGTGAATTCACATGCACAATGATCTCAATATAAAACTTTTTTTTAACAACTCTTTGAACTGTACCTTTAATATGAGTACATTTTATTTTATGGAATTTATACTTCAAAAAGGCTGATTTTAAAAAGTCTATATTCTGAGACAATATCCTAAATACTGGGAGGAAATACCACTAATATCAGTGATAGCCCAAGACTGAGCAAAGTTCTAAATAGCTTTATTACAAGATCCTTCATGTAGTAGCCAGAAACATTTATGCATTTCCTTGATGTTGGTTTTTATTACTAAATCAACTTTTATCCTTTCCCACTGGTATTAATGTTTTCCCAAGAGGCTCTACAATCCCTCCCACAAATAGGCTTTTGTAGGGCAGCCCCATCATTTTGCCAGAAGTACTCAAACAAGCTGTAAAACCAGTTAGAGACACAAACTAAAAGCCCTCCTTCAAAATAAAGACCCTACTAAATCAATTTAAAATATATTTGAGTGCTTATTTAATGCTAATGTTGTACCAGGAATTGTAGAAGTTATCAAATTATTATCAAACAAGTGACATACCTTCATGGACATTATAGTGGCTCTGCTACTTACTAGCTATGTGATCGTGGTTAAGTTTTTTTTTCTCTATTGATTAAGGTATTACATATGTGTCCTTATCTCTCCATTGCTCCCCACCCCCCACTCATGCCCTCACCCTGCTGGTGTCTGTGTCCATTGGTTATGCGTATATGCATGCACACAAGTCCTTTGGTTGGTCTATCCCCTTTACCCCCATCCTCCCCTACCTTCCCTCTGAGATTTGAGGGTCTGATCGATGCATCTCTGTCTCTGGATCTGTTTTTTTGTCATCAGTTTATGTTGTTCATTATATTCCACAAATGAGTGAGATCATGTGATATTTATCTTTCTCTGACTGGCTTATTTCACTTAGCATAATGCTCTCTAGGTCCATCCATGCTGTTGCAAATGGTAAGAATTCCTTCTTTTTTACCACAGTGTAGTATTCCATTGTGTAGATGTACCACAGTTTTTTAATCCACTCATCTGCTGATGGGCACTTAGGCTGTTTCAAAATCTTAGCTATGGTAAACAGGGGAGATACCATGATCACGTGGCTAAGTTTCTTAGCCAATTTGAACTTTAGTTTTCTCACCTGTAAAATAGTGAAAATAAGAGTATTGCTCTCATAAATTATAATAATTAGATTAGTTTCAAAGTATTATATAACAATACAGAGGAGGTGCCTTAATAGGTGCTTTGGGCTTCAGAAGAGGAGAATAAAACAATGATTAGAGTAGTCAGAGAATTATAAAGAAGGTGGGACTTAAGTAACCTGCAGAGAAATTAGGTGAGGTAGAGGAAATATGAAACACTAATGACAAGGGAAGATGTTTGGTATTGAGCTAGAAATGAAAGTAGATCTACAGGGTTATAGTGGGAAAAGAGAAAGGAAAGATGAAGCGTATAATTAGATAGAGCTTTGCATAATAAATAGAACTTAGATGTTTATCCAACCATAATAAATGGATATTATTGTTTCTAATATGGACAATAAAAAGTTGATGTTTCAAAGAATATAAATGCAATATTAATCAGTCGGATGGTTTACAGTTATAAGAGACTGAAGATAGAGAAACAATTTTGGAGACCATTTTGATAATTCAGAAATAAAGTGATAGAAGTCTGAAATTTTTTCAAAATATATTTTTATTGATTTCAGAGAGGAAGGGAGAGGAAGAGAGAGATAGAAACATCAATGATGAGAGAGAATCATTGATCCACTGCCTCCTACATGCCCCCAACCAGGGATCGTGCCCACAACCCAGGCATGTGCCCTTGACAGGAATCAAACCTGGGACCCTTCAGTCCGAAGCCTGATGCTCTATCCACTGAGCCGAACTGTCCAGAGCAGAAGTCTGAAATTTTAAAGTTTGAACCCCAAAAATAGAATAAAGAAATTTAACTAAATATAACATTTTATTATAACAATTTAACCTAACACATTATTGGATGGTAATAATAAGATCTGTGTGCTTTTTACTTTAATAAAGAGAATATAGGTTGATTTAATGGTTAACTAATAGTCTATAACAATTATACATGTTGTTATTTTCTCTCGACGAGAATTTAGTGTTTTCAATAGTTGAATCCTCAATATTAGTGACAATATATCAAATAAACACTGAATTTTTTACCAAACTTGTTACACAATGATCTTCAGGCTACTCATTCATTCAACCAATAATTGGATCTTTACACTACATACTGTATTAGGTACTGAAAACATATATTTTTTTTCTTTATAAGATAATATTTTATGAGTTGTAAAGCTTGAATGTCTCCTATTTTCATTTTTATTTCTACAACTGAAATAATATAACCACAACAATTCTAACATAAAGCACTTCCATCACTCCCAAAGTCACCTGCACACCCTTTATAGTTAATCTTTGCTTCACTCTACCCTTTGGTTTGAAGATTATTCATCTATTTTTATTAGTATATAGTTTTGTCTTTTAAAAATTTTGTTCAAATGGACTTATAGTTTGTATTTTTGTGACTAGGTTCTTTCATTTAGCATATGTAGTTCTTTAGAGATTCATGCATATTGTTGAGTATATCAGGATAGATTATTCCATTTTATTTCTGAGTAGTATTCATTTGTGTAAATAAACCACAGGTTTTTTATTTCCCCATTCACTAGTTGTTGGACATTTGGGGATATTATGGGTAAAGATAATATGAGCATTTCTTTTAGCATGGTGTCTACTCAGATATATTTCCTATTTTTATTGATTCTATCCTTTTATTATTAAATTTTAAGAAGGCTGTATATATTCTAGATAAAGGTACATTATTGAATATATAACATTCAGTTTTCCCCAATCTCTGGCTTGCATTTTATTTTCCTAATTAAAAAAAATTATTGTTGGAAGTATTACAGATGTCCCCCATTTTTTGTTTTTAATTTTTTTGAATTCTAATTGATCATTTTTTTTTATAATATGGACTTTTTTGTGCCCTGTTTAAGAAAGCTTTGCCTAAGCCAAAATTACTAAGATTTTTTACTATTTTTCTTCTAAAATTTGTATATGTTTAGTTTTTATAGTTAGGTCTATGAATAATTTTGAGTTAATTTATGTATATGGTGTGACATAAGGGTTGAAGTCCTTTTTTTTGCATACAGCTTTCAATTATTTTAGCACTGATTATTAAAAATTTATCCTTTCTCCATTGAATTTTCTAGGTCCATTTGTTGAAAATCATTTAGTCATGATGTTTGGGTCTATTTCTAAACTCTCCCTTTAGATCCATTTATCTATATGCCTATTTCTACACAATGCCACCATATCTATATCAATAGCATTGTGCTGAATATCAAAATCAGATAATGTAATTCCTCCCACTTAGTTCTTTACTTTTAGAATTGTCCTATATTAATGTAGCATTATACCGAGTATTAAAATCAGATAATGTAAGTCCTCCCACTTAGATCCTTACTTTTAGAAGAGTTTCTATATACATTTTAGAATTGGCTTGATAATTTGTATAAAATTCTGTTGGAGTTTCTATTGTGATTGTGTTGAATCTATATATCAACTTAAGGAGAATTAGCACTTAAATAATAGTAATTATTTTGATCTGTAAACATTGTATATTTTTCCATCTATTTGTCTTCTTTAATTTATTTCAGGACTGTTAATAATTTTGGTGTATAAGTTTTATTCATAATTTTTAACTGTACTCTTATATATATTCCTTAATATTTAGGCTATTTTAAAGTATTTTGTATATTAATTTTGAATTACCAAATACTCATTGCTAACATATAAAATGCAACTGATTTTTTAAAAATTCCTACTTATATTTATAAACTTTCTAAACCCACTTATTATTTCTAAAGCTTATTTGTGAATTATTTCGGATTTCCTGAGAAAACAATCATATAGTCTGGAAATAAAGATAATTTTATTTCTTACTTTACATTTATGTTTTTAACTTATTTTTTGTGCCTTTTTGCAGTGGCCAGAACCTTTTGAAAGGTTGAATGATACCTGATCTTCCTTTGTTCTTGATCTTGAGGAGGGGTAATTTAGCTTGTCACCATTAAGTATGATATTTGAGAGAGGCTTTTTATTTTTCTGTACTTAATGTTTTTTTTAAATTTTTAATCAATGCCTTTTGTCATGTTGAGGAAATTACCTGGTAATCCTAATGTAATTAAAAAGTGTTTTAAGCGTTAAATTAATATTTGATATTGTCAATTTTTCTATGTCTATTAAAACCATGTTTTTCTTTTTTATGTCAATACCAGAGGCCCGGTGCACGGATTTGTGCACCAGTGGGGTCCCTCGGCCTGACCTGTGCCCTCTCGCAATCTGGGACCCCTCAGGGGATGTTGGACTGCCAGTTTCAGCTCAATCCCTGCAGGCCAGGCTGAGGGACCCCACTAGTGCACGTATCCATGCACCAGGCCGCTAGTATGCATATCAGATCTTTGGTTAATCTCTTCCTGCCCTCCCCCATCCTTCTTTCCCTTTGAGATTCATCAGTCTGTTCCATGTTTCTATGCCTGTGCATTGATTATCTGCCCTCCTGGTGGTCAGTGTGTGTCATAGCACTGGTAGAATGGTCAAACAGTCGCTTAGGCTTTTATATAAATACTAGGGGCCCAGTGCACGAATTTGTGCACCTTGAAAGGAACTGTGGGCCGTGAAGCTGCAGAGGGCATAGGGGCAGGTCTTGGCCCATCCTCTGCACCCCCGCCCACCCCTCCCTACAGCCCCCAGTCCCATCACTGCTTCCACGTGCTAACAGCACTGGCCCCGCTCGCACCTGCTGACAGTGTAGAGCGACTGGGGCCATTGCCAGCAGCGGGTGGGAGCAGTGGCTCTGGTGCCGTCTGTGAATGCAAGGGGGGCCAGCGCTGGCAGCAGTTGTGAGCACCAGGCAGGACTGCGGTGCGTGGGAGCAAAGAATTTTCAGTAACCACCAGAGGCTCACCCCGATGACAGCGACTGACACCCTGCCTCGGTCTGGTGCCCCTGCTCACCTATTCCACCACCCCACCGCGGCCGACGCCTGCCATGTTCTGCTTGCACCCCCTGGTGGTCAGCTCATGTCATAGTGACTGGTTGGTTGTTCCGCCATTCGGTCTATTTGCATATTATGGTTTTATATGTATAAATACCAATAGATGGTGAATTACATTGATTTTTTATTATGAAATATTTGATAGAAACTGCACTCAGTTTTCTAAAATTTGGGTGAGGAGAGGTTTGTATTTATGTTCATAAAGGATAATGCTCTAAAATTTCTTGTAGTTTTTTATCTGGTCACAGTATCTGCTTGTTCTCATGATTTGGGTTTTTTCCCTTCTTTCCTTTCTGTATAAGTTGTTTTAGAATTGGTATTATTCTTCCCATAAGTGTTTGGTACAATACACCAATGAAGCCATCTAAAACTACAATTATTTTAAGGAAAATTTAAACTACCAATTCAACTGTTCTTTAATAATAATTATCTAGCTATTCAGGCTATCTATTTTTGTGTGTGTTTTTTTCCTTAACTTATGTTATTTGAGGATATATGTATTTCACCTAATTTGACAAATTTGTAAACATAAAGTTTTTCATAATTTTAAAAATCATTTTTAAAAGTCTATAGGATCTAAAGCACTTATTGCTTTTATTTCAACATTTGTGCACATTAAAAGGGAATTAATTAGAGGAAATATTTTAATATTGCTATTTGCCCTTTCTCTATAATAGAAGTGTGAGAGATGAAAGAAAATTAGTAAAATGTATATGAAAATCTTCCTGCTGTCAGAGTCTGGGGCATGCTGTGGGACCCAGAGTCAAGTCCCCGCTCACCTGCATGCACCTCAAAATTGCAGGAGACCCAGACCCAGCCAGCCTCACCCCCATTGGGAGAGATACAGACCCGGCCGGCCCCACCCCCGTCAAGTCCCGCCGGGTGGAGGGTGCAGCCTCAGGTCCCCCGGCCCACCATCGGGCAGGGGGCACAGCC
>NW_005354385.1:14896650-14905214 GCF_000412655.1 Myotis brandtii | reverse complement strand
GCCCTGGCCCGGTGCCACGCAGCCTCAGGTCCCCGGCCTGCTGCCAGGCGAGGGGCGCAGACTCAGGTCCCCCATCCCAGCGCCGGGACAAGGGGTGTGGCTCAGGTCCTTCACCCTGGCCCGGCACCACACACCCTCAGGTCCCTGCTGATCACTCATTACAGGTCGTTACGGGAACCCTGCCTCCGCTGTGGGTGCAGACATCTTGTGTTACGGGAACCCTGCCTCCACTGTGGGCGCAGCCATCTTGTGATGGCGTGACAGAGTGAGGGTCAATTTGCATATTACCTCTTTATTATATAGGATTGGTAGCTGCTATTTCCTTTCCTTGACATTGTCTCACAGTTAACAAATTCTGTTCTTCTTAAAAAAAACACACACACACAAAAAAAACAGTTTTTTCTTTCTGTTTCATTTGGAGAATTTTATTGCTATGCCCTTCATTTCAAGATTTATCATTTATTTATTTATTATTTATTTGTTTGTTTTTGGTAATGTTGAATTGCTCTTAACCTCATACAATGTATTTTTCATTTTTAATGTTATATTTACATATCTATAGTTTGATGTGTGTTGGAAGCACCCATTATCTTTACTATCTGAGAAGTGTAAACAAGGAGCCCAGAATGCTGGTGAACCTTGAGCTCTGGCAAAGGTCAGAGCTATGCACCAACTGTTTAGTCGAGACAATGGTAGCTGAAGCAATTTCCCGACCAGTGTTGGAAGCACCCATTATCTTTACTATCTGAGAAGTGTAAACAAGGAGCCCAGAATGCTGGTGAACCTTGAGCTCTGGCAAAGGTCAGAGCTATGCACCAACTGTTTAGTTGAGACAGTGGTAGCTGAAGCAACTTCCCGACCAGATAGTCATGTAAATCCTTACTGATAAGATAGTCTGTTACTGGAAATTGCCTGCCTAAGGGCTATAGGTATATCCCAAACTGAATAAAAGGATGGCAAGGCCTGAGCACAAGCGGAGTCCTTCCTCTTGCGTTGGGCTCCCGCCTGGCCCTCCAGTTTCCAAATTATTATTTCTTGTCTCATCTCTGTCGTTTGCGTGCAGCCCTTCTCCAAAGCCCAAACCCTGAACCACGCAGGACGTGGGTCATCACAGATGTGGATCTTTGTTATATATTTCATTTCTTCTCTATGAGGTTCATGTTTTCCTTTACTTTTTTCGGAATAGGTAGTACATTTATTATAATTATGCAATGTCCTTGTGGGCTAATTCAATCATCTGTATACTTTCTGGTTTTTTAATTTATTTAAAAAATGTATATTTTTATTAATTTCAGAGAGAAAGGGAGAGGGAGAGAGATAAAAACATAAATGTTGAGAGAGAATCATTGATCAACTGCCTTTTACACACCCCACACTGGGGATCAAGCCTGCAACTGGGGCATGTGCTCTTACCGGGAATTGAACTACAACCTCCAGGTACGTAGGTCTATGCTCAACCACTGAGCCATGCCGGCCAAGCTGTTTTTTTCTATTGACTTCTTTTTCTCCCACTTTTTTGCATGCCTGTACTGTTGGTTGGCTGCTAGACATTAATTGTATGCCTTATGTGTTGGATTTTCTTATATTCTTTTACATAGAGATGGTTTTGTTCTGGGAAATAATTAGCATATCAGTATAATCCTTTTGAGACTTCCTTCTGAGCTTTGTTTAAGGTCTAATTTTATCCCTCTATTGATGCAATAACTTTCTGACGAGTTGAAACAGTGTTCCAGGCATTAGAGGGTTTTTCACCTTAGATGGTGACATCGTAACTATTCCCAGTCCTATTGTTCTGTCAAATTATTTCTTTAATTTTTTTCCCTCTTGGGTAGTTTCCACACACACTTGTGCAAAACTGCACTCAGACAAAGACTTGAGTTGACCCCTGTGAAGCTATCTGAACCTTTCTTTTGTGCAACTCCCTCCTCTCTATGATTTTGCTCCACAAATTCAAGCTGACTTAATTTCCCTAAACTCCAAACTTCATCTCCTCAATTCAGTTCTTCAAGCTCTGTTTTGTTTCCCACTCTGTTTGGTCTGCAAATTCTGTTTAGCTGGTACACTGGGGCAATCATAGAGCTCACCTTGTTTTTGCTCTTCTTTCAGGAAATAGACTCCTGTAGTTTTTCTTGTTCTATGTCTGGAAGCTGTTGTTTTCAATATTTTGCTCAATTATATAGTTGTTAAAAGTGAACCGTTAAGTCTTGATGTGATTATTCCATCATGAACAGATATGGAAACTTGAAGGAATAGCTTCCAAATTATGTTTAGGAAAAGGCTGGTTCCCAGTGTATAGGTTTGCTTAAATATTACAGAATTTCTATAGCAGAATAAATCTGTCCAAAGATATAGAAAACATTTTAAAAATAACTAAAGTTAATTTTTTCTACAAAAGAAACAATGCAATATAGTATAATTCTAGGAAATAATACATATTTCCATATTGAAAAGTTATAGTTAATCACTATAACAAATAATTCATCTGGTTAATAATAAGAGTGTCTTTTTCCACTAAGAATCAATTTTAAGGTCTACTGACATGAAAGAAAATTCATACACTATCTTAGTCTTCTTAAAAGCTATAAAGTGTAACAACTGGCTCATTTGGGACCTCTGTGCTAAATTAGTTAGAAATTGATTAAATAAATCATCTTCTAAAACAACCTTACCAAAGCACTGTATTAAATTTTCATCTAGAATATCTATGATTGTTTGTTTTCATTTTAACAAACATAGATTTTATAAATTATAAGAAATCAGGTCACTTTGCATTTCAATGTGTGATGAATATATTAACAATACACATATAATCAGATTATAGGTGATATGTTATAGTCAAGTATCTACAAATATCTTATTTTTCACAGAGAAGACCTTACTCTTAAAGTAAGATTCACATGCAATTAATGAGATAAGCCAAATATTAACCATTTGGATAAAAACTAGAATGTGGAGTATGTTATCACAAAGTATCTCAAGTACAGTGAATAATGGCGATTTAGATTAAAACTAACATAGAAATATGTTATCACAAAAGCATCTACATTTTCTGAAGAAATATTCAATTTTATAACGAGGCATGCTTATGTTAATACATTAAGAGCAGTCACTGGTATTAGTCTAAGTCACTCAAACTAATGAGTGTGAGTATGATTTACCTACTCCATTCTACATCTTACTTTTTTATTGTTTTAATTACAAGTATTTATTGATGGATCAGAGAATACAGTTTTAATGAAGCAATAAGGCACAACCATGGATTAAAACAGTTTGTGACACAGCCAAAGGGAGAAAAAAAAGCATAATCTTATGAACTTTAAATATGCAAGTCAAGGAGCCTTTGAAGTACCTCTCTAACATATCAGCATCAGACAATTATTTCCTTTTATACCATTTCTATACTCCATCACTTAATCACAAAGTCAGACTGATCTTTTACCAAGAATTTCTCAGTCATTTATACTTGAGTCATCCAGCCTGGCCACCTCTCTATTCCACACTCTTCCCAACCCCTTTTCAGTGGTATTATTTTATTATTATTATTAGCAATTTCCTTCCTAAAGTATTGTGTATATATCTTGGGTAGCCTTCCAAAGCAAGGAAACCAGCAAGCGAGCTATGAGTCAGACTGAATCAGCCAAGGGCAGTTGTAAGGATAAACAGACTCATAAAGACAGATGTTAAGATGACAACAGCCTGATTCAATGAAGTCTATACAAAGGTGACTTAGGCAGAAAAGTTGTGTTGGCTGGTGCAGAGGCCTGTAATGCCACCTGAGCTGTGCCAGTGTCACACTCCTTGTTTCTAAGGAGTGGTCTAAGGGAGGAGCTCCGAAATCAATGTAAGTAGGCTGCTTATGACACAGTACATTCAAAGGTTTGGACCTATATTAGGAGGTGACTATGGCTTTCAGCATTAACATTTGCTGAGTGTAAAATTCATAGAGAAATTTGTGCAAAACTTCAAGTACAATCTTTACATCTCTTGGACTGGGAATAAGTAGGTACTTCTGTAACACTAATCTTTCTGTTTAGAAATATGAAAGCACATAACACAGGTATAAACTGTGCTGCGGAGGTGGGAATAGATGAGACTTTTAGAGTGCTCAGCCTCCTCATTCAACAATCCATGAGAAAGTCTCCAAGCATATTGTCAGAGCAGCCACTGTGGTGGAGACAGTGTGTCAAAACTAAGCAAACCTGCTGGCATATGGCTATTTTCTGAAAAATCAACACTGTACTAACAAGAGTAGCCATGTAGGTATGTATGTTGAGAATCAGAGGCCAGAGGCAGAACAACTTGGGCAAGTCAAAGAAAAGACTTTGCTCTACACCTCTCACCAAGGCCACCAACTTTCAAGAAGAACATCTCCAACCTAGTGTCCTTTGATGACAAAGCAGAGTCCAAGGGATCAAGACAAGATCACACTCTTCTGAGAAAAGTGTGTTTATTGCAAAGCTCCTGGAGAGGCAACATCCCAGAGCCCTATTTAGGAGGACTGTAATGGTAATTCAAAACTGCCAGTCCACTGAACTATCCTGACAAGTCAGAAATACATTGAACAGGCACAGCTTGGGGTGCCAAGTAGAACAGGGGGGATTAAAGCTTAATGAAAAGCCAGGAGACTGAAAGACAAAGTGGATGATATATTGGGTAAAAAAAAAATTAGAAAGCAAACATCATATGAAAAAGAATGGAGGAGCATGCCAAAGCCTTATTGGAGGGAAGGAAGCATGGCTATAATCTACATCCAATGAAAGTTATTCTGGCTGGTTCTTGACATAATTCCTTCTCTCATTTTCTCAGATGAGGTGCATATGTAGCATTCAGCTGCCAAATGAGGTGGGGTTAAGGTGGGGAGAATATTTAGAAATGGAAACAACTGATGAATCATACAGAACAGATATAGACCAGGTATAGCATTCGGTAATGCCCTTTTTATACACATAAGGCAGGTTTATGTTGGAAGAACATATCGGGGGTTGTCATGCACTAGCAGTAGTACTTTGGGAGAAGGTGAATGCTGGGGTGGAGGAGGGGCTGGTGGACAGGAATATACCTTACTTCTTATGCTTCAAACACACATGCCACCAACACAACCTTAATTAAATTAGTCAAATCCTATATATTAATGCCATTATTATTATTTTATTAACTTTCAAAATATAGAGTGCTTATATTGTAGGACAACTGTTATTTAAATGCTCACCACCTGCCAGAATTTGCATTAAGCACTTTATATCCATTTTTTTCTAGTTATTCTTTACACAAAACTGAAAGTTGGAGATTTTTATACTGCTTTTAGAAAGGAAGCTATAAACAAGAGAGCTTAACTATTTTCATTAGTTTTTGTTATAAATGACAATTTTAGGTGAGATTCCAATTTTTCCTGCCTGCACAGAAATATTGTTTTAATAGATCATCTCAAAATGTCTGCCTCTTTTGATATTCTAGAGTTACATATGATAATATAAGCCAAATTTGCCTAACTACTAGCTGTAAAGTCAGATGCTTCTTAGATTACCATCTTCTGGTTTTATTCTATGGTGATTGTGACCCAGTTACTAAAATAATTCAGGATCCCCTTAGTGTTTTTAATGCTGCATCATGGTCATCAGATCATTAAACTAATTTTGCCAAATTGAGAAAACTTCACATTCATTTCATTGATTTATATTCTACTTAATTTCAAAAATGTGAAACAAATTACATTGCTTATTTGATCTAAAAAGTTTTCATTCTCTTTCAATATAAGAATTTCACTTAAATAGCCCATAAAATTTGCTACCATTTCCTTAAAGACTCAAGCATTAATGTATGATGTTAAAATAATTCATAATGTAGGGTTCTTGAGTAGGTCTTCATTAATTCTGTGGGCTTACATACAAAATTCTCTCTGTGTGTAATTTATGGAGTACTTTCTATGTGGTAGACATTGCTAAAAAGTTTTTAACATACTGTAAACACTAAATTACTTAATTTTAAAGCAATAGGGACAATTAAGAAATTTTAAGAATATATCTGAATATTTAGAAATGAAAATAACTGATGAATCATACAGAACAGATATCTTTGCTCACAAGTAGATTATGTTGAGTATTAAATTATACCCTTGATAGATTTCATCAGTTGAATTTATGTGCTTTGTTCAATGATTGGAATTCTAAAAATAAAGATCCAAAATACTAAAAACTTATAAAACCTGGCCTCAACACAAAATCTAAACTCAGCTTTTGTAGAGAGGAGGGGTAATCTTCCAGCCAGCAAGCAGCCATGATCACCATCTTCTGGTTTTATTCTATTATTGGCTGAATATAGATTGATGTACTTGTCTCCACTGTACCAATGTATAATGCATGAACACGATTACTGATGTAATTTAGAAACAGGATGCCTTTAATCTTCTGCTCAGATCAATCAATTACAGTACATAGGTTATAGACTGTCCTATAATTTTACACTAAATCCTTAATAGAACTAATCTTAGAGCTAAATGAGGTTGGGGAAAATTCAAAGCCCACAGAGATTGCTCATATGAACACAGACAACTGAACTTTAACCATCATGCATTTAATTTCCAAGGACAAACAAACAGAGGCTACTCTAAAGATTGTAGAGAAAGAATACTTCAGAGAGCAATATGCCACTTTTCTGTTTGAAGAAACCACTTTTCTACTCTTAACGTGAAATTCGGGGGTTTCCAGACTGAAAAAAATCTGTGAAAGTTAATATCAGATTCATAACTAGAGCCATTATGCACAGTTACTCTGCATGTCAAGGCATCTTGCCATGTGACAGGTACATGTTGTGTTTCAAACGGCATTCGGAAATGCCTATTTCCCTTTAAAGCAACATTCACCCAATTTACACATGGTTTGATAAACGTATTTTTATATGACTTTGACATGACTTACTGTTGTGTTATAAATGCCTTTTTAGTGCACATGAAAACTTAATTACAACCCACACAATATGTGGTTTGTTCAGTTTTCTCTGGAGTCCTTGATGCATTTTGGGAGCAATGCATTTGAGCTTGGATTTACCTAAGAAGCAAAGTAGAAAAAGAAGGTGTTTTAGAAATTGGATGCAAAGAGCACTCTGTGTTTCTGTGGGTATACAGTGAAGACAAGTAGTGCATATGAATATATCGGTGCCACTTGCCTGAGTTGGCAGTTCTATTGTATGTTGCTGGTGTAGGCAGAGAGCAGTTGCTACAGTTGCTAAAGGCAGAGCCAGTGTCAGCACCATGGATAGCTTCCTTCACACTTTTAGCGCCTGGGAGAACAGTGCTGTTTAAAGCCCAGCTGCAGCAAGTGAAAGGGGTGACAGAAAGATCTACTAAAAGGGGGAGTAAATAAAGCCATGCACAGGAGGAGCGTGTCTTTTTCTATTCCGAGAGAGGAACCTGCACAGATTCAGGGAAGCTCAAGCTATTATAAGAGCCCGAAGTTGCTATATATTGCTTCTTTTTAAGTAAAGCTAATTACCTGGGAAATTCAACAGTTCAAATTCAGGCAATGTCTCAGCTTTCTAATTCATTTTCATTGCTCTGATATGAAATAATAAGAACTGCTTAGGTTCTTGTTTTTGTTTGGATTTTTTATCTTTAGATGGTGTTTTCTGGAACGTAAAATAAGTCATTTTATTTATTTCCTCGATATTTATTGCCGTCTTCATGATTCACTTTCCTAATGTCCCCCTCCCGCTTGGACCCTCTCAGTTCCATCCTCTTTTTTAAAAAAAAATTCAGATTTGAGGTTGAAACTGAGAAAATATGAATTTGACTATTTCAGGGCACAGAAACCCCCAAAACTTTATCATGCAACTGCATGTTTGGACAGGGGGGCTCTGAATCCTTTATTCCCAGCTGGAGAGGAGGTTGGTCCGCATTCTAGTTCTGTAGGTTGTAGTGGTGGCAATTTCCATTGGAAGAAGGGGCATGGAGAGAGGCTGACTATTGGGTTAAAGGGGGAGAATAATATCAATGAAGCCAAAAGAAGCAAGAAAAACTAGAACAACAACTTAGAAAACAACTCCTCCTGGCATGGCTTGTCACATTTGATTTGCTAAGTTTCCAGGAGGACTATTTGGGCAGAAGTGTGTGTACTTATATGACGAGACGAGATTCCTGAGTAGGTGTGCTCTGAGGAGCAAAAGGGAAGAGGACTCGATTCTGCCCCTTGAAGCCTTCCCCACCCTAAATGAGAAGATTCCGTAGGAATGGTGGAAGAGATCAGACCGTGTGCCTAGTGTGTTCAGGACATGAGTGGCATGGGAGGCCACACCAAGGCTGGTAACTCTTAGCCCCACCCACCTTTTGTTCCTTCCCCCTGGCGCCCAGGCTCTCCCTTTTCGAACTCTTGCTTTGTTTTGTACCACTTGCTCGCACGGTCTTTGGCCTTCTCATCTTCCTGGCAGCCTCTGGCACCGGGAGACAGAGTCACCCCCCAACCTTGCATCTCCTTAAGGGCTCAAGCAGTGAAACTGGGCATGCCCGGAGGCAGCGCCAGTCTTCAGACTTCGGCAGGCGCGGCTTCGCGCCGGGCAGGGACCATGGTTCCAGT
>NW_005354385.1:14896204-14896587 GCF_000412655.1 Myotis brandtii | reverse complement strand
GGTTGAACCTGCACCTTTAAGTGGCTCCTCCTCAATACTCAACCTCCCGAAGGCCACCGGAGTTTAGAAATGGTCCTTTCCGAGGGACTGTGTTCCCACCTGTCTTTTCTTTGCAGCTAAAGGATTTAGCTGCTGCGACGTGAGGGGCTCAGGGATGGAGCCCGTGGCTGGCGGCCACGGAGATCACCTTCCCAGAGTAGCTGTTTGTCACTGAGTTTTGGAGATTTCTTGGCTGGCTTCCGCCAAAGCACGCTTGAGTAATCCGAGCTGTGGCGGCGCCCAAGCTCCCGGGATAAAGGGAGCGCGCGTGTGCGCTCCTGTGTGTGTGTGTGTGTGTGTGTGTGTGTGTGTGTGTGTGTGTGCGCGCGTGTGTGTGTGTGGTG
>NW_005354385.1:14878691-14895829 GCF_000412655.1 Myotis brandtii | reverse complement strand
CCCCGCCTCCTTCCCTCTCCCCACCCCCAAACCCTCTCACCCACGGCAGTTTGAGAGGTGAGGGGAAGGGACCGGACTCGGGTGGGGAGAGCGGGTGCCTAGAAGTGGCGCTAATGGGAAGAGATTTCTGCTTTCAAAAGAGGATGCTCTGCCACGAAAAGCGGCTGGCGCGCCGGCCTGGGCTCTAGCGGAGGAGAGATCCCGGGAGAACTCGGAGCCGGGGGAGCGCTCCTCGGCGCACCGGGGTCACCATGCCTGTCCGCAGGGGGCATGTGGCACCGCAAAACACATTTCTGGGCACCATCATACGGAAATTTGAAGGGCAAAGTAAGTTCATTTGTTCTTCTCTCCCCCTCGCTTATTCTGCTTCGATAGTGCATTGGGCGTCCGCCGCTGACAAGCGGAGGAGAAGGCAACTCCGGGCTCTGGCAAGTTAGGAGGCTGTGAAACCCAGCCAGGAGGTTCGAATGGCAGCGGGAGTGTTCGCCCTCGGATATTAATTTTGATTTACATGTTAGATTATGGTCTCCATTATAGGAGGCAATTTGATCCTCCTCTCCCACTGCTCCATTATCTGCCTCGCTACTTGATGTCCTACTCTTCTACTATCTTAAAGGGAAAGTGCTAGTGTAACCTGGGTCTGTGTTTTGAAGCTGTTTTAATTGCGGACTTTTTGAAAGTCAGGAGCAGGGCAGACAATACTACTGGAACTAGAGAATGTCAATGGTAGCAGCGATGGAAATGGCCCTGCAAGCTATACCTCACCTTGGTTAATTTGCAAGGCTGTGGCTTGACTTTGGATGCTTGCTGACTGCTAGTTTATAAAAGCTAAACTTTGCATAGAATCAATGTAAATCTATCCCCATGCAGGATAATTTGGAAACAAAATTGACTCGTGCTGATTCCCAATGAAAATAGTTCATTATTCAAAAGAGTATTTCTGTCCCTTAATTATCCCCTTCAATGTGTATCTAGAAATTTAAAAATTGAAGTACACTAAGTAAATCCCACAAAGATGGAATACAGAGAAATTCAGTATTCTCATATGGACTAACTATAATGAATGAATGTTATATAAATATGTTGATTTTAAATCCTATACTTGGTCATTGATATTCCACATTTTCTTAAAACCACCTTGACACACATTTATGTTGTACATTTTGCAGTTATTTTGGTGATGTCTTTAGTGACATGAGTATATAGTACCTTGTGTATAACATAAACTTGTAAGTCCTATCTGGAAGTGGTAAATATAATATGTGATCAAAAGTAATAAACCATTCGTATTAAAATACCTACTACTACACAAAAATCCATGGTTCTCCCAAAGTAGAAGTGTAAAGGTGTGAACATGGTATTTACTGTGTATATGTGTGTAAATATGTTTATCTTCTGGAAAATACGTGTTATGAAAAGTTGAACCTTTGCGTTACTGAACTGCTAATTAACGTGAAATACTTTCCTTGTTAATAGTTTTATTTTTTTTTGACATGGTGTATGTGTAGCATGCCTTACAGGGATAGAGAAAAGCCAAATCCAGGAATAATAACTACTTTGAGAAAGTTGTACTCTAAAGGCCAAGGTGGAAGTGAGAAATCTGACAGCTACAGGATGTTTCACTGTTTTGGCTTTGAAAATATTTACCTTGCATTTAGATGGTATTCTGGAAATATCAATGGGGCAGCTGATTGTTGTTAGAATCCCCAGGGGTTAGAGGGCTGGAGAACTAGGTTAGTTAGGAAATTACATTCTCAAATTTTGAAGAGTAGTCCTTAATACTTTTTTTGTTAAATGGCTTATGACCAGTATTTCATATGTAAGGTTGGTGTTTTTTTTTTCTCTTCCTTTCAAAAGCCAGGACAGTTAGCAATTTGGGAAGTACCTGCATTTTATATCTCCTCTTATGCAACAAATTATTCCAATGCTTATGAGCATCTTGTGGAAGGGTTTTAAAGGATACCTTACTGTCTTCTTATTGCAGATAAAAAATTTATCATTGCAAATGCCAGAGTGCAGAACTGTGCCATCATCTACTGCAACGATGGGTTCTGTGAGATGACTGGCTTCTCCAGGCCAGATGTCATGCAAAAGCCCTGCACCTGCGACTTTCTCCATGGGCCCGAGACCAAGAGGCATGATATTGCCCAAATTGCACAAGCACTGCTGGGGTCAGAGGAGAGGAAAGTGGAGGTCACCTACTACCACAAAAATGGTAAAGTTTACCTTTTAAGGATTTCTTGTGTTTGATTCCGTTGAAATGAAGTTTTGACAAATGAAAACCAAAAGTTCACATTCAGAGGAACCCCAGACATTCAGGTGCAGATATACTTTGCTTATAGTATTTTAGGCTTCAAAAATATGGATGCTCTCATTCGTGGACTAGTGAGAACAATTTCTTCTTTGAATAAGAGTACCACGTACTCTTCAAAAGTGCAGTAACTTAATGTCGCTGGGGACAGGCTGCCACAAATCAGTCTTACTCTCTCCCCTGTCTAAGGAATGATAAAAGGGCCGATGATTTACTGGTTTAATTGATATGCATTTTGTGGGAGAAAAATACAGAGTTTTATTTGCTTGAACTCAAATTCTGTACAAAGCAAAGTCTTGTTGAAAACTATATACGCAACTAAAACTACTATGTTATAAATGTTTCCTGGCTCTTCAGCTTTATTTGATAGGTAACACACCTCTTTCCGCTTCTGTTCCTTTTCATACAAGATTAAGAATGATATACAGGAACTTCTAAAATTGGTCTAGTAAACCTATGTATATTCAAATAATAAAGACTGTTCATATATTCAAGATATGCTCTAAAACACAGAATGGAGAAAGGAACTATGATACTGTGGAGCTATTAGTATTCATTTTTACAACTGCAGCAAAACTGGCATCTTCAACTTAAGGTCATACCTCAACTTCAAGGGCACTCCTTCTTTCAGGCTTGCTGAAGGACCATAAATATTTTAGATCTGTAAAAGTTCTCAAAAAATCACATTTAATGGATATGCATTCACTAAATCCATAATATGTATGTATATAAACTCACATGTTATGAATATTCAGATATACCTATTTTAAAGATACACATTTCCAAAGGTACACACTTTGGAAATATTTGACAATTTAGGGATAAAAGGGAATAGATTAAATGCATGTTGTAGTTAGTTTTGTTGATATTGCATAATCACGTATTTCTTTTTATTTAATTGATAGAAATTAGTGAGACAGAAGGGTATTTAGTCAGTTTTTTAGTTAACTCAAGTTTTGAAAATGAATACATGAGTGATGTGTTATAGCCTATATCATATCATTACTTGTCATTTAATAAAATACAGAGAACAAATTCTAGCAGGGAAAAGGTTTAACTCTTCCTCTTGTTTTCTCATAATTAAATACTTTATGATAGAAAACTTACAATTGTTAATTACTAGATTTTTATAGCAATTTGAGTCAGTATGTATAACAAAGTATCATTGGAAAAACAGGTTTGTATAATTTTGAATTAATCTGGAATGAAAAAACTTATATGATTATCAACCAATACAGAGATAGCTTTTAAAGTTCTTTTCGCTTTACCCAGACTTTTCAATCAGTAATGTTGGCATATTAGAAATGGCCTAATTGCTCTGTTGTCTTGAAAACATTTCTTGGACTGAGGCTTTAACTACCCAAATGCAACTCATCCTGTGTGTGTGTGTGTGTGTGTGTGTGTACCTGATTTGACTTTTGGAATAATTTGAATGTCTGACTTTTTTTCCTATCTGAATATTTATCATGATGTTGGCACAGTCTGCATTGTGGTTACTACAGGTCATGTTGGCCCACATTTGGTTATTTTATTTCCTGGGACAGTTCAGAAGTTTTTCAACTTAGAGAATTTAAGTATAAAATGAATCTAGACTGTCCAGATTACTTGGAAACTAACTATATATTTTTCAGATAGTACTTTCAAATAGAAGTTGTTTTTATTAATTGGAATAGTGATGTTTTGAAACCTAGCTTAGTTTGTATAATATGAGTGTAAAATAATCTCAAGAACACCTTAAAAGCCTTTTTAAAAGCAATTTATCACAAACTTGAATGTTAAAAATTTTATAGTGGAGATGTTCATATTTGACTAATGCAAATCTTATTATTTTAGTGATTTACTTGGTTATATAAGTGAAAACCTCTCTGTTTTGGACAAAGAATGTTTATTTGAAAGTTTGTTTGCTATAGAAGTAATCAACATTTGGTGATGATTTTGATACTGTTGGCTTTATTTATAGATGTGACTTGGTCTACAAGGACTTTTAGAGCTAATGACAGATATTGCAGTTTTTTGCTTTTATTTATATGGGAAACAAGCATTTTCTTTTCTTTCAAAGAAAAATATTAATTTGAATGACCTTTTTGATTGTAAAGACACAGTCAGAATTATTGACTTTGAATGTAATCAACTTGTGTTTTTGCTACTAGTTCATATACCTTGAGGATAATCTTCAGAATTTATTGATTTTTTTCACATGGCATCCACAAAATCAGAGCTTGAGAATTTCAAATGCTTTGAAAGTCTTGCCTCTTAGAGATCTGTCAGCCACTCTTCTACATTTATAAAAGCAGGAAGGAACAAAATCAGCAACATTTTCATTGGTTTGTTTCTCAAAGTTTCCTTAATTCCTCATTATTGAGATCATTTATTTTTGAGAGGTTCTTGGTGATTGAAGTATATATAGAAACTGCTTTCTTTACTTATTCTTTTAACTTTCATGTTCCACTCCATGGAATATTACTGTAATTTAGCATGTCACAGGAGTATGAATAGTGATGCAATATGCACAACGAGCATATTAACAAAAATTTAAGATATTCTGTTTCCATTTTTTCATTCACTCATATTGGAGTAGCAAAAATATGAGCGTGACATTATTTCCAAAAGCTTGTTTTCCAACGTGGCCAGAGGTTTTAGACCCCATGATCTGAGCGAGTTCCCACAGGTGAGCTACATGATCACCATTGTGAAGCAACACTTCCCACCCTGCCAGTTCTGGGGGTTTTACTGGGCACAATTGGACTTGCTGTTTACCAGAATATCAATTTTTAAAAGCCTAGTTATTTGGGGGAGGAATACTTGACAGCCCTTCCTTTGAGGGTTCTATTTTACAGTTTAAGTCATTATTGCATAAATCATTCTTGGCAGCTGTGAAATATTGCTTGAGGTGATAAAGCTATAAATCTTTTGACATAAAACTCTAATTATACAAAACTATAATTATGCTGAAGCTTACATAAGAATAGGTAAATATTTTAGTAGCATAATATATTCACTCTAAAAATACCTTTTCACCTTTTTAAGAATAGTGATTGAGAAATAGCAAACACTTGCATTATTAATTAGCTTATAGTTTAGAGATGATGTTAAGGTTAAAAAAAAAACAAACCAGAAGGGTTCTAGTAATTTAGTCATCCCTAGTTTATTACTGATCTGGTTGGGTGTGTGTCATGGATTAGAGCTAGCTAGTTTAAGTGCTAAACCACTTCAGCCACATTTAGGTAGAAGATTTTTACCTTAAATTATCTAGCAACTCTAACCATTTGGAAAATTGAAATAAATTTCTCCAAGAGAAATGAAGGTTTTAACTCAGTAGGAAAATAGAACTTGAAATCCATTATCTTTAAAGGTCTGGGCATTCCTTTATTTTCCCCATTATGCTTTTAGACATAGTGCAATGGCAGTTTTGTTAACAAATAACAAATATCCCTATCTTTGTGCTGCTTTTTAAGAACTAAAGGATGAGAAGGGGCTGAGGGAAGTCCTTTTCTGATCCAAACTGGGACCAGATCCAGACAGGACACCAGTCATAGTGGGGTCAGTACCAAGTTCCAGGGGCAGCGTTCGATTCAACTCTAGTAAAAAAGAGGTGAATCTGCCGTATCTAAGAGTAATTTGGAAAGACCTCTTAGAAAGCATTTTGTTGTGAGTGAAGGTGAGGATACACTGAGGGCCACCTTAGTGGTTCTCAACCTTCCTAATGCCGAGACCCTTTAATACAGTTCCTCATGTTGTGGTGACCCCCAACCATAAAATTATTTTTGTTGCTACTTCATAACTGTAATTTTACTATTGTTATGAATCGTAATGTAAATATCTGATATGCAGGATGTATTTAGGTGACCCATGTGAAAGGGTCGTTTGACCCCCAAAGGGGTCGCAACCCACACGTTGAGAACCGCTGCCTAAGGTAATGTTGGCTCTAGAGGAACAACAGGAGATGCAAAGGAGGATACAAACTGATCCCTGGTTTCAGGATATTTGTATTACAGAGTGACTAGTGTTCATTTCTATGTTCTCCCCAAGATGTTTTTTATTTTTATTTTTTTATGAAATTGTTTCTAAAGAAAAAAGAGCATATAAACTCTTGAATGAAGAGTCTTTTATATAAACAGAGACCAAAATTTAGGGTTAATTACCCCCTTCCTTTATTCCCCCATTCTAACTTGTTTAAGTATATTTTCTATCACCTTTTGTCATTTATAGGTAATAATAACTTATTAAAGAGACAATGTAGTTTAGTTAAAAATTTAATAGCTCAAAAATAAATCTGATAATAGCTTTATATAAGTTATGTGACATGCAAAATACTCAGCTCTCCTCATTCCTGAATTGTGTAGAGATATAGCTGGTAGTTTTTAGAAAAGAATAGACATATATTTTGTGTGAGGAATTCAAACAATTAAGAAAAGTTTCCAGGTAATATCTTGCCTAGGGTTTGTTTTGGTGTTCATTTTAACTTTCTGTTTATATTTTTTCATGTTTCATTGAATGAAATATTACTGTAACAACATTACTGTTAATTTTTTATATTCCAAAACTTTATAACATCTTATGGACTTTAGATATTGTATAAATTTTAAACTTAATCAATTGGATTTGTTGCTAAAAATCAGAATTCTCAAGAATCACTCCTCCTCACAATTTGAAAACTTTCTTTCAGTACTGTCTTAAGGGAAAACAAAATGTCCTAAAACTGTGGGTGGGCTGTGCTTATCAGCCTCTTTTCACCACTTGCCAGGCCAGCACCATACCTCTAGGCTTCTTCGGGGCTACAAAGAAGCCCTTGAGAGATAACTAACTGCTCAGTTATTTTCACACCTGAGGGGCTTGAGAGGTCAGTTTAGGGCTATCTGCATAGGCTAGATTTGTTGGGTGGAACTGGCTTCTCTGGCTTCTATTGGCTTCCAATGCTATTTTAATTTTTTTTCTATAAATAATCACTAAATCATTTACTTGCCATCAGCAGCCAGGAGAGTCCTATGATACTTGAGTCACAGGGAAGCAGCAGTTGGAGCATGGCATGTTAAGACATCAACACTCATCTGGCCATCTGAATGTGAAGCCTCAGGATCATTTTCAATTTTTCTCTCTCCCTCTCCTCCCTAAACCCAATTGGTCGGAAATTCCTTGCAATCTTTACCTCTGACATATTTCCCAATGTTACCCCCGCTTCTCCAGCACTGCCAAGTACCCTAGTTGAAACTCTCCTAATCCTTCTTCTGGAGCATTGAGTATTGAAGTTTCCCTCCCTCTCCAATCCATTTCCCACAGTGCCATCAGAGAGCTATTTCTGAAATGAGAATTACATGCCCTGATGACTTATTGGAGCTAAGCATCATTGTAAATGAATGTCATGTATTCAATAATGGTTATGACAATACCATAAGGTATATACTCTTATTATCCCCATTTTATAAGAAGTACACTGAGACCCAGAGGGATGGAGTAATTTCCAAATCACACACAGTTCATCAAGTGGTGAAGCCTGACCCATATTTGCTGCTCATCTTAGCTTGGCTTAAAAATCTATCTTAGCCCTGGCCAGTGTGGCTCACTCAGTTGATTGGAGCATCATCCCGAGCATCAAATGTTTCGGGTTCCATTCCTGGTCAGGGTACATACCTGGGTTGTGGGTTCGATTTCTGATTAGGGTATCTACAGGAGGCAACAGATCAATGTTTCTCTTTTACATCAATGTTTCTTCTCTCTCGCTCGCTTGCTCCCTCTAAAAATCAATGAATATGTCCTCAGGTGGGGATAAAAAAATCTGTCTTAATTCATTAAAACTCTCAGGATAATGTTTTAGACAGTTTACTAGGATGTGTGGTGACCTTCACTTGAATTCCAAGTTGAATTCACTTGGATTCCAAGTAGGGTATGTTTAGAGGAATCAGCTTTGGGAATAGCTAGGTAAACTTCATGACTAAGTTTACCTTCTTGGTGCCTCAGTTGTCTTTTCTGATCTTTATTAGGAGAATCACATCTACTTTGTTAGGCTGAGTTAATATTTTGTGTACAATAAAGTACATAGCATTATTTATGGCATGGTTGCTAGACCATAATATGTGCACAATAAATATCAGTTAGTTAAATATCTTCCCAACTACATTTCTCCTAAAAATCTTATGTTCTGGTAATGCTTGACTGCTCAGATTCTCAAATAAGCCATCTTTCCTTACTCTCCAGAAGTTTTCCTAATGATCAGTACAAAGAGTCTCTGAATGGATTGCTCTTCCCTCAGTTTCTCACCCTAAAGAAACATCATCATCCTTCCAAAAACAGATCCAAAGACTTCCGTATGAAGTCCTCCCTGATGCCCCCACTGCCTGCTCCCGAACATTAATTGACATAACTTCTGTGTCTCTTTAACACTGGTTCTCAACCCCAGTGTAGCACCTGAAGTGTGCTACATATTACATCTTATTGTAGTTAACATCATCTGTTGTGTTGTTGTTTTTTTAGTTTATTCAGAAAAAATACCAAGTCTTATTAATCTCTGTCTCCAGAATATGTGCAAGATAACCTTTATTCTTTGTGTTCAATTAGCATTCACACAAAGAATAAACAGAGGATGAGAAATGGCATGGCAGAGTTGAAAAAATAAGAAAGCAGTGAGATCAGGAGATTCTGAGGAAAGGGAATTACATGGAAAGTGTGATGTTTTGGTTTTTCTTACTTTCTTAACACTTCTAAAATGTTCTTAAGAATAATTTTCACCTTAATTTTTATTAATGGACATATGTCTTTGCTTAGTAAGCTAAGTTCTTAAATCATTTTTACAGCTTATACTTTGCAAATAGCTAGAAAAATATTTAGAAAAGAGTTAAAGAGAAGCCCTGGCTGGTTTGGCTCAGTGGATGGAGTGTTGGCCTGCGGACTGAAGGGTCCCGGGGTCGATTACAGTCAAGGGCATGCACCTTGGTTGCGGGCACATCCCCAGTGGGGAGTGTGCAAGAGGCAGCTGATCAATGTTTCTCTCTCATCGATGTTTCTAGCTCTCTATCCCTCTCCCTTCCTCTCTGTAAAAAAATCAATAAAATATATTTTAAAAAAACTTAAAAAAAGAAGAGTTAGAGAGAATCTATTAACCAGAATCCATTAACCAGTTCCCAAGTGTCACTCATTCACCACCAAATTAAAATGACTCTCACTAGTGTCTCCAACAATATCTATGTATTAGCTAAACTTAAAGTTTTATTCTGGTCTTTTCTGAATTGAGTTCATTGCTGTTTGACATCTACTTACTGTACAAGGTACACAGTATTGACATTCTATATCTAGTACAGGATTTTCTTAAAAATCCTTAATTGACAATGAAGCTGACTTTAGGGTCAATCAATAATGAGAGTGTTGAATCTAAAATTATTATTGTCAAAGGAATGTTTTCTTTCTATATATATGATGTTGTCTGCATTTATCAAAAGTACTGAACTACCAAGAAACAATAGAATCAGGCAGCAGTAGGACATTAATCACCATAGAGGAAATTTGTCCTATCACTGAACAATTAAGAAGGTCAAATTGCCACTTGTCACAGGTGGGTTATGAGAAAATTGAGTACCAGGCTCCTATCACTGTAACTGAACATTTTATATCTTCCACTTGTTTCTTTAATTTTTATGAAATATCTAATTAAGAAAATAAAAGTAGTCTTTCTGTGGACAGCTCATCTGGCTGAGGCAACTCCTGTGCCCTTTTCTCACTTAAAGTAGGTTTGCATATGTACAGATTCTCCTTGTTACTGTTTTGTGATTGCCTCACTCTACTTTTTACTTAAAAAAATGGGCAGAACAAGCATTAGGGGGTACTTAGAGGGTAGGAGTTGGAAAGAGAGAGAGAGAACTGTGGGTGCATTTCCGCCTTTAGTTGGCTCAGTTTGTAAAATGATCTCAAATTAGACTGTGCTAGGTGGGGCCTGGCAAGGCTGCCCAGCCACAAGGCTTTTGTTTGCCTGCTTTTTCCTCCAGGATGACCAGTTAGAAGACATGGTTACAGCAGGTGGATTCTCACCATTGTTTTTTGTCATCGTTGTTTCCTTTACTGTTTTTCCCCCTTCTTTCCTAAGGCACATAAGGAGTGTTTCTATTTGTTGTTCTTTGTTTTGATAGGATATTAATTCTTGCATGTTGTTTGAAATGTTGGTTTTGAGAAACATACAGTAACTGCGTGGGTTTAAGACAACTTAGAATGGCTGTGACTTCTCATACTGATTATTGATCTCTATGCTCAAAATACCCTTCTTAATTCTATTCAGTCAAATCTGTATTAATGACCCAAGATGATGGATATGATGACAAAAATTAAAGTAAAAATTAGTGATATTTCTACAAACAATTTCTCAAATATAAAGTAGAGAACAACATCTAACACAAACTAAGATATTTACATATTTAAAATAATAAAAAAATATTTGTGATATAAAAGACCACATATTGAAATCATATTCAATATGTGAGGTCTTTGAATGTACTAATTAAGATCACATCAATTCAAGAAAATTAATGTTAGAGTTATGCAACATTATATGTTATGTGAATTATTATGAATTAAATTCCCATTTACTTATCTTAGCAAAATTAGTAAAAATTTCTTTTATTTTTGCTAAAAATTTCTATATACACCATCCATTTTTTTAATAATGTTAATCAATTGATCTTTAGCTATACATTTTTTAGATCAATACACATAGATGTGCTCTACAGGGTGTATTTCATGGACCATACCCCTCTACCCAATTTATATCTTCTCCCAAAGTACCAATGTTAACTGAGTTCTAAGTCTGTGACTACCTCTTTGCATGCTACTTTATCTGATTTTTAATGACAGATTTGGGGGTAGCTATCCAATTTTACAAATTAAATTGAAGTCCAGAGAAGTTAAGTAAAGTACTGATGATCACAGAGCAAAATGGAGATGCGGTTTAAAATCTAGATTTGTCTATGTTTGCAAACCTTAAGGTCTCTAATGATACACTCTTTATAAAAAATATTTTTATTGTCCTGGCTCATGGTTAGAGCATAGAGTTGTGAGTTCAAAGACTCACATGTTCGATTCCAGGTCAAAGGCATGTACCTTGGTTGCAGGTTCACTCCCTGGACCCGGCCAGGACACCTGCAGGAGGCAACCAATCAAGGTATCTCTCTCTCATCAATGTTTCTCTCTCCCCCTTCCTCCCTTCTACTCTCTCTCAATGGAAAAAATATCATCAAGGGGGGATTAACCAAAAAAAAACAAAACATAAAAAGTATTTTTATTGATTTTTAGAGAGAGAAGGGAAAGGGAGATAGAGAAACATCAATGTGAGAGGGAAACATCAATCGGCTGCCTCCTGCACATCCCTACTGGGGAGCCAGGCTGTAACCCTGGCATGTGCCCTAACCAAGAATTGAACTGGCAACCTTTCAGTGCACAGGACAATGCCCATTCAACTGAGCAACTGGCCAGGGATATCTAGTACAGGATTTTCTTAAAAATCCTTAATTGACAATGAAGCTGACTTTAGGGTCAATCAATAATGAGAGTGTTGAATCTAAAATTATTATTGTCAAAGGAATGTTTTCTTTCTATATATATGATGTTGTCTGCATTTATCAAAAGTACTGAACTACCAAGAAACAATAGAATCAGGCAGCAGTAGGACATTAATCACCATAGAGGAAATTTGTCCTATCACTGAACAATTAAGAAGGTCAAATTGCCACTTGTCACAGGTGGGTTATGAGAAAATTGAGTACCAGGCTCCTATCACTGTAACTGAACATTTTATATCTTCCACTTGTTTCTTTAATTTTTATGAAATATCTAATTAAGAAAATAAAAGTAGTCTTTCTGTGGACAGCTCATCTGGCTGAGGCAACTCCTGTGCCCTTTTCTCACTTAAAGTAGGTTTGCATATGTACAGATTCTCCTTGTTACTGTTTTGTGATTGCCTCACTCTACTTTTTACTTAAAAAAAAATGGGCAGAACAAGCATTAGGGGGTACTTAGAGGGTAGGAGTTGGAAAGAGAGAGAGAGAACTGTGGGTGCATTTCCGCCTTTAGTTGGCTCAGTTTGTAAAATGATCTCAAATTAGACTGTGCTAGGTGGGGCCTGGCAAGGCTGCCCAGCCACAAGGCTTTTGTTTGCCTGCTTTTTCCTCCAGGATGACCAGTTAGAAGACATGGTTACAGCAGGTGGATTCTCACCATTGTTTTTTGTCATCGTTGTTTCCTTTCCTGTTTTTCCCCCTTCTTTCCTAAGGCACATAAGGAGTGTTTCTATTTGTTGTTCTTTGTTTTGATAGGATATTAATTCTTGCATGTTGTTTGAAATGTTGGTTTTGAGAAACATACAGTAACTGCGTGGGTTTAAGACAACTTAGAATGGCTGTGACTTCTCATACTGATTATTGATCTCTATGCTCAAAATACCCTTCTTAATTCTATTCAGTCAAATCTGTATTAATGACCCAAGATGATGGATATGATGACAAAAATTAAAGTAAAAATTAGTGATATTTCTACAAACAATTTCTCAAATATAAAGTAGAGAACAACATCTAACACAAACTAAGATATTTACATATTTAAAATAATAAAAAAATATTTGTGATATAAAAGACCACATATTGAAATCATATTCAATATGTGAGGTCTTTGAATGTACTAATTAAGATCACATCAATTCAAGAAAATTAATGTTAGAGTTATGCAACATTATATGTTATGTGAATTATTATGAATTAAATTCCCATTTACTTATCTTAGCAAAATTAGTAAAAATTTCTTTTATTTTTGCTAAAAATTTCTATATACACCATCCATTTTTTTAATAATGTTAATCAATTGATCTTTAGCTATACATTTTTTAGATCAATACACATAGATGTGCTCTACAGGGTGTATTTCATGGACCATACCCCTCTACCCAATTTATATCTTCTCCCAAAGTACCAATGTTAACTGAGTTCTAAGTCTGTGACTACCTCTTTGCATGCTACTTTATCTGATTTTTAATGACAGATTTGGGGGTAGCTATCCAATTTTACAAATTAAATTGAAGTCCAGAGAAGTTAAGTAAAGTACTGATGATCACAGAGCAAAATGGAGATGCGGTTTAAAATCTAGATTTGTCTATGTTTGCAAACCTTAAGGTCTCTAATGATACACTCTTTATAAAAAATATTTTTATTGTCCTGGCTCATGGTTAGAGCATAGAGTTGTGAGTTCAAAGACTCACATGTTCGATTCCAGGTCAAAGGCATGTACCTTGGTTGCAGGTTCACTCCCTGGACCCGGCCAGGACACCTGCAGGAGGCAACCAATCAAGGTATCTCTCTCTCATCAATGTTTCTCTCTCCCCCTTCCTCCCTTCTACTCTCTCTCAATGGAAAAAATATCATCAAGGGGGGATTAACCAAAAAAAAACAAAACATAAAAAGTATTTTTATTGATTTTTAGAGAGAGAAGGGAAAGGGAGATAGAGAAACATCAATGTGAGAGGGAAACATCAATCGGCTGCCTCCTGCACATCCCTACTGGGGAGCCAGGCTGTAACCCTGGCATGTGCCCTAACCAAGAATTGAACTGGCAACCTTTCAGTGCACAGGACAATGCCCATTCAACTGAGCAACACTGGCCAGGGCAATGATACACTTTTAAAATCTCATCCTACCATCCTTTATGTTCTAATTCTAGCTCTTGATCCTAGATTTATTGGATTATATGAGGTATGAATGTGATTGATTTAATTCACATCTAAGGGTAAATGAAGTGAACTTTATCTGGGTATTTTGTATTTTAAACAGAATGTATCATTCAAAATAAATCTATAGTACAGGGTGTTTGCTTTCAGTAGAGTGAAAATAGCTAGCATATGCCTGTAATCTTTACATAATTATTAATTGCACTCTTTTTTTAATCCTTAAAAATGTCCCCATTTTGGACTGTAAATTACATGGTCAATTTATAGTAGGGGGATATTTTTAGTAAAGGGCCTCTCGGCTGCTATTTGTGTCATCATTATCCAGGAAGTCCAGAAGAAAATTCATATAGTAGAGTGATTCAGCAGCAGAAGCTCTATTGTATTCTTATCCTCTCCTTTTCCCACAAATGAGTTTTATTATCTGGGAATAATATTTAAATGGGACATCATAAATTTATTGGTGTGATGAGTCTGATTTGTTTAAAACACCTCCTGTTTTCTTCATCTAAGGCGCAATGTCAGACTCAGTTCTTGCTGCATACCCTCCGATCTGTATCTCTGAGCTCCTCCCAGAGGCCACCATCCTCTCCTTTGCTTGGTCTTCTCTAAATCCCTCAGGCATCCTTATTTGAATTTCCTAACATTCTTTCCTTGTCTGTATTAGAACACTTATGAAATTCTTTTGTAATAATTTGTTTTTATGTCTTTTTCTTCCATTTAATGTTGAACTCTTTAAAGGCACTTATATTTTAAAAAAAAAAGAGGAAATGTAAGGAAAGCAAAAAATAAATTTAGAAGAACCCAGGAATATACCTGTTTAGCAATGAAAATGTCAGGTGACAAGTTTTAGAGTCTTGTCCATTCATTCATTCATTCATTAATTCTCCTTTGCCTATCATTTTGCTTAATATGAGAATTGAAAAATTAACAAGTTATGTTGTTTATTAATTTAATAACTTAATAACTTGCTGCCATGTGGTTTATATATTATATAAATTCATTCTAATACTTAATAACCTGTGACTCTTTCTAAAGAGACACAACAACTAATTATTCTTATTCAGTTAGACTAGAAGGAGTGAGGTGAATGTTCAGGACAATCCAGATAGATCCTTAATACCTACACAGTCAGCTGATTCTGATGGAATATCCACAGATCAATAAAATAAAGATTATGTCTACATGTTCTTACAATAATACATGCAAGTTTACTAGACATTGTAACCTTCCCTGAAAATCCTCAGTTGAATACAAATGATAAAATACTTATAAAACCTTACAATTATTCTGAAGTCTTTTTCTGGTGTCTCCACACACTAAAAACAACCTCACACACTGGCTTCCCATCACATTTCATTATTTTTCCCAAGCCCAGAGTCATGGGTTGAGATTGTAAAGTCTGTATGATATCAGCAGACACTTCATCAGTCACATACTGATACAGGATTTCACCAACTCCTCAAGAACTTCATATCTTTACTCTCTCATAGTGATTTTAACTCCAATGTAAAAAAAATTAGAGAATACAAGAACACATTTTAAAGAAGACCTATAATCTTGAACCTAAGAGATAGCCACTGTCAAAATGATAGCATGTATTCTGTCTATAATTTTCCTACACAAATACACACACATACACACACAGACACACAGTTATTTTTTTACAATACCAGAATAGCACTAGATATACTAAACTGTAGCCAGTTTTCTCACTGAGAAATTCATCATGAACATGTTAAATGATTTTATCATATTTAACACATGGAAAGTCTGAAAATTATTTTAATACTCACAAGGTATGGAATTAAAGCAGTGGTTCTCAACCTTCCTAATGCCATGACCCTTTAATACAGTTCCTCATGTTGTGGTGACCACCAACCATAAAATTATTTTCTTTGCTACTTCATAACTGTAGAACCCGTAGGTCAGTGGTTCTCAACCTTCCTAATGCCTTTAATACAGTTCCTCATGTTGTGGTGACCCCCAACCATAAAATTATTTTCGTTGCTACTTCATAACTGTAATTTTGCTACTGTTATGAATCGTAATGTAAATATCTGATATGCAGGATGTATTTTCATTGTTACAAATTGAACATAATTAAAGCATAGTGATTCATCACAAAAACAATATGTAATTATATATGTGTTTTCCAACCCCCAAAGGGGTCGCGACCCACAGGTTGAGAACCACTGCATTAAAGGAAGTAAAATATTACCAATACCTTATTATTGAACACTTTATTGTTTTCAAGTTTTTGCAGTTGTGAAAACATGTATATCCCTCTTGCACACCTTCACTAATTTTTTCCTTAGTGAATACTCCTAGGTGTATAACTGCTGGGTAAAATAATTTGTGTGCCTTAAAAACCTTTGTTACCTGTTGTCCAATAAAACTTCAAAAGCAAGTGCACATAATTGCATATTTACTGTTTATAGTAAAACTTAGCATTCTTTTTCATATTTCTTGACCCTATAAAAATAGTATTGTTTTGTCTGATTATTGAAATTAACCCACAGTCTTCTGAAAAATACATGTAGAAAATATATAAGGCGACTTATTTAAAGATTACAATGCTTTGAATTGCCAAAACTAGGGAAGGATGGGAATCTCTCAAATAGCTGATTGTCTGGACTGGATGCCCCAGCCCATGTCAGGGTCACTCTTCGAAAAACTGCTCTTTACATTGGCATTTCATTTCAGTAATTTGCTGGCAGTTTTTTAAGCCTCAGATTCAGAAACTAGTACTGATTTTTGACTACTTAGCAGCATTCTGTGAACTTTTTCTTCTTTCTATTTGGAGTAAGTTGGATCTTAAGTTATTTTCAGTATTTCTTATTATCTATGCAGACTATAATGAAAATCTTGATTAGTGAAGATAATTTTTACTTGGTTGTTTGCATCTGAATATATATATATGTTTACACACACACACACACACACACACACATCTATCCTATCTAATAAAAGAGAAACATGGTAATTAGCCGTACCTCCGCTACCCTTCCCATTGGCTAATCAGCATATCCTTATGCAAATTAACTGCCAGCCAAGATGGCGGCAGGCAGCCAGGCAGCTGACGCGAACAGGGAGGCTTGCTTGCTCCAGTGACGGAGGATGCCAGGTTCCCCACCTGCT
>NW_005354385.1:14794283-14877441 GCF_000412655.1 Myotis brandtii | reverse complement strand
AGGGCACAGGCCAGGCTGAGGGACCTCCCCCCCCCCCCCCGAGTGCACAAATTTTTGTGCCCCGGGCCTCTAGTATATATATTAAAGCCTAAGTCACCATCCGGCTGTTCAACTGTTCGACCGGTAGCTATGACATGCCATGACCACTAGGGTGCCGACATTCTGACTGGTAGCTATGATGCGCACTGACCACCAGGGGGCAGATGCTCAACGTAGGAGCTGCCAGCTGCAGTGACTTGGCAGCTGTGGTTCTCGAGTGATGCACCTGGAACCAGAAAGGAGGGAGCCTGATTCCAGGGTGTGTCACCCAAAAACTGCCCTCTTGCAATCTGGGACCCTCGGGAGATGTTGGAGAGCCGGTTTCAGCCCGATCCTTGCAGGCCAGGCCGAGGGACCCCACTTATGCATGAATCTGTGCACCGGGCCTCTAGTATATACATAAACATAAATATTTTTATATTTTTATTGTTTTGCTTAGATTCAAAGTGACAAACATGAAAGGTAATAAACTCATAAAAAATAAACATTCACCTAGAAGACCATGTAACAGAAATGAAATGTACTTATAAAGTATGAATGACATCAAATGCTCAAAATCACAAAATAATTATGAGGAAATATGTGACAGAAACTCATCATAGTATTAGATACACGATTAACTTTATCCCAATACTAGAGGCCCGATGCATGAAATTTGTGCATGGGTGTGAGGGGGCGTTCCTCAGCCCGGCCTGGGCCCTCTCGCAGTCCGGGACTCCTCGGGGGATGCCCATCCCCTGGGGATCGGACGTAAGCCAGCAGTCAGACATCCCTCTTGCAGTCCGGGGCTCTCGCAGTCCAGGATCCCTTGCTCCTTACCGCCCGCCTGCAGCAGAGGTGAGAAAGGCTCCCACCACCACTGCTGTGCTTGCCAGCCGTAAGCCCGGAAGGCAGATCCTGCATTGAGCATCTGCCCCCTGGTGGTCAGTGCACGTCATAGTGATCGGTCATTCCACTGTTCCGTTGATTTGCATATTAGGGTTTTATTATCTATAATAATAAAAGCATAACATGCTTATTAGACCAGACAGTCGAACAACCTTCCAGACATCCTTCTAGACAAAGCCCTGCAGTGGGGGCTGAGGCAGAGGTGGTTAGGGGTGATCAGGCAGGCAGGCAAGCAGTTGGGGGCATCAGGCTGGCAGGCAGAGTGGTTAGAGGCAATCAGGCAGGTAGGCAGAGGGGTTAGGGGTGACCAGGCAGGCAGGCAGAGTGGTTAGGGATGATGAGGCATAAGGCAGATGAGAGGTTAGGAGTCAGCGGTCCCAGATTGCGAGAGGGATGTCAGACTGCCTGTGGGATCGCACCTAAACTGGCAGTCAGACATCCCCTGAGGGGTCCTGGATTGTGAGAGGGTGCAGGCCAGGCTGAGGGACACCCCCACCCCCACCGTGCACAAATTTTGTGCACTGGGCCTCTTGTATAGGATAATATCACTGAAATGAGTGTAGGGATATATCATTCCTTCCTACGCTACCTTACTTAACCAAGACATGCAGAACACAGGTAATCTGATCTTTCTAGCTGTAACGCAATTCTCATGTCTTTCCTCCAGGTGTTCTTTATAATGAATGTCACTTAACCAAGGCTCAGTAGGATTTATGAATTCCCAGATTGCTGTTCTCAGAATTTGTTCCCCAAATGAAGGACTACACAAAAATGCCTCTAATGATGTACAACCTCATCTGTCCTGTTAATGGGCTTCTAGTCAGTTCTCCAAAATTGCAGGACATTTCTTTGCAGTTCATGTTCCTAGAGGGAGCAGGTGTCCTACTGAAATTTCATACCCACCAACATTGATTATTTTAAGTATATTCACAACAATGTGAGTGTAGTGTGAGTTATACAACATTTTGTTTCCGTTATTGACCTCCTAGAGAATTCTAATAACTTCGATGATGAATTTCCCTCTGGAGAATTCTTCATTTAGAAGAGTCATGTTCGTCCTTTTTTATTAATCTAAACTTTTTAAAAATGTGAGGGATAATAATTATGTTCTTGAAATCTTTACCAAGTAAGAGATTTAGAATATCATTCTTAATTTTTCTTCAATTAAGAAAATAAAGTTAAGTGTCTGGTTGAGCTAGAGCTCAGCTACAGAAATGAAAATTAATCTCAAATGTAAAAGAATAGGCAAGAACAATTTTACAAGTACTTCTTACATGGCATTTGAAAAATTATTAGTAACTTAATTAATTAGAAGAGAAGGCTTAGAAACTTTAATTAGAATATCTGAGGTTACAAAACTTGAAAATTAAAATATAAAAAATGCAGATGAAGCCTGAGCTTTTAACTACTTTAGCTGCATGTTAGAATACTTGGAAAACACAAACAAAAGAAATCCCAGGCATATTATTTTCATTCCAGCAGAAGTGATACGTGCTACCTTCTATTAAAGATTCTAAGAACTATGGGATAAAAATCCAGAAAACTTTAAAAAAATGATGGACATCATAATATAACCAGGTAGGACCTCCTTGCTCAATCTAATTGTTGCAGAATTAACCTCTCACCCACCCCCACATCTAATTTAAGCATAACTGACATGAAAAATCAGACACTGGAATGGTGTTCTTTCTGTTTATTTTATTTTATTTACATTGGTATTTTGCTAATGAGCTCCAAGTCTGGGCTTATTGAATTACCTTTCTGTGGCAACTTATATGTTATTCTGGGATGAATTAAATAGAGTGAGATTTGAGCACTTTAAATAATATAATAATAACGGTCATTTATTGAATACATACGATATGCTAGTACTCCTCCGAAATCTAATTTTTCTCCAATCTTCACATCATTCTATGAAGTAGGTATTTGATTGTTTCCATTTTGCGGATTGAAAAGATGAAGTCAATAACCTTTAGAAGGCTGCACAATTAGTATATATATAACAAAGCTGTGGTTTAAGTGCAGTTCGTCTTCTTTCTGAGCCTATACTCTCAGAACCCTGCTCTACCGCCTGGCACTCCTGTCCATGTGGTGTCTCTGACACACATCGTGTACACGTATTGGAGAGCCAGGTCCCATCTTAACAGAAAACTGAATTGTTTCTGAATTTTAAGCATTTAAATGTTTTAAATTTGGAGGCTTCAAATCTTCTTCTCTTTTAAAAATTATTTTACTTTATTTTTTCCATCCCTATTTATCCCCTCTATCCCCTCTTCCACCTCCAACCACCCCTTCCCCCTGGCAATCACCATACTATTGTTCATGTCCATGAGTTCTCGCTCTTGTTTTTCATTTTTGATCAATCCTTTCCCCCCTCAACATCTCCACCAGAGCTGTCTGCCTGCTTTATATCTATGAGTCTGTCTCTATTTTGCTTGATAGTTCAACTTGTTCATTAAATTAAAATCCACATATGAGTGAAATCATATGGTACTTGTGTTTCTCTGCCTGGTTTATTTCACTTAGGGTAATGTTCTCCGGGTCTACCCATGCTGTCACAAAGGGTAAATTTTTCTTTCTTTTCACATAAGAGTAGTATTCCATTATGTAGATGTACCACAGACTTTTTTATCCACTCATCTACTGATGGATACTTGGGGAACTGCCTTATGACCCAGTGATCCCGCTACTTAGAATTTACCCAAAGAAACTTAAAACACTAATTCGAAAGAATATATGCACGCCTATATTCATGGCAGCATTATTTACGATAGCCAAGATTTGGAAGTGAGTCTTCTTCTCTTAAATGCAATGAGACAAACAGGTGCCTCTGGTGTTTTAAAAATAACTTAAATTCACCTATGTTATCTCAGTGCCTTGCAAAAAGGAGCTGTTCAAAAAACAGCTTCTTAAAAGAATTAATGAATTAAAAATATAAGGCAAACTCTGATCTGTCAGTTACTTCTTCAAGAAAGTGGAAGTCCTCTCTTCCTATTTGGAAGGAATGATAAAGTGGGAGCAACACACAGTGGCAAAGACCAGGGGCTCTGGAGTTAGGTTGCCTGGGTCTAAATCTGTGTGATCTTCTGCAAGCCACCCACCCAACTGCCCTGTACTCAGCTTCATCATCAGTGAAATGGAGACTGTGATGATAATTGAATCTACCTTATAGGTTTAACAAGCACTAGGTGTGTCTCTGTTTGTGGAAGCACTTATAACAGCACCTAGTACCCAGTGAGTATTAACAAATAAAAAATGTGAAAAGGATTTGGGTTAAAAATAATAAGTCAAAGTGCTCCCTGAGTGTTGTGCTCAAAAGGAAATTTGGAGCTGCTTGTGTGACAGTGAAAAATGTGTATATACTTTCTGACATCACTAGGTAAAAGAATAAATTCACAGTATTTCCTGAAAATTTCAAATGTGAAATCACAGAGGCTTTGACTCATAGATTATGATCTTAATCAAATTCTGTACAATTTAATTTATTTTTTTAGATCTATTTTGAAATGCTGCAACTTGTTTTAGGTATGGCTGTCCTGAAAATATCAACATCCTGGGTAAATTGAACTTTTACAATATTTCTTTACACGGCTATCTTTTAGCTACATTGTGAGCAATTCCATAATAGTATCCAAAAAACCAGTGTGTTTTGAAAGTCTCAAGTCACAATGAGGTGTAAGCTCAGTCTACTGCTCTTCCCAGGATTTAGTGGTAATTGAGATAAATCTTATTTAAAGCAAAGAAGTGGGATTAGTTGCAACTTACTGATTTGAAGAAAATATATAGGTATAAATATCCAAATATAGGGACCATAGCTAAGGTGACACTATATTATTCAAAGTGGGATTCTTTTTACAGTGAAAGGGGAAGTTATTAATACTTTTACCAGGAGAACAGGAAAAATCCAGGACTGTCTAGAAACACTGGGTATATAAATACTCTAAATACCACCTATCCTGGCACTGTGTGTGAGGGTTTTGAAAATGTCTACCATTCTATACTGCAGACTTTCATGCACATTTTTTAGCCTCTTGAAACTGGTGAGTTTGAAAATGTAGCAACCCATTCTTGTGATGCCTAAAATGCTTCCTGTGTAGACAAGGAAGCATTTCTCAGAAATGAGTCAGAATTCCTCTAAAGAACACTGCACCTGCTGACCTGTTTGAAATAAGACTATAAATGAACCTTTCTATAAGTACCACATTGAAAATTCTTAGTAAAGGAATTAATCTTAACCTCTCTAAATAACATGTTGAAGGTTAAACTGAAAGTAAACTTATTAACCTCCCCCCTCTACATGAACCATAGTAAGTCATGAGAACAGAACAGACTAAAGGCTAAGCAACTGAGTTCATTGTTGCATGCCAACAGTCCTTTGTAAGATATCTTTTATTAAAGATCCATAAAGGATCTCTATCAGAGAATCTGTTATATATGGGTGTACAGCCATCTTTTTTCCAGCTTATGACTATTAGTCTTTAGTCATTTGTGTTACTCGTAATTCTGTGATAAAATTAGTCTTCCTTCGTGTTTAAAATTTGTTATCTAAAGGATGTATGTAAAATAGAAAGAACAATGTCATAAAAGTTGGGGCGGACAGCATTAAATGAGAAAGTTACTAACATTCTAATAAAATGATTTAATTACATAATTAATTAAGAACTGCAATAGAAAGTAAACATAATTTTAAATACTTTAAATGGAACTTGATCTCTCCAAGTTTAAAAAATAATTCAATCATCAAAAAATTAAAAAAAAATAAAGATTAAGACTGTTTTTCAGAGGAAAGTTAAATGAAAGTGGTACAGCCGGTATTTTCATATTGTTTGTATTTTTCTAGATCTAATACAAACATAAAGAACATCACCTTTGTCTGGAAAAAAATGGGTTTGTAAATAAATGTAGCATTTCCAATGCTAGAATCCAAAACGGCAAAATGGAATAAGAAAAATGCCTGAATAAATACTTTCAAGACTTTATATGATACTAGAGGCCCGGTGTACGACATTTGTGCACTGGTGGGGGGGATCCCTCAACCTGGCCTGAACCCTCTCGCAGTCTGGGACCCCTCAAGGAATGTCTTCCTGCCGGCTTGGGCCCTCATGGGAGCGGGTCTAAGCAGGCAGGAAGACATATCCTGAAGGGTTCTTAGCACTGCCACAGAGGCGGGAGAGGCTCCCGCCACTGCTACTTTGCTCGCCAGCTGTGAGCCCGGCTTCTGGCTGAGTGGCGCTCCCCCTGTGGTCAGTGCGCATCATAGAGACTAGTCATTCCTTTGTTTGGTCTATTTGCATATTAGCCTTTTATTATATAGGATGTATAGACGTAAGTAAAAACCACTCATTATCGTGAGTGGTCTTAATTTGGGCTGAAATTGTTTCCCCTCTTAATGAACTAGGATGGAAGAAAAACACATAGGCTTCCAATCAGCACTCTTTTCAGTTTAGCATTAATGAAAGAAAGCTAGTCATGGAAAAGAGCAGCAGGTGACAGTCTTAGTGTAGGAGCCATTTCTTTTCCCCCACCCAGCATTCTTCCTTGGTTCCTTACTCCATGGAAACATTGTTCTGTCTCTAAACAATGCATGAGCCAGACATGGTAGAAATCATTAGCAGCTCCAATGCAAAATTTACTGGTCTTTCAAGTGGCAACAGACTAGCATTATTCTTGCAAAATTGAAAGAAAGAATGAGCCATATGTCTAATGTTGCTGTTATTATTTTAATTAAAATTTCTACTTTGAAAAAATATTCAGACCTACAGAAGAGTTAGAAAATAGTACCTTCTCTTATTACCTTCATGTAAATTCAGCTATTGTTTACAGGTTGCCACATTTGCTTTGCCTCTCTCTACATTTGTCTGTATAACATATATACACATTATTATTTTCTGTCTATTTACATATTTGGCTGAGCCATTTGAAAATAATTTGCAGAGACCATGACCCTTCATGTTTAAATACTACAATGCTTTATTCCCTATGGGAGCACACTGACCACCAGGGGGAAGCTCCTGCGTTGAGTGTTTGCCCCCTGGTGGTCAGTGCACATCATAGCGACCAGTCGTTCTGCTGTGCTGTCGATTTGCATATTAGGCTTTTATTATATAGGATTCAACTTGGATTTGTTTGACAAACCCTCATAACTTCCTTTGAATTCTGAATTATTGTCATATATAATGTAGAAATGATGTTGTATCCTTTTTAGCGCATTACCAAAAGCACCTAGTACCAGTTTGTCCCATTATTGGTGATGTTAACTTTAATATCTTACCATGCCATTTTTTTACATGGTTTGAAAAAAAAAAAAGGAAAATGAAATGTAACAATACCTGTAAATCAACATCAATAGAATAAATTTAACAAAAACCATGCAAGACATTGTGGGGGAGCAAGAAACTTTCCTCTGCCCTTCAAGATAAAATAATCAAATCTAATTATATATGTATGTACGGGAATCCCACATATGCAAGAGGTCCAGAGGCAGAGGGAAAATATATATATGAGAAAGCCACCTTGGGCAAGATAATAAGATGTTCAGTAATTACTAGTTTTCCCTGCCCTAAATAAAGGTCATTATTTCTGGTCATAACTCTTTTTATAACCCAATCCCTAATTTAAATTCTTTAAGGGAGATATAAAAATATCTCTTGAGCCTGCAGGGTCTTGGTTACCTTTAGTTTAAAATAATTCTCATAACACAGAGGTACATCTTGAGGAGACCTGTTCTGAATGCATTATTTATCTATACTAAATAACTCATAAATATTGATAAGAGAAGTTCAAGAGCAGATAAGTAAATGGAGAAATGTTCTATGTTTATTAATTGAAAGTCTCAGCATTGTAAAGATATCTAGTCTTACCAAATTAACATGTGATCCTAATCATAATCATAGCAGGCTTTTTAAAATATAAAGTAATGAACTGATTAAAAATGTATATTAAAAGGCGAATAGTTTAGAATAGACAAAATAATCAGAAAAAAAGAACAAGGTTAGAGGACTCAAACCATCTAATTTTTAGAATTACTATAAAGCTACAGTGGAGTATATATAAATAGATCAATCAATCAGAAGAGTATAAATAAGTCTTTATATATAGACTAGAGGCCAGTGCATGAAATTCATGCACTGGGGGCGGGGGTGTCCCTCAGCCCAGCCTGCAGCCTCTCCAATCTGGGACCCCTTGGGGGATGTCCAACTGCCCATTTAGGCCCGATCCATCTCACAATCTGTAGGCCTGGTTGCTCCTAATTGCCCTCCCCTGCTAGCCTGGTCACCCGCAACTGCTCTCCCCTGCAGGCCTGGTCCCCCCTGACTGCCTTCCCCTGCCGTCCTGGTTGCCCACAACTGCCTTCCCCTGCTGGCCATCTTGTGCCAGCCATCTTGTGACCACATGGGGGCAGCCATCTTGTTCGAGGGCATGATGGTCAATTTGCATATTACCTCTTTATTATATAGGATAATTGATTTTTTAATAAAGTCAGCAAGGTAATTCAATGGAAAAATGCGTCTTAACAAAGTTAGATTAAATGGAAAAAATATGAGAAAAGATGTATCTTGACCTTATGTTATACTGTATGCAAAAATTAACTTGATGTGGATTATAGACTTAAACATAAAGGCTAACATTATAAAATTTATAGAAATAAAATTTTAAAATTTTTGTAAGTTTGAATGGCCAAAGATGCTCAATAAACTATATAAAAGCCAGTACTCATACAATAAAAAGTGATGATTTAAACATCATGAAATTAAAAACTTATGTACTTCAAACAATTCCATTAAGGACATGAAAATTGACTTAGGCAGAGAAAATATCATCAATGCATTTATTTGACTAAGCCACTAATTTTTAACCTTTTTCATCTCATGTCACGCATAAACTAATTACTAAAATTCTGTGGCATACCAAAAAATGTTATATTTTCTGCCGATCTTACAATAAAAATAGGTATTACTTTTTATTCATTCACAATGAACAACTATTTTTGGTTTGGCTATTGTCATTCTTTTTTTTTTTTATGATAACCTAAGGGAAAAGAGGTCAGTGTCCCTAACTAAATAGTCAGGGATTGCATATTTCAAAAATTCTTGAGGTACACTGGCTGAAATTGCTGGGCTAAGGAATTATATTCTACATATATAGAATACCTAATATATTGTATATAATATAACATATAATATGCAATATATAATATACAATACACAAAATATTATATGTCTGTCTACAAATCAGTATTGCAAAGACAAAGAACCCAAATAAAAAGATAGATAAAAGACATATTGATAGTTGTGTATTTCATTTAAATTGTTTCTTGGCACCGAAACCGGTTTGGCTCAGTGGATAGAGCATCGGCCTGCGGACTGAAAGGTCCCAGGTTCGATTCCGGTCAAGGGCATGTACCTGGGTTGCAGGCACATCCTCAGTGGGAGATGTGCAGGAGGCAGCTGATCGATGTTTCTCTCTCATCGATGTTTCTAACTCTCTATCTCTCTCCCTTCCTCTCTGTAAAAAATCAATAAAATATATTAAAAAAAAAAGATTCATATTGATACTTTATAAAATAAAGATGCATAATGCCCAATAAGCACATAAAAAGGGAAGTGCAATTTAAAAACAAAATAAGATGCCATTTAACACCCACCAGAATAGATAAAAGACTGACAACACCAAATGTTGAGGAGGGTGTGGAGCCACTGAGACTTTCTTACTGTGTTAGTGGGATTACAAAATGGTACAAACACTTTAAAAAAACTGGTTAGTGTTTCATTATAAAATTAAACATGCACCTACCTTATGATTCAGCATATCCTCTTCTAGGACATTACCCAAGAGAAAAATGTGCACAAAATGATTTGTATAAAATGTTTACAGCAGTATTTATAACCATTGATATTTAAGTTTTAAAGAGAATAATACAACAATCTATGATTTGGTTATATTGCTTAGTTCAGTAAAGAGAAAAATGCACAACCAGAAATAAAAAGGACACTAACTCATTGTACTTTATATAAAGTACTTGAGGCCTGGTGCACAAAATTCGTGCATGGGGGTGGAGGGGGGATCCCTCAGCCTGGCCTGCACCCTCTCCAATCTGAGATCCCTCTCACAATCCAGGACTGCTGGCTCCCAACCGTTCACCTGCCTGCCTGATTGCCCCTAACTGCTTCTGCCTTCCAGCCTGATCACCACCCCCTAACCACTCTCCTGCCAGCCTGATCAACGCCTAACTGCTCCCCTACTGGCCTGGTTCCCCCAAGTGCCCTTCCCTGCTGGCCATCTTGTGGTGGCCATCTTTGACCCCATAGGGGTGGCCATCTTGTGTGTTGGAGTGATGGTCAATTTGCATATTACTCTTTTATTAGATAGGATAGCCCAAATCTGGAAACAATCTAAATGTTTATCAACAGGTAAATAGATAAATTGTGGTATAGCTATCAATGATATATCAATAAGTAATAACAAACTATTGATATAAAATAACAACACCATGAATGAGTCTAAAAAAATGTGTTGAACAAAAAAGACATAAATAAAAGACTACATACTGCATAATTCCATTTATATTGATTTAAGGATTAGAAAAAATGAACTAAACCATGGTGATAGAAATCACAATTGGTGTTGCGTATGGGGTGAACAGGTGTAGGAATTGCCTGGAAGGGAATATTGTGAAGACAGAAACTTTCCTCTGCCCTGAAGGTTCTTTCTTCTGGTCTAATAAGCAATTAGACATGAGGCCAATGATCAAGAGAATATGACCACATTTAATTATACATAGAAACCTTGCATACATGAGAGAGTTAGAGATCCCCAAATACAGGAGACAGAAAGGGAAAATGAGGTGTATGACATTCTGAGCTAGGGGTGATATTATGTACCTTGGGGCTTCGGAAGGTAATTGCCAGAAGAGCATATATTCAGCAGTTATTAGTTTGCCCTGCCATATAGACAGGCAAAAGTCATTTCTGGGGATAATTATTACTGTGGGTCAGGCTCCCAATCCAAATTCCTCCTAATAGTCAAATGAGGGACAGAAGCTCCTCTTGATCCTCCAGGGTCTAGGTACCTCTGACTTAAAATAATCCAAATTATTAGCGCTGAGGCACATCTTAGGGTGGCTCTTTCTGAACCCCTGTGGAAGCACACAGGAAATTTTGAGAGTGATGAACATATCCTATATATTGATCAGGGTGTTGGTAATATGAGTCACTATATTGGTCCAAACTGAACAAATTGTATACTTAAATTTGCATTTCACTGTATATAAATTTTTCCTCAATTTAGTAAAATCACTATATATTTTCAGAATCAGACTGTTTTTTTTAAAAGACCATACAATCATTACACAGACTTCAGTAAGAATAAATAAATGCATCAAGGGGAAATGCATTCTTTAAGTTCTGGACATTTGCTTGCACATATACGGGAATTAGCATTATATTTACTATTCTGCTGATTGAATTTTCATCATAGTAGTAAAAATTACAGTCAATAACTCATTTTCTATTCTGTTTTCAAAGTTGAAAGACTTTGAAATTAGTAATTTCATAAAATACCAACTAGAATCCATGTTCTTGATTTGGGAAATAAAGGTTACACATTTGATTAGCATCTACTTTGGTTTATTTTTCCCACTTGCCTCAGATTTTAAAATGCCTTTAAGGAGCTAAATCTATTATTTAATTATATGTCAGCTTAGTTTATATTCACTCTCACCCCTTGTAACAGTGATAGTTTATAATTTTTAAGCCAATATTTTATCCTCTTAAAACTATATCTAAATTAATTACATTTAATTCTCTTCTACTTTAGTAAATGGTGTTTCAATTTTGTTTAAGGGCTTTATTTTTACTTGCAAGTAGCAAAAATATATTCAATAATCTGTGAGCCCTTCAGGGTAGGGTGTCCTCTATTGATTTCTGCTTGTAGTTTTCAAGATTCTATTATGGGAAAGGATAGAAATGACCATTTTAATTAAAGTCACTATTTCTTTGATGCAGATCCAAAGAGTTCTACAAAAACAAAACATGGGTCAGTAAAGAAAGGAAACTGGGATGGTAGAAGGGGATTTTTGGTAGAGCAGATTACTAAGTGGGCTTTTTAATCCGGAAAATAAAGGGTACGTGGAAATTAATTGTATAATACAAAAGACACCTATGTGTGATTCATGTGGTCAGATACATCTTTTTCCCCCAAAATGCTGGTACCTAGAATAACAAGCTTTCTCTGAAGATTGAAAGGATAATGTTGAAATGTATAGTTATATTGGTATTAATATGGTTGCATTCAAGAGATTATAGTAATTGAATTTTAAACATATCTTAAAAGCTTATTTGTAGCCACTAGAGCTGAGACTGACATGTTTGAGATGCAAACTTAACATTTCATTGACTCTGAGGAGACTGACATCAAGGGCAACCAGGTTTCCTCAGTGGCTAACCTAAGCATTAGTGCCCCCTTTGCTTTCCACTCTGCATACTCTATGAGGGCATTCTGACCCAAGCCTTGTGCTTCTCACTTTCTTTTATTCTTCTTTATGTTTAATAGTTTAAAATCAATTCAAATCCACATCTAAAGCCTAGTGTACATACAAATGCATTACTTAATAAGATTTTTCTAATGACAGAATGTCTGCTCCTATTTATCATGAGTCAAAATATATCCTAGTTATTTTGTCTGTAATCAACTACTAAAGATTATAGAATAATCTTTATATTTTTATTTGGAAAAATTCATGTGTTTCATTTTTAATATCTTCATTCTGATTATGTCTATCAGCTTGAGATCTTTAAAACTTCACTCACCAATTCAAATCCACATCTAAAGCCTAGTGTACATACAATGAGATCTTTAAAACTTCACTCATTTAAACAGAAGCTTCGTTTTTATTATCCTATTCCTCTAATTATAAATTGAGCCAGCATGTTTAGAAAAAGTTGGAGGATGAGATATATCATCTCCTTTAATTATAGTAAACATTACATTACGAACTATCATCTTTCAGAAATATTTGGAGAGATTGCTTTCTGTGGAAAAAATGTGATTTTCAGAGTAGAAGGACCAAGTTTATATATGTTACTCAGTTATTGAAAGAGACCCAAAGATGTAGGAAAGATTCAAATATAGAAAAAAAACACCTGAAGAAAACAAGTACATGGACCTGTATGGAGAGTGAGTAGGATAAGAAACCTGTTTTAAGGCAGGGAGTAAATATCTATATAAAGGGAGAAGGCTACTTCCCTCAGAAGAAAACATGCCAATGAAATCTCTGACAAGCACAAGTTCAGGGGTTATAAGAGACTACACACCATGATCCTAGAAGGGTGAGTTCTTCAGTGTGAAGAATATTTATTCATTAGCTCTGTTTACTGTTCTATTTGGAGCCAAAGCAAGAGTGATGAATAATGGATAACAGGACACCTTACTTGTTCTCTGTAACAAAGGCAGCAGCACTGGAATTCACTCTATCTTACTGTGTACCGTATATTGACATTTACAAAGATGAAAGAACTTCCCCTTTATAGATAAAAGGTCTTTGCTCCAAATAACGAATTTACTTTCACAGTCTTAGAAGTGAAAACTTGTCTATTTTGCCTTCCACACCTCATCTGTTTGTGAAGTAACTAGATTATGCCTCATAGAAAACAATGTAGATAATGATGATGCATTTCAACCTGCGAGTCCATTTAAAACAATATTATCTAGAGATGAAATGCTTCAGAATCACAACATGTTAAGGTGGTAAGGAACTGGGGTCACCGATTGTGCTTTCTAGGAAATGCACCAATGGTTCCTGCCCCTGGGTAGCTGCCCCACAAATGCTAACCAACTAAGCAGCTTTCTGCCTGCCTACCTACAGCCTACCTGCCTGCCTTCCTGCCTCTTTTCCTCCTTTTCTTTTTCATTTCTTAGCAGAGGCCCAAAGCACGAACTTCACGCAAGGGTAGGCCTTCCTTCCCCAGCTGCCAGCACCGGCTTCCCTCTGGCTGCTGGCACTCAGGACCCGGGCTGCCTTCCCTCCAGCCCCGGCTTCGTCAGGAAGGACGTCTGGAATGACCTTGGGAAGACGTCCAGTCTAATTAGCATATTACCCTTTTATTATTATAGATTTCCTGCCCTTCTTTATGTTAACAGCCTTTATTTTACTAATGTAGAAGCCAAGGCCAAGCAACCTGCCCAAGCTTACTTGACATCAGGACCAGGATCCATATTTTCCAGTTTCTAAAACAGGGCTGGATGGCCCATTACATAGGGAAAGCATTGCCTTCCTGCTCATGCTCTCAAACGAGCAATCCTCTTAGGATTATCAATAAAGATTTAGTTTTCTTTCCTTGAGGATGTGGAACACTCTGCCTGCATTTCAAAATCAGCATTTCTCACTGAGTTTGAGCAATCATATGGCTTCTTATTGCCTCATTGAGCATTTCATTTGCGCTTATGGTTGCTTTTTGAACAACCTTTCCTGACACTTTTTCCTCCCAACATAATACATGAAGTGTATGAATCTATAAATGGATTTAAGCTCCTTGAGCAGATACGGTGCTATTTGTACTGTATGTTAATAATAGTGAAGCATCATTTGTTGCTTAAAATGATAGTGCAACATTCTAAGAGGAGAACTCACATCTCACAGCGCATCTACAGGGGCATTAGACGTGAAATGTCATGCAGATCTGTTTGTGCTGGTGAACCTGATTTACTCTGCTTTATGAGCTCTTGCAGGTAGTTTTGGGAACTGAGCTACTGCAGATAATTTTGGAGAATGTTTGCATTTGTGTCCATAAGAAATGCTAACATCAGCCAGGCTTGTCTATGACATGAAAACAATTCATGTTCACTGTAGAGGAAAAAAAAAGTTAAATGAGGACAGTACATTCTAGTTACAGCTAGACTTTTGGAGTTTGTGTGTTTTTCTGAGTCATTTCAGTAATATAATCCTTAGAGATTATTACCTATTCAAAGCATTAGCATCCTACGAGCTGTGATCACACAATGTCGTGTTGGCTCCCAGTTGAGAGGACACTGGGGGTAGGAAAATTAAAAAGAAACAACAACAGCCCTAACTGGTTTGGCTCGGTGAGTAGAGCACTGACCTGTGGACTGAAGGGTCCTGGGTTCGAGTGTGGCCAAGGGCACATGCCTAGATTGTGGGCTCAATCCCAAGTGTGGGGCGTGCAGGAGGCAGCCAATCAATGACTCTCTCTCATCACTGATGTTTCTATCTCTCTGTCCCTCTCACTTCCTTTCTGAAATCAATACAAATATATTTAAAAAAACAAACAAAAAAACCCAACAACAGTAAGGATATCTTCTTCCTGCATGTTCTTCCCTGATGATTTTCATTGTAGAAAATAATAAAACATTGCATTTTTTAAAAGCCCATCTTTTGAGAAGACAAGTGTTTGGTCAGAATTTTGAAAATATGCAATTTCATTTGCTGTTACCTTCATTTGGTAATGTCTTTGTTACATTGACATTTTAATTGTGTATGTGATGTTGAAGTCTGTCCCAATTTTTAAAAAGAAATAATAGTGTTGTGGATCATGTTATCTATTTTATTCAGATTTAGGTGTCTGTAATCTGTTTTCCCCCACATCATTATTTCTTTCCTTCCTAAATTTTAATTAAGGAAGGAAACTTTTAAATATAATATTTATAATATAAAAATAATATTCTATTTCTTTTTCATTCACTATTATGCTATATTACAAGGTGTTTGAAAAATCTAAGCATCAGTATCAAAGTAGCTTTTGATATAAATCATATTACTCTATTTCATTAGAAACTAAAACTCAGTGTATTTACTAATAAGATGCATGTACAGTATTTAAAAATAAAGTATTCTAAAGTCAAGAATCATAATAATTATCTGTCTTTTATTAACTTACGTGAGGAGAGAGATGAAATATTAATCCACCTGTAAGACATGGGCTTAGACCAAACAGACCACCAGTAAGAAAAGACTATTTCCCAGCAAGGGAGGCAGCCAGCCAGTGTAGGCTGCAGCAGGTTCCTGGAGGCCCCCGAATAATCCTGTAGCAACTGGGTCATGTGGTAGTCTGTGGGGTCTGGTGCAGTCAAGTAAGTGTGGGCAGCATTCAAAGGGTCATTAGTGACTGTTCATCAAAGTATATAGTACTTTGGGGTTTTAGTAATAGAAATGGCTATACTGAGTATAATTACCAAATAATAGTGTGTGTGTGTGTATTACATATATGTCACTTTATGCCTTTTTATTATATACAATTTATTACATATGTGATTTTTTTTCTCACAGTGCAACTCAGATGCTTACTTGGTTTAAGGCTAGCATGAAAGGAAATTATTATTTATTAGGTAAATCCAACAATGTCTCCTAATATTCATTAGAATTCTGATGTCACACCAGAGTTTTCAAAATTCTTTTTACTAGGAGCTACATAGTGTTAAGTAATCTTTATTCTTGAATGAAACCCTCCTTTAGCAAAGCTTGGTATGGCTATTTTTCTGTACATCTATAGAAAATTCACTAGAGTAGTTATGTGGGGGAGGAGGTTACTTATCAGGAGGAAATGTAGAAGATTATCTCTCTCATACATGAAATCATAGGTTTTTATATTTAAAATTCTTTATCAAGATTGTATTGAGCCCTGGCCGGTTTGGCTCAGTGGATGGAGCATTGGCCTACGGATGCAGGAGTCCCAGGTTCGGTTCCAGTTACGGGCACATGCCGGGGTTGCGGGCTCAGTCCCCAGTGGGGGGCGTGCAGGAGGAAGCCGATCCATGATTCTCTCTAGTCATTGGTGTTTCTCTCTCTCTCCCTCTCCCTTCCTCTCTGAAGTCAATAAAAATATATTTTTAAAAAAGATTGTATTGTTAGAATAATTCACAATTTATTTTACTACTGCTGAATTGTTACAGTGCATCTGAATTTGTCTTGATATCAGCTATTCAAGAAAAAAGCTTAGGAAATTTTGTGAATCACCCTACCAGTTCTGCTTTGAGGTTTCTTAATAAATGGAGCAGTCTTGAATGAGGCAGACAATAGTACCGAAAAGACAATTCACTACAACTATGATTTTTTTCAAAGTTCTAAATAATGCTAGAGCATGGCTTATTAAAAACTATTTCTGTCACATTTGCTGTATTAAAATGCAAAAGGGAATACAAATACTATTAAAATTAATTTTTTCTGATGACAGGCTTTAGAAAATTCAGGTGAACTGTTAAATTTTTAAAGCTGTGTTGGCGGTGGTTGATGGTGGGGAGGAAATAACTAAGTCTCTTAGTGCCTTTATAGCTTTTCCCACCAACAATTGGGAGAGCGTGAACGATGGACTTAACGTGCTGATCTACAGTTTTTAGAAGTTTCACTAAGTTTTAATGAGCCTCACAAATCACCCTGGATGGCAGCCTGATGTTTTACAGCCCCGCTAGTAAAGTTTCTTCCCTGCTGTTCAGTGACACAACTGTATATACAAAAGTGGAGGAATGCACCTGATGAGGAAGACTGTTCTGGCAAAGTGGCAAGTGCAAATTTGGTTTTAATTCTCATCTACGATTAGCCGCCCTTTCTTTGAATTGAAGGTTAGCCTGTTGCAATTATTTCCGGGGCTGCTTGGGCTCTGGGAAGAAAAGCAAATGAAAGTTAACTCTACAACTTCCATATTTTCTGACTTATCCTCTCACTGGCAGCATTTCCAATCCCCGGTCTCCCTCGTCCTTGTCCTGTCTGACTTTGAACATGCAAAGATAGTGCCTACGTTTCAGAGAGATCTATTATCTTCTCATTGGTTACTATCTGAGTTTTATCCACTTCTTTCCATGTCAAATTTCTTAGGTTAACTCTTCTTATCTTTTGTCTGCATTTCTTCCTCTCTGTCTATTATGAAGTCCCAGAAATTATTGAATCCTAGTGAAACTGCACTCTCAAAGCTCACCAAGAATAGCATCACTGTGAGGTTGTCCTATCCCTCTTCAGAATATTCCCCAGAGAACTCTTCTTTCTCATATATATTATCATGACAATATCCTTCCTCTTCTGAATGTTTCTTTGATTCTCATCACCTACTATCTTTGGAGATTTTTATTGTTGATTTTTTAACTGCACCTTGACTTCTCAACTCCTACCTATAGAACTATTTCTTCACCCTTATTTTAAGTACCATTTCCTAATGCCTAGTGGTTATTTCATCTTCACTCCAATTATTCTGTATATCACTACCAGTATAACCACAATTTGGCCCTGTTGTCAACTGTTTATTTTTCTCAAAATATTCAAATTGTTTAAATTATTCTTTCTGCTTCCTGTTTAAAATTTATGTTAATATGTTGTTTCAATATATCCCATAAACTAATGCAACTCTAGAGGCTGATGTTTCTAAAATTTTTTAACCATGACCAAGCAAAAATATTGTACTATATATTGTAATCTAGTCTACACACACACACACACACACACACACACACACACACACACATACAAACACATGTATACTTGCACACTTTGCTGTATACTCATATAATTGAAATCAGTTTTCTGAAGAGATATGTATGCATATAATGTACAAATTTACTCTTTTTTCCTATTTTATTTCCTATAAAATATGTAGTTTTTGAGCCCCTAAATTGACCCCTGGTCATGATTCCACCTATTTCTTGTATATATCACATGAAGATGTTGAACTTCTCTGATGTTTCAACTCTTCACACCCTACACCCTCGACTGTCTTCAGATGAGTCTCTCTCTGTCCTACAAGTTCACACTCTTGATTTTGAGTTTCTATCCATGTTTTTCCAGTGTAAGTATTTTCTCATCATAAAGACATTTTTTTCAGCTTCAGCTCTTGAAAATCCTCAGTTCCTCTAAAGAACAACATCTCTAAATTGTCCTAAACAAGATACCACACAATCCTAGCTGATTTTGTAATGGTTTTACAATAGTAAAGTTTTTCTTTCTATCTAGTTTAAAAACTCATTCAGAATAGTAATATGTTCTTTAAAGCACTTTAACTGCTCAAAACAAAGCTACTAGGTTCTTTTTAAATAGATAAAAGAATAAAATACTAATTAATTCATTTATCAAACTGCTAAATGATGTGATGATATGAAAGAACTTAGTTTTTAAGGTCTAGGTACAAATCTTAACTCTACTATTTACGTCATGTGATCTTGGGCAAAATCCTTATCTCTTTTTCAATTCTAAAACAGGAACACTAGAACCTGACTCAGAAAATTGCCAAAAGGATGCAATGAGAATGCTTATCTGGCATGTATAGGCATCCAATGTGTATTTGTTGTTAAACATGCTATTTTGGTACATAACCATTTTTCCACATTTTTGGATTAATTTTCTTTATATTTGTTTATAATATTTTCAAATATCTCTGTAGCATTTCTGTTACACTTTTCTGATTTTTGCCAATTACCTACTAAATTTTTTAAAAAATATTATGTTTGAGATCAAGTCTAACAAACAATAAATGGGAAAATTATGCATGCATTTAGGTTATTATCTCTCCTTAAGGTACTCAATACAAGACTCTATAACAGTGGTTCTCAACCTTCCTAATGCCGCGACCCTTTAATACAGTTCCTCATGTTGTGACCCAACCATACAATTATTTTCATTGAAAACAATATGTAATTATATATGTGTTTTCCGATGGTCTTAGGCGACCCACAGGTTGAGAACCGCTGCTCTATAATGTTCTAGAGAGCCAAGAGATATAACCAGCTTCTATAGTGTCATTGTAGAAAGCCTGTTATCATAAGAGTAGAGGCCTGATGCATGAAAATTTGTGCAAGAGTAGGCCATCCTTCCCCATGGTTGCCGGCACTGGCTTCCCTCTGGCACCTGGGACCCGAGCTTCCCTCCTCTGGCCACCGCCCTCAGGCACCTGGGACCCGGGCTGGCTTCCCTCTGGCCCATGCTTCATCAGGAAGGACGTCCGGAATGATGTCTGGAAGATGTCCAGTCTAATTAGCATACTACCCTTTTATTATTATAGATTTGCTGCCATCAACTCTCAAGCTCATTATATCTTATTAAATTAATTTTAAAATGTTTTACCTAAAAGTAAAAAGTTTCTTAAAAAATAAAATAATATTTTGAGCAAATTTCTTATTTTGGGGGAAAGGTGGTGTTTTGGCCTTTAGCATAACTAGTTATTTGATCAATTATGAGATATTTTTAGTTTGTGAAAGTAAGGTTTTTTATTTTAAGATAAACTAGGACACTAAGTTTTAGAGGCACATATTGCATCAGATTATAGAACTAAATTTAAATTCATTTTCAACTTTCTGTGTTATGATATATGCAGATTGAGAGGAAAGTGACACACATAAAGTCGTATTTGTTAGCTCTTTAAATTTAAAAACTAGATTTTTACTTACCAAGTGTCCCAAGAGTGGAACTTGCTGGCATAAATTATCTAGCATCAGTTAGATCACCTCAAGTAGCAGAGGCTGATAGCAAATAGCAGAGATGGGTGAGATGAGCAAACATGAATATAAAATGACTTTCCTACTAATATTAGTTTACATCTACCCTCAAACTAAAAACATTTACTCTTTCTATATTATGTTGTTTTTATTATGTGCAGTAAACATGTAACCTCTGATAGGATGACAAATTTCTGACAGACTTTCTGCCAACACCCGCTTCCATAGCTTGATGTGCTTACTCACTTTTCTCCCCATTTAAGCGATATGCTCCTAGTATTATGCACTTGTTTGGTATCAATCTGTTGAAAGCATAACCTCTATTGATTTCAGTTTATTCAACTATAATATGAATATTATGGTATACATGTATTATTGACATTGTTAGATTATATGTTTGTTATTTTAAGAATAGGTGAGAATGCATCTTCTATAAAATAATTATAAAATATGTGAATCTATCTAAATCAAAAGTTATAAGAACCTTATAGAATTAAATAAATTAGTTAATGTTATTGCAGTTCCAGATTACCTCTGTTCCTACCAATTAATATGTAAAATTGGAAAATTATAATTTGCTTATATATTTACTACCCTATGGCTATCTAGAAATGTTTATGTGAAATAAAAGAGTTAGACCTGGTTATCCTTGTCCTAAAAGAAAAATAGTTTTATAAAGTTTTAATTCTTATACATCTAATGGTCTTCTTATGCTCCCCAAAATATTTCTAGCAAAATTTGCTTTCAATATTTGTCTGAAATTTGTTTCTCAATCAAATGAGCAATAATAGTCATAGGAGTCATAAGTACTGAATAAAGCTTTACCTTTAGTTTTATAAGTAACATATCAATAAAGTTTTGACTGATTCTCAGAAGAGGCAGAACAAGAACTTCTTAAATGTCATTCCAATATTTCTTAGTGTTGCAAGTTAAAGGAAAAACATCTTCTGAAAAATCCAATTCTCAATAAATTTGTATCATAAGAAACAAGAAGCTAAAGAATGTCAAAAGATCTGACTTAAGCCGATATAAAAATTTTAATTCCTTATTCAGATTGCCTCAAAAAAGAGTAGAGACAGTGGCCAAGTAATGTTTTTTCTTTGAACTTTTGCTCTTTGATAACACAGAACTTAATAATAATTTTGTTTTATATCACTATATAGTCAATGATACTAATCATCTTAAGTTAAACCAACTCTCAGTTGATGGATCTCATAAAGACTCTATCCAAATCTTGATTAATCTTTGTGTGTATACTTCAATTGTTAGTGGGTTAGATTAATCTATCAGGAGATCTTGGCTAATCACTAATGTGATTAGCTTTCACACTCCAAATACTGAGTTAGAACTAATATGATGGCTTCTCTTGGGCAAAATTCAACCACCAGTTCACTTTATTTCACTGCTCAGAACCCTTCTCCATATAATTTTTATTGTACAGCTGCTTGGTCTGAGGGACTGGAAGCAAATGTAAAACTTAATTTATGATTGATCTCTTCCTACCCACCCAAAGAACTTATATGCATATATGCATAATCCATGGGTACAGACAATTTCTCATTTATGGAAGTTGATCTAAAATTGAAATAAATTTTAAATGATTCAAGTATTTCTTCTGAAGAAGTCTGTAGAAAAGTCGCAGTGGTTCTCAACCTTCTGGCCCTTTAAATACAGTTCCTCATGTTGTGACCCAACCATACAATTATTTTCATTGCTACTTCATAACTGTAATGTTGCTACTGTTATGAATCATAATGTAAATATCTGAAATGCAGGATGGTCTTAGGCGACCCCTGTGAAAGGGTTGTTCGACTGCCAAAGGGGTCACAACCCATAGGTTGAGAACCGCTGGTTTAGAGTAATTTTATTTGTAAATAAATTGACTATCTTACTAGACACATATGAATTATAAAAGCTATTCATATTAGAGTTAGAATAACACTTAATTTTTGAAATAGAAATCTTTGGGTTATTAAGAATAGTAACTACATTACAATAGTCACTTGCAGGGGATCATTGAATGTGCTACTTTCAGCTGTGCTTTATTTTTTGAACAAAAGGCATTGTCAGTGATGAGCCCTTCCTCCCTCACTTGGTGACATCACATCACTGAGTTTTACTTCTCTTTGAGCTGTCCAGTTCTTCTTCTGCCATGTTCAGTAGAACTTGAGGGCTATTTTAGGCTAAAAATTTCCCTAATGTAATCATCTGTCCTTAGGCCTTTCCACATATCCTACCAAGAGAAATTGATCCATACTGTTGAGCATGTAGATTTGTGCTATCTTTTATGATAGCCACTTAGCCGCATGTAGCTAGCAGGAACTTGACTATCAGACTAATATGGCTGAAAAACTGAATTACTTCCTGTTTTTAATTAAATTACATTTAAATTCCTGAAGCAGTCAAATATTTTTCTATTAAACAAAAATATTTATTGTTTTTATAAACTACATTTTAAATTAAGCCAATGAAAATTTATGATCTGAAGTGACATGTGCTCTGAGTATGAAATGGATTCCAAATTTCAAAGATTTTAATAAAAATGTATAATATCACATTAATAATTTTTATATTGTCACATGTTGCAATGATATTTTTTATATATTGGGTTAAATAAATTATATTGTTAAATGTATTTCATCTGTTTCTTTTTACTTTTTTCTCCCGTAGCTACTAGAAATCTTAAAATTACACTGAAGTGTTTATTCTATTTCTATTGGGCAATACTGGTATAGAGAGATGGCTGAAGTAAAAATATCCCACTGAGAGTTAAATGCAGGCTTTAGATAAGTCAAATCAGGCTTAGAATGTGGCAGAAGGACACAAAAGTTGTTTCCTCTTAAAGATTCTAATTCAGAAGCTGTTCCAGAGTTTAGTCTTAGCAGCTTGTGTAAATCTGTTCTTTAGCTGGAGTACTACTGTCAGCTTTACCTATTCTGTAATAGCTTAGGTTTTTCTGATTCACTTGAGTATTGGGAAGCATCTGATGCTACTGTCTCTCTGGCTGTTTGGAAAACAAACTAGATAAAGTTATTAAACTAGGAGAGTGGCTCTCAAAGTCGCCGTAGGACCAACAACACTAGCATCACCTGGCAGTCTTATTAAATATGCAGTGACTCCAGCTCTACCCCAGATCTACTAAAACAGAAAATTTGGGGGTAAGGTTCCTGGAATCTCTGATTTAAGTCCCCCAGATGAATCTAAACTAAAGTTTGCAAACCATTGTACTGTTATTAAACTAGGAGAGTGGCTCTCAAAGTCGCCGTAGGACCAACAACACTAGCATCACCTGGCAGTCTTATTAAATATGCAGTGACTCCAGCTCCACCCCAGATCTACTAAAACAGAAAATTTGGGGGTAAGGTTCCTGGAATCTCTGATTTAAGTCCCCCAGATGAATCTAAACTAAAGTTTGCAAACCATTGGAATATAATATTCTTGTACTTAAATATAATATTCTTGCTAACTGGTGAATAAAGTTCATCAATTGGCAGGATGTCACTAAGTCAACAGATTTTCAGGGCATAGCTAAGTAGTACTACAGGTTGTAATTAAATACTGAGGCTGTCAGGAACTTCTTAAAGCACTATCATGGCTCAGTCTTCCAGCAACTTTTTGTATTATGTCATTCATTTCAGGAAGACCTCTAGATAGGGGTTTTTCTGATTTAGTGTTTAATTATTACTATCCATTGTTTTAAGGGAGTTTACTGCTTAGCATTCTCAAACAGTCCTGGTTTATTGTGGTACAAGGGAATCTAAGCTACCACAATGCCTTTACTCTTCGTAATGTGCACAGAAGAATGGCTGAATGGGGTAATATGTTAATTTTAAGGTAGGCCACTGTACTTCATCTGTTTTGAAGGAAAATGATAGTGTTGCCTTTTGAGAATGTCAGAATGATTATGTAACTTTTGTGGTGCTAAATTATTTTGGATATAACATCCTTTGTAAGAAGAAAAAAGTGCTTCAAGAAATTTCTTCAGAACCTTACTAATTGTTTTAACTGAAGATTTTACTTGTGTAAACTTAAAAAATTAATTACTTTGCTTAGAATTCCTATCACTGCTGCTAATTTTAGCACCCTCAATATTTAAGTTTAAATATTTAAGTTAAGAAGGAAAAGCTCGTCTTTTTATGTTTTAAATTTCCAATAATACAGTTTCTCTTTTATTATTCATTTATGTTTTTTCAAGTCTATTAAATACTGTGCAATTGTTTTTTAAACATGACTACCTCCTTCACATTAGTTCCAAATATATCAGAATGATTTTTTTCTTTTAAAAATTGACAACACTTTTCTATTCCCACATAACCTAAATATAGATTTAAAAGATATAAAACATGAGTTTTATGTTAAAACTAGTGGCCCAGTGTACGAACGTGTGCACATAGAAAGGAAATTAATTAGAAAATATATTTTAATATTGCCATTGGCCCTTTCTCTATTATAGAAGTGTCAGCCAAATTCACGATCGACAACGCACACATGTGCGATTGGCGCCAGAGAGAGCTTTATATAGAGAGATAAACTTGCTTAATTAGACCTGCTTTCTGATTTAGCTAAACTTTTTCCAGCCCAGTGAAGCACCCCAACTTCTCTTTCAGGTAATTGTCAGCAACATGCAGTAAATATCAACATGAAGCAGATTATTATTGTAGATCACGCAGGGAGAACAAACGGTAAAATATTTAACTGCATCAGTGTTTGACTGTCTTCTGCGCAGTGAGAAAACCTGAAGTCATTTTAAAGGTCCACCATTTCTTACTTTTTTTCAGTCAGGTCAAGTTTCTAAGCTTTCTAAATCTCTGTTTTCCGGCTAATGAAAAGAAAATAGGATTCCACTGAGTCTCCTATCTACCTACTCCAGGACTTCTGTGAGGATCAAATGAGATGAGGTACAGGAAAATGCTTCACAGACATTTGGTTAAAGTATAAAATGTTTGCACCTGGCTATAAAGCAAGTATTGATCCTGGGCTGAAGAAACTGCAAGGAAGTTAGTCTCTAGGGTGAGGAAGCTGGGCGTTGCTATGTGACATCATTACCCAGCACCCACAGCCACCATTTCTGGGCTGAGCTGGGCTGTGGGCTGCATTTTGCACCATGGGGTCTCTTCAGTGTCGGCTGCGATTTGGTGGGCTGTTGCTCTGGGGTGGTGGTGGGGCCTGTGTCCCACTTGGGGGAAGCCAATTGTTGCTTTGTGGGCGCCAGGTCCACAGTGCCATTTCTCTGTAAATGGCCAGTGTGCATCATGGCAGCTCCTGCGTTGAGCGTCTGCCCCCCAGTGGTCAGTGCGCGTCATAGAAACTAGTTGGATGGTCAGACACTTAGCATATTAGCCTTATAATATAGATGTGAGCTAAAAAAGCAAATAGATGCATGTGCTATTTGAGTATATTTTTCTTTTCTGATGAGAGTAAAGCCAGAAATCTCTGATAACTATTGTTGCCTTGAGGCCTGTATTTCCAAATAATACCCTACAACACACAGAGCAAAATATTTAAATAAGCAGGACAAGCCTATAAGAACACAGGAACACTTTTACTAATCTACAGCCAGGAGTTGTTCAGAGAGCTTTAGACATTATGAGAGTATCCAAGGCTTGGCATGTCAGCATGCATCAGCCACATCAACATTGGTGATTATTGTATTTTACAATCTGAAGCACAAGGAATAATAAAACCATTGCAGTTTCTTTCTTTGCAGCATTAACGAGTGATACTCTTTTTTATGTGTATGACCAATGCCTTCTTAAAACATTGTAGTTTGACCCAATGACACTCTATTCCATTATAAGTGAGTAATAAAGAAATTATATCCTTTACTGTGACAGGTGGGTTAAATGCTTCAAAGGGTAGGCATTTAATGGGTGTTTTGAATTAGGGCTTGAGGTGTCCTGGAGTTAAACTATTTTAATCCGAATTTCTAAGTTGGAGATGATGGGTAAAAGAAACAAATGAATTAACGTAAGTAATAATAGAATGCTCAATAAAAATGTTTAAATACTAATGCTGTGCATAACTTTGAGTAAAATGACCTCACACAAGCCCCAGGCAAGCTAATTACTTTTGTTTTCTGCAATGCTGCACCTCGTCATTTCTCTAAACTGGGTTAAGGCCTATCACCTGAGTCCTTGCTTTTTCTTAAAAGGGTTCAAGGTATCCCTTGGCTCCACCCACTGTTTGTTGTGGTGATGGTTGATAAGAGATCCATTTCTCCTCTAAAAGGTAAAATATGTATATTTATTCTAAGGCTTTGAGTTGCCCCCTCCCCCCATTCTGCATATTTATATATAGTGTCTGTGTACACATACACTAGATGTGTGAGTTTAAATTGAAACAAAGTATTTTATATTTATAATACAAAGTCTCCTCTCATACACTTAGATAGCACTGGTAGTACAGAAGACAGATGTATAATTGATGATGCCCTGTACTTTCTAAGGCTTTGATAAGAAAATCAGGCACACAAATTGTTTACCAAAAATAAAAACGTCCTCTTATATGATAGCAGTTTCTTCCAGTTTCACCTGTGCTTTGCTATGAATCATAAATTGGTTGAAATTGGTCCCTGGGCATTTTTAGTCTCAAAATATTTATGTATGCTGGAGGCATTGAGCATTTACATACTCAGATCTGATTTTAAATGAATTTTAATTTTATGAATATAATACAATTTTTTATAGCTCTATTTGATAAAATAGGAAAGATTAGTTATAACTATTTACAATGACACAAGGCAGACTTCTGAAAATTTAAGATCTGGGTTATAATGATAATATTGATGTTCACCTAATCTTTAAAAATATTCATTGATTGATTATTACCTATGCTCTATGTTATTTCACATGAAATATATAACTACTTTAGTAAAGATGTATGCAATTCAATAATATTTTTCTTCAAAAATTTAATGGAAATTTTATGGAGAAAAAAATAACACAATATATAGATCATTTGAACTTTACAATTGCTATATTTGAGCATTGAATTTGGCACTGAACTTCTTGACAGATTAAGGAAACTCTAGTAAGGCCAGTTAAAAAGAAGAAAACATCTGTTTCTTAGGAGAAGCAAAACTCTCCCTAGTATTTAACAAAATAAAAGCTATTTCTTCAATGGGTCTTTATCCACAGGGTCCTTGACAGCTCATTTCTTTTAGGGTTCTTTGATGAAAATCATTAACAAAGCATTAAAATTTAACTCATTTATTTTAAGAACAAAACTGAGAATTTCTAGCAAGAATATCTTTCCAAAAATCTTGTTATTTCCATTTCTTTCTGTTGTATTTTTGCTGAACTAAGGAGAGTTGGAAAGTCTTTTATCTGGCCAGAATCTGAGATATAATACTTTGTCATTGATTAGGGACCAGATTTTTAAATAAAAAAGCAAGCCAAGAATGTTGGTAATTATGCAAAAACCTAAAGATAAGGATTCAGATAAATCAGAACCCTTGTGCACTGTTGGTGAGAATGTAAAATTCTGCAACCACTGTGGAAAACAATATGAAAGTTCCTCAAAAACCTACAAATAGAACTACAAATGATCCAACAATCCCACTTCTGGGTATTATCCAAAAGAATTAAAATCAAGGTCTCAAAGAGATATTTGCATTCCCATGTTCATTATAGCATTATTCATACTAGCCAAGATGTGGGAAAACCTAAATATCCATCAGCAGACATATAGATAAAGAAGAGGTGCATATACATACCATGGGATATTATTCGGCCTTTAAAGAGAAGGAAATTCTGCAACATGACACAACATGAACTAACTTTGAGGGAATTATGCTAAGTGAAATAAGCCAGTTACAGAAAGACGAATACTATATGATTCTACTTATATGATAGATCTAAAAAATAAGCCAGTTACAGAAAGACAAATACTATATGATTCTACTTATATGATAGATCTAAAGTAGTCAGACTCATAGAAATAGAGAATAGAATGGTGGTTGCCAATGATTTGGGGGTAGAAGGAAATGGGGAGTTACTATTCAATGTGTGTAAAGTTTCAGTTATTCAAGAGAAATGTTTCAAAGATCTGCTGTACAACACTGTGCCTATAGTTAACAATACTGTATTATACACTTAAAAATTTAAGAGGGTAGATCTCATAGGAATTGTTTTTACTACAATTTAAAAAAGCATATATCAGTATTAATTCTAAATTATCATTCAGTTTGTCTACAAATTTTGCACAGTAAGTAGCATGTCCAAAATGAATGGCCTGTTAGATGAAACAGAATGTCTTGTCTCCCACAGAAATTTTATAATTACTGTTTATGTGTCTATCTTTATTATTGAATTTTGAGTTTCTTATGGATAGAGACCACTTTTTATTCACAGTGTAGTGCCTGGCACATATAGTGTAAAGATTGCTATAGCTTTTCTAGTGTTACCTTTTATGGGACTTTTTCTATTTTTGAATCTTAAAAGTGATATTGTTTTTACATAGTATTTGACAAAAATTTTTTGAGATAAAAATTTATTCATACTGCCTTCTTTAAATGAAAATGATAGAATCAAATGCAGATAAGGGGTTCAAAATATATTATTGATTATTTTGGTTTGAGCCAATATTTCAACTATTTTGCATTGGGAGTAAACCTGTTATTATATTCCTATACTAGGAAAACAAAAAATTATTAGAGAATTAACCCTAGAATGTTATAAAGATTCATTTACACAAAATGTAGAATGTTTAACAGAGGCTTCAAAATTTCTATGTGTAGTTTTCTAAAACTCATGTTTGTCCCTTTAAGAATCTTACTATATGTATACCAATTATAATGCAAATGAAAACTTTGGCTAAAAATAGTTTGAAATGTCCTCCCTCAAAAGTGTTAGCTCCATGATACTTTCTTCAGAGTTTCTCTGGGACAGCAAATTTGTAGGGGGTGGGGAGGATCTAAATTTTGAAAAGCCTTAGGGCCAACCATTTTTGTTTTCTTATTAAAATGATAAATTTCTAGAAAGAAAGTTTCTACTAAGGAAAATGGCAAAATGCTATAAACTATATCTATATCTAGAGTATATGGGGCACAAGGGGACAAAGCTTTTTACCTTTGTTTTTCAAATAAATATATATTTATCTGAACTCACATTATAAATAGTATTATTATTCTATTCAGTCACAGTTTTCCTAATTCTATTAAGGAGGGAAAAAATTAGAATTAGTCTTTTTTATACTTTAGAAATGTGCCCCTATAGATAGGTAATGCAACAATTTAAACTTCTATTTCCATAATGTTAATAGACTTGATCAATTTCCATAAATTCATTTTTGGATATTTTCCACTAATCTTTGCTGAATCTCCAAAGATATAACTTGGCCTGCACATTTAGTTAGCATTCTTAGGGTAGTTAGGCCCTGCCTTAGACAAAATGGTAAACTTTCTTCTAGTCTCCTAGGGATGCTCTTTGGGTCACATTTGAAGATTTGCATTGACAGCCTATCCCCATACCTTTAACATTTATGTCACAGATCAATATGAACAATGGCCTATGGGCTAGAACTAAACCAAAGATTCCTTCAGTTTACTTTCATTTTGTTCTTGACAATATTTCATTTGAATGCCTTGTGTCTGTTCTGCTATAGCCCCAGTCCAGTAAGTCCTTGTTTTTACTTCCAGCTCATTACACTCATTTATAGTAAGCACTTGGCCCCCGAAGATATATTGATTCTTCATCCTTATGAATGCTCTTGTTTTCGGCTGAGTAAGGTAGACTTTTCTACTGAAATATTAAGATACTAATCACTGCTAATGAATGGATCTATTTTCTTAGGTAATTTATGTGTTTTCCAGCAAGAATCATCAATATCATAACCTGGGATCCTAACACTGTTGGGTTGACAGATTATTTTGTTGGGAAGATTTCTGAGACCAAATTCAAGTTCATAGTGAAAGACTATAGTTATTGGTGGACACAGGCTGTGAGAGATTAGGGTTAATCAAACTTCTCTAGTTCCAATAGATAAGAATTTACTATAGTATGCCTTATAATTAATTGTGTACTTGCCATAATATTGCCCACCATCCTGTAACTAGACAGCAATCCAACCTGGTGGGTAGGATCTATGTATCCTGTACTAGATCTTTGCACATGAAATGTTACCTAGAGAGCTGGAATAAAAGTAAGCCAGGTCAGAGGAAGAGATGTATGCTAATCTCCTATCTCCTGTTACAACTCTATATATAAAGAAATTCAAAATTTAAAAATAAAACTTGATTAGGCAAAAGTAGGTGTTTAAAAAAAGTCCCAAGTGATGACTATCAAACATAAACACAACTTACCATATTGAAGCTACAGCTTTCTTACAGATATCCTGCAGTTGCTAGTGCATAAGAACTGTGGCTTGTTAAATGCTCGCATATGCACTATGCTAAGCACAGCAGAGAATACATTGTACATACCTGCTACTGCTAAGGAGCTACAGGTAGGACCTATCTTCAGAAATATTTTCCTGATAATAAGGGATGTGACATATCATACATTTTATATGATCTAATTTAAGCTGGGTACTGTATGACCATATATCAGTTTATTCTCTGGATTACATGCAAGTAAACCTCTAAACTTGTTCTCATTTAGAAAGTACTTGAGCTTACTACACTCACCTGTGGCAGATGGGTGCCCATCTCATAGGACAAAATATTGAAAACCCAATGGACTCTGGTTCTTTCAATATCAATGAGATTTTATTTTTTTTATTTTTGTCAAACATTGTTGGCTAGCAGCCTGTTATGTGCTGGGTGCTGTCTTGGCACCTTACATCAATCGTCATACATAATTACATTCAATCCTCTGAAGAACCCTTTGAGGTTCAGATTGTTATACTCATTTTCCAGATAAGAAAACTAAGATTTAGAAAGATTAAATAGCTTTCTTAATGTCATGAAGCTGATCAATGATAGATGTGAGATTTAGACTCATGCTCTTTTTATGTTGTCATTCATGGTGTACATAAACAACTTTTCATTTAAGCAAAGCAGAGATGTTATTGGTTTGAAACTAATTTATCCTAGAATTTCAACTTTTTTTTTTTCTGTTTGTTTGTTTGTTGGGCCTGATTGTGCTTTTCTTCAGATTTATTTTTCGAGGCAACATTCTTGCTCTGCGCTCTTCTTTGTCTCTGTTTTTCACTCTTCTTCCCTCCACTTCACAGAAGTAAAATAGCATCTGTTTGTGATCCTGTTCTCAAAGCACGTCCATGACCCTGTGCTGAGGTTTCCTGGCGTATCTCAGTGTGACCAGAGGAGCCCCCAGGGTCAGAATCTGAATGTAGTCAAGGACCTCCTTCACAGCCTTCTTGATATTCTTCTCATGTTTTAGTTGGAATCATAGATTCTCAGAGTGGTAGTGAGTTAATAACAAAGTGGGGGCCTGAAGATAGAACTCAAAGACTTTCTAGGAGCCATTGGTGGGGGTTTCCCTCAGGACAGACTTCAACCTCCTTTAACCAGAGGAGCTCCAGTTGAGTGAGATGTCCTTTGGAGGAAGGGGTGTTCAAAAAAAGAAATTTGAACCACACTGGTGTAGTCTAGATTCTTCATAATTGTCTCTGACCCCTCCTTTCCTATTCTCCTCTCTCCCCTATCACCGCCAAACTCTTCTGAAATTATAAAGTTTTAAGCAGTTTCATTCCAATTTATCCACTAAATTTTGTAATGATAAAAAAGATTTTAATAGAAGGTAATTGTATTATCTCATCACTGAATCATATAACATTAAATCATTGATAGTATGCAAACATTAATCTACAACTAATTCATAAAACCTTTAGTATCTATGTCATGAGTTAACTGTCCAAGAATATAGATTCTGTGGTTACTTATTCATGTTAATGTTATTAGAAACTAAAGCATGTTCTTAATTACTGACTAACTGGGTTAAGAGTACAATGAATAGTTTAAAAAGAAAAAAAATACATAGTGTAATTTCACTAACTCTGATATGTGGTTTGAAGGTCATGGATCAGAACTTTTAAAACTATAAAACCTGCTAGATATTAAGAAATGAAATTAATGTGCTTCTATGCATTTTAATAAGGTCATTTTTTCCATGTCAAATTCTTCTAGGATCTTAACCATATTATAGTTTGAAGCTAGGCTTTTTTTGCAAGGAATTATCATGTATTAATAATAAGAACATATAAATGGTACAATAAAATTGGTTTTGTAAGCCTAATTAGGAGGGCGACTTCAGGCAATTCATTTAAGTACAATCTTTCTGAGCTCTCTTTTTTCATAGGGGCAACAGAAGTATAAGTGTATTGAAGAACATACTTATGAGAGAAAACAGAAACTGTAAACATTATAAGGTTGGTGGTAGTGAAAAACTTGTGAGGGTCATGCAGTTAATGTATGAGGACTGCAGTGAGTACACAGCTCTGATCTTTTCTCCTGTGTCTCTCAGATGTTTTTCTAGCCCAGCACTGAGTAGAGTTGTATTTCAGGAGGGGAAAGGTGATGCTAATCTGCAGTGTACCAGAGGGAGTGATTCTGCATGTACAGATATCAGGTATATGATACAGCTGAGTTAGTCCACGGCCCATAAGTGACCAGATCCATTTCCTTCCTTTCTTCCTTCCTTCCTGCCTTCCTTCCTTCCTTCCTTCCTTCCTTCCTTCCTTCCTTCCTTCCTTCCTTCCTTTTTCTTTCTTTCTTTCTTTCTGTCTTTCTTTCTTTCTTTCTTTCTTTCTTCTTTTCTTCCTTTTTTTCTTTCTCTATTTTTCTTTGTATCTACTAGCTAGCTAGCTATTCATCCATCTTTATTTCTTTATTTTACAGTAAAGTTTCCATCCATTATGAAGACTGATGTTTTTTTAAAGTTTTTAAAGTTATTTTAAAGTTCTGAAAATATTTCTGCAAAAATTAGAGATGAGAAACAAGTAAAGGAATATATATACACACACACGATTTTTTCCCTCTTAAGTAGTTGCCGAAATTATCCCAAACAATGTATCCCAACTAATGCTACCTTCTGAGAGAGTTAGGAAAGGATGGGAATAGAACATTAATGAATGGCTGTCTGCTGTTGACCCTCACTGCAATGCTGGGGGAAAGGTGATATGCCTGCTATTTTTGTGGATGAGGACAATTAAGCTCAGAGAGTCATTTGCTTCATATTACTAGTAAATGTGCAAAGGATGGATCTGGAGAATTCTGGCTTAAGCTCTTTCCACTGCTTGATGAAATTACAAAGAAACTATAAATAAAATTTAGTATAAAACCACTCAACTAGAAGTTAATGCTTTAGTGCTCATGTCAGTGACTATATAATTGATAATAGAGAATTAATGCATCCTTGGTAATGGTTAAATGATAAATAAAATATTGGGGTCAGTATTATTATGTCCATACCTAACATTACAGAGATTGAAGGAAGGAATGCTAAGTGGTAGTCAATATGCCCGGGTCCACATAGTAGCTCTGCCACTTACTGATGCTAAAAATATGGGCAAATTATTTTGTCTCTTGGAGCCTCCATATTCCATAAAACATAGGATGGCAAGCATGATTAAATAAAACAATGTAATACAGAATGTCTACTATATATGTTAGCTCAATAAGTTGTTCTTGATTTGGATCAATAGTATCAAATAACATGTCTTTTAAAAATGTTTTTGTTTTAATTTATTATTAACACTATTACAGATGTCCTCCATTCTCCCACCCCCCTCTGCCCACTGCCACCCAGCTCCCACCTACCCTTCCCTCTGGGCATCACCACACTGTTGTCTGTGTCCATAGGCTGTGCATTTTATGTTCTTTGGCTAATGTCCCCCTTCTTCTCTGACAGCTGACTGTTCCATGTATCCATGCCTCTGGTCCTATTTTGTTCATTAGTTTATTTTGTGCATTAGGTTCCACATATAAGTGAGAGCAAATTAAAAATTTTTAAAAAGACATCAGTCTTTTGATGAATACTTCCATTGCTCTCCTATAGGCAGTCTCCATTTCAAAAAATCTAAATACTTTGTTGTAGAAACAACATAAATTCATATTGAATGGGAGTGTTGCTTGAATAAAAATTAAGGGAATTCCTCACAACTTGAGTTTTTCTACATATCCTTTTTCAGCTTTATCAGTTATTAGCTCTTCGAGTTGCAACTGGAATGCACTCAATACATTTAGGAAGGAGAAACTCTGAAGTCTGGAATCACTGATGAATAAATCAGACATGCATTTACATTTCAAATGGAAAATGCAGCAAGACTCTTTAACAAGGGTATCTTATCCTGGAAGTGGTATTAAAACATAGAAACTTTGCCGAGTTTTAATGACAACACCTATTTTTATTCATCATCTTAGAGATGCCACTTTCAGGGCATGCAGCTGAAAGAATTGGTAAAATAAACTTAAAGGAGAAAATTTATTCAGTCTAGTATCATGTTGTCTTTCCTTCAGAGTGTTTGCTGAGGCATCAGACTGGCAATTACATCTCTGTCAACATCTGCTCTCATTTTCCTAATTGACAGCATTCAGAAGCAGAAGCTGAGATTAGATGTTATTCTTAAACCTTGAATCGGCTATGAAATCACATTTTGTTTACCACAGACAAACCTTCCTGACACATCTCAAAACATTGTTGGCTTAAGCCAAACATGTCCTGCAAAGGACTTCAGTTTATTTTGCAGTTTTCCAAAACTTGCCAATATTTCTAAGTTTACCAAAAGTTGAAGCAAATGGACATTCTGTAAATGGACCAGGTCAGGCGAGTCCAGGACTGGAGCAGCCACTAAGGAGTGTTATGGGATAAGACATTTATTATACACGTTAGACATTACACAGTTGTGGAAGTTGCCATTCCAGGGAAGGTCAGAAATGACAGTTGGGTCATCGGAGAAGCGATCAATCTGAGACACCAGGCACTTTGAGTCACCGGGTTAGACTGCCCAGGGGAAGCCTGTGTGGGGGTCTGTAGGGAGTTGTTGCCTCTAAGAAGTCACCACCTCTGTACTTCCACTGTGAAGCACCTGGTGGTGGCCCCGGCCACTGTTGGATGACAGTGTCAGCAGCCAGGAAGATGCTGGATGCAGAATGCAGGAGAGTCAGGACAGGCTGGAACACAGCAGGGGCTTGCGTATCACAGCAGCTGATGATCACCATCACCTGGTCAGGGCTACTGGACTGGTCCACTTTTGCCTTCCAGATCTCACCTATGCACCCCTTTGAATCAACTGTACTTGGCGATCATTTAGCAAAGTGGGTTTGGGAAACAGTTTCTAGCTTAATCAGATACACAGCACAGATCACCACATGCTCCTTAGCACATGCTGTGAATGCCTGTTCAGTTGCAGGCCTCAGGGAGGGTCTGCCAGGCAAGCTCCTTTTGAAACTATTTGACTTTATTCTCTTCTCAGAATAATGCTGTAGAAACACACGCAACATCATTGCTTTGCTTTACTACTTGGATGTTTTCTTCATGAACCTCTCAAGGCTTTCTGTTTTGTTTTGTTGTTAACCGTGCGGAAATCTTTATGTTGCTACTTTGGGTAAACATAAAATCTTTGTGTTTACCTAAAAGATTTTAAAGATTAGGCTCCCCATGTCCTCTCTGACCTTATCCCTCAGACTTCTTTCTCCCCCTCCCTCAGCTCCAGCCACTGGCCTCCTCCTGTTTCCTTGTAAAAAATCACACATTCCCCTGCCTTAGTGCCTGTGCATTTGCTGTTCCTGGAATGCTTTTCTCCAAAATAGCCACATGACTCATCCCATCACCTCTTTCTGGTCTTTCTCCAAATATCAACTTCTCAGAAAAGTCTATGTGATTATTTTATTTAAAACTCTACTGCTGATTCCCTGTTTATCTTTCCTGATTGGTCTCCATGGCCTTTTCATTATCCAGCACACAGAATAGTCCATATGTATTTTGCCTGCTATGTGTTCTCCTACACTAGAATGTAAGCCCTCCCAGGGCAAGAATTTTTGTGTGTTTTATTTAATGTGTCCCTGGCATATGATGGGCGACAAGCCCATAGCAACCTCATGAGTATTTGTTGAATATTGTCAATGAAATAATGAGTCTCAAAATTATTTGGTCTATCCATAAAAACCGTGCAGGGGATTTGTGTTATGAGTATGAGGAGTAATTTTAAATGCCATATTTCAAAATAACACTAGAAAAATCTAAATTCCAGTTAGTTTTTTATTTTGATTTTGACTTTCACCTCTCTCATTGATGATACTTGCAACATGAAGGGGATTTGTTGAATTTATCTAGCCTTATACATTTCTACCTTTCCGGGGTTTTGAAAAAGCCAGTCATGAAAGGAAATTGTGTCAGCCATGGTAAGACTTTTCCTCTCCTCTCCACACCCTGAATTAGTCACTTTTCTAACTGATTCCCCTGAAATCTTGAAGACTTGAGCTGAGAGACAGGGGAAGCACAGTTTGAAACCAAGTGTCTAGGTTTGCCTGTTGATTTCTTACATTGTACTGTGCAGACACTAATCTTTAAGGACCCCGTGTTGGAAAAGCACTTTTGAGAAATATATATAGCTAAATCCTAAAATACCTTTACCTACATTACACCATTGTTCTATTTCCTTCTATGACTCCTTTTATTTTCTCCACTAATCCAATTTTTATCTTCCCCATTTTTTTTCTGCCAGTTAGTAATTTCCATTCTCTCAGGTTGTGAGAGTATGCATAAATAACATTGAGAGTTAATAAACATACAGATTTAGCTAATAAACATAGGGACTAAGTAAATATGGAATTAGAATTAATAAGCAACCCAAATTCAGTCTCTTGCCTTACTACGTACACAATGCCAAACATTGTGAAAATTTTATATTTCCCTAAGCCTCATTTGTCTAAATAGTAACAGATAATAATATATTCTACCTTTATGAGGGTTGTATGAGTGAATACAGATAAAATATTTAGCATGGTGCCAAAGACATAGTATATATTAAATTCATCTTATTATCAATACTATTTTTTTTAATATATTTTATTGATTTTTTACAGAGAAGAAGGGAGAGAGATAGAGAGTTAGAAACATCGATCAGCTGCCTCCTGCACACCTCCCACTGGGGATGTGCCCGCAACCCAGGTACATGCCCTTGACCGGAATCGAACCCGGGACTTTTCAGTCCGCAGGCCGACGCTCTATCCACTGAGCCAAACCGGTTTCGGCAATACTATTATTTATAAATATAAATATAAATATATACCTTGTAAGTAATACCTTACCTCCTTGGTTTTGAGGTTCCTCAAGTATAAAATGAAAATATTAAATGAAGCTATCTTTAATCTGCTTTTCAGCTATAAAATTCTGAGTCTATACTACTATATAGGTTATGTGTATAAATGGGCATGTTTGAATATATAAACATGTGATATAACCTATCTTGAGTTGTCTCTTAAATTAATTAAGCAATGATGATAATAAAATATATAACATCATCATACCAGTTTATTATATTCATTACACATGAATAATGTATATTCTAACAGCTTTCCTTATCAAAGGGAATCCGAACATATTAATTCATTGAAGTTTACTTTTCAAATTGTGTATGTATAAGATTTATAATTTAATAATATGTTTATAATTTCTGCCCTTGCCCTTCAGACTCAGAAACTATTTCTAGGCATTCATCATAGAACTACCTTAGCACTGGCCCAAGGCATCATTTTCGGGAGTAGTAAAAGATTAGGGGGGAAAAACTAAAAATCCTTCAATGAAGAATTTGTGACATAAACAAGGCACAGCCATATAGTGAAATACTATGTAGCCCTAAAAAATGATGAGGCAGCTCTCTGAGGGCCTATATGAATATATCAGTAAGATATAATATTGTGGAAATGAAATAAGGCACAGGAAGGTATGAATAAACTATGATTTTCTTGTGGAGGAAAATGGTAATTCTAGTACATGTCTGTGGAGTGTACTAACTGTTATTACCTTTACAGGAGGGAATTACTTTTCTAGAAAAAACAAAAAGGAGAGAGGGAAACTTATTTCTGTGTTCCTTATCCAAACGAATTCATGAGCACATGTTCAACTTTGTATTTTTCATCTCCTTGGATACACTTATACCCCAAATACTCTTGATATATTTATCAACCAAACACCAGAAGATTTTTGTTTAAACTCACAATTGCAAGAGAGGGAAGGAGAAAACAGACCTATATCTTGAGGAAATGGAGGAAATTACTAGTAAGAGCGAGCAGGAAGGAGGTTTAAAGGGACTTGTGAGTACATTGAGAAACAGGTTATTTGTGGTTCAATGAACTAAGATGCAGAAAGGAAAGAAGGAAGAAAATGGTGACACTGGATCCTGAAGAATTTTCTGAGAAGGCAGACCTTAGCAGCGGCTCTCAACCTGTGGGTCGCAACCCCTTTGGGGGTCGGATGACCCTTTCGCAGGGGTCGCCTAAGACCATCGGAAAACACATATATAATTACATATTGTTTTTGTGATTAATCACCATGCTTTAATTATGTTCACAGGGGTCACCTACATACATTCTGCATATCAGATATTTACATTACGATCCATAACAGTAGCAAAATTACAGTTATGAAGTAGCAACAAAAATAATTTTATGGTTGGGGGTCACCACAACATGAGGAACTGTATTAAAGGGTCGCGGCATTAGGAAGGTTGAGAACCACTGCCTTAGGGGAACATGGTTGGTTCAGACAGTTTTCTGCCACCAGGTGGCATCATCAACCCAAGACAGTTTGGATGCTATAGATTAGTATAGGTTACTCTGGGTTAGTGGATTAGTAGAGGGAAGTAAAAATGAAATAGTTTTCAGATTAAGAAATGGAAAGCATTGTATGAGCAAATATTCAAAATGTACTATAGTGATAAATACACATGGAACAACTCAGGTCTTATCTTGATAGTGCTTCTTAGGAAAAATTGTATTATGTGATGATGTATGTGTATATAAAACTATTGTTTAAAGCTTGCTTAAAAGTTGTTTTTCTTAATGCTAAAATTCATGTTATGTGTTTGGAAAATAAAGTTCTCCATACATTTTATCAGCAAAGTAAAACAAAGAGAACTGTATATTAAAACAGAGTTTTTGAGTTGCACTAAGGTTTGAGTTGAATGACCTGGAAAGCTGAACCTCCCAAAAAAGAAAGAAAATATTGAGCTTCTCTTTTAAGGAGTCAGGATAATTGTGTCAATTATTGACGAAGCAGTAAATGCAGGTATACCCATGGATAAATTTTCTATAGTAGACACTTGGGTCATGTTTATCTCAAAATATCATGTTAGGCAGTGATAGGATGTATATTAGTTTGAAATGTGATATCTGAAATATCAGTTTTTTATGATGTAAATAAAGGTGAATTGGGTCTCTATTCTCTATCAACTCTATTTACATGATTAAACATTTTAAAAAAGTATTATGTTTTAATACATATATATTTTTTTTAAAATATATTTTATTGATTTTTTACAGAGAGGAAGGGAGAGGGATAGAGAGTTAGAAACATCAATGAGAGAGAAGCATCGATCAGCTGCTTCCTGCACACCCCCTACTGGGGATGTGCCTGCAATCAAGGTACATGCCCTTGACCGGAATCAAACCCAGGACTCTTCAGTCCCCAGGCCGACGATCTATCCAGTGAGCCAAACCGGCTAGGGCTAAAATAGATATTTTTACATCTGTTTATATAGGGTAGAACCTTGTGAGATTATCTATTCAAGAATATTTTCTGATTACCTATCCTGTGCCAATTTCAGTGCATGCACTGATAACAAGATGATGAAAATATATACACAGTCCCACCCTCATAATGTGTGATTATGAAAAAAGTAAAGGATTTCAAGTTACACCTGACTGGCACCTCCAACATGTTGCTTGTTGATCTTGTAACACTGACAAATTAATTAGCTTCTCTAATTCTGCATTTACTAAAAAGACTGCAGAAACTCTTGCAATGCCCTTACTATAGTTTAAGGTGCTGGGCAAACAGAAGTAAATAAAACATAAAAATCCTTGACCTTAAGGAACTTGCCTATCACTTTCTTCTTCAGATAAATAATATAATAAGAACCTCATTGCAATAAAGATGGAGTGGAAAAAAATAAACATATAGTATACTGACATCAAGTGTAGGAAACAAAACTGTTCCCAATAAAGAGCCATTCTCTTCTCCTTTGGTCTATGGGTTTTTAGATATTTTTTTTCTAAAAAAAAAACAACACAAACAAAAACCTTTTGAGAGAAAGGAGTGTCTGTCTTTCCTGACTTTGTATTCACAATAAGAACTCAATTTTAAAGTTTATCAAACTGCTATTATTTTTTAATTGGAGAAGTGGTAAAAAAAAATAACACGGGGAAGTTAGGCAAGAGTGAAAACCCATTTCACAAACTAAGGAATCTAAGCTCTGTTTGTAAGCAGTGAGGAACCATTGAAGCATTTTACTACAAACATGAGGAGTTCATGTCTACAATTGAGAAAAATATATCAGCAGTTAAAGTCAAGGGAGAAAAATGGGGAGACAGGGAAGAAAAGGAGGAACTAATATTTATTATCACTTGCAATGTATATGTTATTTTACATTTTGTGTAACTATTTATTTCAAGCTTCACGGTAGCAATAATATTACTGTACTCATTTTACAGGTGAAAGGATCTAGAATCAAAGGTGTTAAATATTTTACTCAAGGTTAAACAGTTAATACAGCTAATAGTCCAGTATATAAACCCAGTTTTGGGAACTACAAAACCCACAGTGTCTCTAACATCCTGGTCTCAAATTGCAGAGTGTGTGTGGTTAGGAGGAGTGGGGATTAGGATAGAGAGAAAGTGGATGTTTTGTGTACGTAATTCTTTCATAAAATTTGACCCTGAAAAAAATCCTATGGAGGAAAGGCAATGAACTATTTATTTGACTTGCCAAATTAACTGTTTCATTAACAATATTTATTTTATTTATTAATTTATAAGAGGCCTTGAAAAATAAGTGAAAGTCATTTTTATTTTAACCTTGATAAACTAGTCTGTGGGTCAAATTCAGCCTGCCCTCTGTTTTTCTAAATGAGATTTTATTGGAGTATAACCACACTCACCTATGTGAGACTGTGGCTCAATTTGCACAATATCTAAGCTGCTTTTGCACTACATTGACAAGGTTAACAGTTACATCAGAGACCTTATATAGTCTAAAATATCTCTGTATGTTTTTTTACTGGAAAAAGTTTGCCTACAAATCTTATAGAAAAAAAAAACAACAAGATCTGCTGAAAGTTGTTAGAAAAATTAAATGGATTGTGTGGAATATATAAAATGGCATTTGCGCCCAGCCAGTGTGGCTCAGTGATAGATCATTGACCTATGAACCAGGAGGTCACAGTTCGATTCCCGGTCAGAGCATATGCCTGGGTTATGGGTTTGATCCCCAATAGGGGCGTGCAGGAGGCAGCCAATCAATGATTATCTCTCATCACTGATATTTCCATCTCTTCCTTTCTCTCGGAAATCAATAAAAATATATATTAAAAATAAATACATAAAATGGTATTTGCAATAAACAAGATTAATATGGTTGTTCCTGTGGGATGAAATTGTAAGGTATTATGCTACAGTTGCAGGAAAGAAGTGATGGAAACCTGTTCAAGGTGGGAATAGACAGGCAAGGATAGATGTGCACTGGGGAACTGATGAAATGCATGACCTGTGGGAGAACAGCAAAGGCTGCCCCAAAGAACCCGGGTGGATGAGTGCAGGCACCGGAAAGTCAGGGAGGGAAGGTGGTGTAGGGAAAGATGAAGAAACTTGCTTTAGAAATGTGTACCGCATTAAATGTGGCATCATGGAAAGAACATAGACTTCACACCTGAGAAACCTGGTTTTGAGTCTCCTAATTGTATATGTGTGACGTGGGTAAGATAACCTTTCCCAATCTGTTTTCTTATCTGCAAAAGAAGGATAATGATGTCTGCCCTCAAGAGTTTTGGTGAGGTCAAAATGAGATGCCACATACGTAACATTGTGCTTAGGACATATTAGGCAACTGTAGCTATGATAAGCTATTGTTATCATTGTTCACAAAGTTATTATATTTCAAAATATTATAGAAATTAGGTGCCATTGCAAGTATTACATTCCATTAAAATAGATTTCATTTTCATTAGTGTCAAAAGTAAACCTTAGCTTGAGTTTGGCTTAATTCTTATTATAATTTCATCATCTTTTTTTATACCTTTTATAGCTACCTACCTAGTCATCAAGAATTCCTCCAGACAACCTTTTTCTCTTTTCTGTTCTAATCCTTACCGATCATTCTATATGGTTTTTACATATTACCCAGGAATCAGATACCAAAATCTAAATTAAATAAAGCAAAACAACTCCTTTTTAATGTAAATGTTAATAAAGGGGTCTTATGAATACAAGTGGTCATCATGTATGGTTTGAAGACTTATACAATATTATACAAACACACACACACACACACACACACACACACACACACACACACACAATCAGTTTTGGCTATTAAACTTTTAGGAAGTAAAAAAGAATACCTTTTTTTTCTACCTGATTAGAAATTAATTGAGAATTAGATGCAGGGGCCAAATAGCTGGGTCAGTTTTATTACTGATAAAATCTAGGCTTGGCAAGTTTTTCTTAAACGTGAGCAAATGGACCTTATAATACATTCGTCCCCACTAATTCATGGGAGTTAGGTTCTAAGACTCCCAGTGGATGCCTGAAACTGTGGATAGTACTAAACCCTATATGTAATGTGTTTTTTTCTATATATTTACACCTATGGTAAAGTTTAACTTATAATTTAGGTGCAGTAAGAGACTAACAGCAATAATTAATAATGAAAGAGAACAATTATAACAATCCTATATAATAAAAGTCCAGTGACTGAAATGGCGGAACGACCACAATGACCAGAGACCAGAACAACCACAGCCTCTCACCCTGGCTGGCCGCCTCCTAGCGAGTGGTTAGGGGCAATCAGGCAGGCAGGCAAGCAGTTAGGGGCGATCAGGCAGGCAGAGTGCTTAGGGGCGATGAGGTAGGCAGAGTGCTAGGGGTGATCAGGCAGGCAGGCAGAGTGCTTAGGGGCAATCAGGCAGGCAGAATGCTAGGGGTGATCTGGAAGGCAGAGGCGGTTAGAGGCAATCAGGCAGGCAGGTGAGCAGTTAGGGGCCAGTGGTCCTGGATTGCGAGAGGGATGTCCAACTGCTGGTTTAGGCCTGATCCATAGGTGGAATTGGGCCTAAACTGGCAATCAGACATCCCCCTAGGGGTCCCGGATTTCAAGAGTGTGCAAACCAGGCTGAGGGATCTTACACCCACCACCATGCATGAATTTCATGCACCGGGCCTCTAGTATAGTATAATAAAGTTATGTGAATATTGTCTCTCTCCCTCTCCAATAACTGATCTGATAAGTGAGATGGCTACGAAGTGACTAGCAGGCAATGGTGCATACAGGGGGAATAACTGGACAAAGAGTTGAGTCACATCCTGGGAGGGGGTGGGGGAATGGAGTGTGCTGGTGTTAGATTTCATTACCCTACTCAGAATGGTGAGCAATTTAAAACTTATGAATTGTTAATTTCTGAAATTTTGCATTTAATATTTTTGGGCTGAAGTTGACCATGGGTAACTGAAGCCACAGAGAGCTAAAACTACTGTACTTCTTGTTAAATTGAACCTTAAGCATTGCCAACCAAGAGAAGGGTGAAAGTCCAAGAGTGTTAACCTAGCTAAAGTTTCTTCGCAGGGAAACATTAAGAGTAGGGAGTAAAGGTTTACCCATTACGTCAGTTTATTCTTAGAACTCTTGCTTACCATTAGCCGCGTGAGAGTAGAAGAGAAGAAGGCTAAATCTCCCCAGCTTATTCCGAAGCAGAGGAATACACAGTGTTTATCCCAACCCATTCTGATATCATTTCTCTCAAAATCCTCCTGTTTTTTCCAGCCCTCTTTATGTGTCTCCTCTAACATGTATCCTCTTGTGCTGCAGGTATTTTCAGTTGTCCTAAGCTCTGATGTTTTACTGCACCAGTGGCGTTGGTATTTATTTTATTGCTAATCTTGTATCCCTCATGCAAACATGATTTAATTTATAAGCATGATTTAACCTTGATGGGTACTCTGTGGCTCACTGAGCATTCACAGTCATGCTGTACTTGTACATGAACATTGCTGTCTTTACTCCATTTTGGTTTATCTTTTTAAACAATTGGCCATGAGTTTAAGCTTAGTGCTGAACCCTTTGTTAAATTTAAATCTTTCTTAGTGTACATATTGGGTTTATATTTAATGATTCATTTACCAAAGAGGATTATTAGATAGTTCCAAGTTATAGCCGTTTCCTTTTAGCAAATAAGAATAACCAGTCTTAGAAAAATGATACTTGTGTTTTAAAATCTGCTTCAACTCAATATTATAGTCACTATGATAATACAATTAATGTTAGCTCAATTTATGTCACTAGTCTACATCCTATCACACAAGGGACCAAATAAAGTACCCGGTACTGTCCGCTCTGTGACATTCTGTTGTGAATTTACTCAGAGCCATGTATGTTAACTCTGGTTAAAACCTTGGCTCTGCCACTGTCCTTAGGGCCATTGGTAATTGCTTCACTTTACTGAGGCTGTCAGTTTTCATCTTTATAAAATGAGGATGATACAAACCTCACAAGTTTGCTTGAGAATAAAATGAAAAAAACGTGTAAAGTACTTAGCGTGGTGCTTCACTTATATAATACATGCTCAACACATATTAGTCTACTAGAAGAGTGTGCTATATTGGTGATACTTATTTAGTGAACAGCAGAATGATCCTAAAGATTCCAGGAATTCCTTATATAATAAATCATCCATCCTATAGGTATGGAGTCTGGGATGGTAAGTGGACACTGGACTTCGAGTAGAAACTCCATCTATAGAGGATAGAGAATAGGAAAAGAGATAAAGAAGCAATAGTTCTGGAAGATTTATATAGGAAACTTCTCATAAAATAACTAGTCTCATGCCCATACTTTACCTAAGGCAGGGAGTTACTCCATGTTCACCTGCTGTGCTTTGATTTAGTTAAAGCTATTGGAGGAATGAGAAACAGCACCTCAGTTTGCTACCTCAAGTAAAATTGAGAGTGGAACAGTAGCAGATACTATAAGGATATGAGAATAAATCCAATTGTTGACCAAGAATATGAAGTGAAGTACAGGTATACCTCATGGAAAGGGAAATTAAGTCCTAGACTTAGCCATTCTCTCTCTTTCAGAGGCTATATGGTCTCATATTTCTGTCCTCTCTTCTTTCTCTTCTCTCTCCCAACCCATCCTCTTCATCCCCTCTGTCTTTCCTTCTTTCTTTTCTTTCCTCTCTCTTCCCCACCCTCTTCCCTACCTTTCCTTCTTCTCCCATCTCTCTCTCTCTCTCTCTCTCCCTCTCTCCTTCACTCCCATAAACATTTTTTCATTTGGACTTAGTTCAAAATGCAGTCTTCAAATTAATATCTCTTTTTAGTTCATCACCCAAGAATAATTGACTCAGTCTTTTACTATTTTAATTATGCTTCCCAGAGAGGAGCTGGTTTGGACCAGATTATTTGTATTAGCCAATGGATTGGCCTTCCTAGTTGTGAACTTGAGCGCTTGGGGTTGTACTCATGGGATATCTATATCCAGAGGCTATGAACAGGTTCACTGGGAAGGTATCTATTATTTTCTCACCACATCACACATAATCAGGGATGTAGTATGTGCTCAATAAATGACTAAATTGATACCACTAAATTTATAGCTTATTCTAATAGAATCTCAGCTTTACTAATAATAGACAGCCAATATGTGCTAAGTGTTTATCAATAGCCAGGTATTTATCATTATGCAAATTCAATGTGTTCACTCTAATTCTTACCAAAGTCCTATGGGAAAATCAGGAACAGATAAGTCAAATGACTTGTTCAAGGAGATAATTTACAAAGCTACTAAAGAGCAGATCCAAGTCTATGCAAGGACACACTGAACACATGCACACTCAACCTCCATTCTAAACTGTCTCCAACCCCATGCTTTAGTCAGACAATATAAAGTGAGTCTATATAAATTTATACCCCTACTGATATTTTAGTATTTTTAGTAGTAGTTATAAAATAAGAGAATGGAGTTTTATAGTAGCAAATTAATAGATAACTAAAAGGTCCGATTTTCCTGGTATGCAATGCAAATGCATGGCTAAAATGTAAAAACATTTGTTTCTAAAAACCTGGGTTTTTCTCGCATTTCTCTCCTTTGCCTAGTTATAAATCTCTCCTTTGCTTCTTTTTTCTCATCCATCTTTTTCCTTGTAATATACATTTCAACCATATCCATTTGAATGTTCAGTATGATGGCTCTTCTTGTTGTAGGAACCATTTCTACTCAATTTCTATTCTATTGCCTGGAACCACAAAATGTCAATGCCTCCTAAAAGGACAGTAGGTGAGTAGAGAGGAAAGCATGGTGGACAATAAGAGGAAAGCCTTTATGCAACAAAGAACTAGTCCAGTGACTATAAAATATTATGTGACACACAAAGACCATAAAAAGGAAATTAAAATATATTAGAAATTAGACTTAGTCTTAATCAAAGAAAAACAAACTAACAGATTTACTTTTTAACTAAACATGCACATTTAAAGAAATAGTAATACTCCCCAATGTAGAGGAGGCACAAAGCAGGAGAGGTGTTTCTCTTCAGCAAACAATACGATGAGATGTGTTATTAAGAGCTGTAGCATATTCATTTATTTCTCTTTCAAAAATATATATTCTAAGAAAATTATTTCAAGGATGGCATAAATTTGTGTGCAATGCTGCTCATCATTATATATTCATACCAATTAAGCCTAGTGGTCATTTAAATGTTCAATAATGAGGGAATGTTACATTAGAGATCATAGGTATAAAATATACTACTCTCAAAATGATATTTATAAAAAATTAATATAATTGTTAAATGCCATTGAAGTGATGTTTATAAAATTATTCTAGAGCTATACATAAATGCAGGTGCAAATGCATTAAAAAACAAGAGGAGACTTGAAGTAAATACACCAAAATATTTGTAGTATTTATTTCAGGATGGTGGATTTATACATAATTTTTTACTATATATTTTGACATTCCAAATTTTCTACCATCAGCAGGTCGGTATGAGGACCAAGTTCTTCCATTAGGTTTGCGTCTAAAAGAATCTCCTTGTCTTCTCACTACAGATAAGTCAGAGCCTGGACCTGCCGGCTTATCCTGGGGAGGGACTTGTTTCTGGTGTTTGGCCCCAAATCTTATGGGTCCAAGTTCAAAGAAGCCTGAGGTTGCTCACCCCAGGATAATTGTTGTGCAATAGCAGCAAATACTACCATTCAAATATGCCCTTTCTCAAGATGAAATTCTTTGAATGGGCAGCTGCTTCGGAGAAAACCCTCAGCTTTTTTTCTTCCTATGTAAGGGAGCACTGAGTGTTTCCTTGTTCTGTATCTCTTCCGTCCGTGTCTCCTTTCTTATTCACACAGAACACTTCACTTCTGATACTCAGCTCACCAAATGTGTGGAGGGTTTTCCCCACAACAAGCAATGTTCTGTGACCCACTCTGGGTGTTCTACAATTTAACTCAATTCTGACACCATCTACCCAGAGATAGCGTCAGATCCCACAGGTGAAGGGCTCATTCCCACGAGATGGTCCCCCAGATTCCTACAAGAAGCCAGTCCCAAACCCAGATTACCACCTGTGCTCTGACCAATAGGCGGTAGGTTGGAGATTCTAACGACCCCCTCCTAGGTTCAATTAATTTGCTCACAGAACTCAGGGAAACACATTTACTAACTTTCCAAAGGATGTGATAAAGGATACATATAAACAGCCAGGTGAAGAGATACACAGGGCAAGGTCTGGAAAGGTCTCAAACACAGGAGGAGCCTCTGTCCTTCCCATGTGGATGTGTTCATCAGCCTGGAAGCTCTCTGAACCCCTCCTATTGGGATTTTATGAAGGCTCCTTCACATAGACATGAACAGTTAATAACTGTGTTTCCAGCTCTTCTTCCTTCTCTGGAGGATAAGGGGACTGGCCGAACATTCTAAGCTCCTAACAATGGCTCAGTCTCTGTGTTGACCAGTGGAGCTATCTAGGAGCCCACCCAGAGTCACCTCATTAAAACAATAGGTATTTCTAGTACTCTTCTTTTGCATTTTTTCTTTATTGATTAAGGTATTACATATGTGTTCTTATCCCCCCATTGCCCCCCCCCACACACTCCCATTCATGCCCCTCACCTCCCTGGTGTCTGTGTTCGTTGGTTTTGCTCATATACATGCATACAAGTCCTTTGATTGATCTCTTACCCCCTCACCCGCCTGCTTGCCTTCCCTCATAGGTTGTACAGTCTGTTCGATGCTTCTATGTCTCTGGTTCTATTTTTGTTCATCAGTTTATGTTGTTCATTATAATCCATAAATGAGTGAGATCATGTGATATTTATCTTTCTCTGACTGACTTATTTTGCTTAGCATAATGCTCTCCAGCTTCATCCATGCTGCTGCAAATGGTAGGAGTTCCTTCCTTTCTATAGCAGCCTAGTATTCCATTGTGTAGATGTAACACAGGTTTTTAATCCACTCATCTGCTGATGGGGACTTAGGCTGTTTCCAAATCTTAGCTATTGTAAATTGTGCTGCTATAAACATAGGGGTGCATCTATTCTTTCTAGTACTCTTATCGTTGAGGGATTTACAAGCATTTAGGAGCTCTGTGTCAGGAACTGGGGACAGAGAAAAGTATATATTTTCTATTATGTCACAGCAGCATAGAGACAAATGTTTCTGTCCAACTCCTTTTCTCTGGCCTTTTTCTGTTGAGGATAAGAAATCTCTCCACTTCAGATCATCCTTGTTTTGTTGATAATTATAAAAGCAAGTAATAAAATCAGTGCAAATTAAGGGAATAAAAAGAGAAGACACAAAAATTGATACAAATTAAAAATAAGCTTAAAGTATAAAATGAATCTAAAATGAGAAAATATTTTAAATAATTATTTAAACTGAGAAAGTTAAAAAGAAGAGTAGAAAATTAAATTTCTCCTTTATCTGAAAGGTTGATCATTATATATTTTAGATTTGTATTTTAGGTAAATTCCCTGCATTTCCTCTCAAAAAGGGTAAGTAACTAAACCATGACACAAGAACTATGAAATTCAATTAAAATAGTACTTCAAATTATTTTTAGCAAAATAATTTAGAGCCAGAAAGAAATGCTTAGAAATATTTGTTTTGAAAATAAATTATTCAAGTTTGTGAAAACAGTGATAACTATTTTTTACACTTATATTTTTTGAGAAAGGCAATATACTGCTTATCACTATTATTAAAAATAGAATAGATGATGATAGGATTTAAAACATTTATAAAATACTGTTACTACTCAGAATTGGTTTATCTTAAGTATTGTTTTGTGCTGACACTGACTCTGATTAGCTAAAGTTTAGTCTCAATACAAAATGAAGGGTTATTTCATAAAAAGATTGATTTCTACCAGCTTTTATTTTTATGTGTTTTTTTGTAGGAAGTTTTTACTTATTTTTGTCACTGTGCTCTCTGTTTTTTTTACTTGTGAGTCATAAGTTAACACAATTCTTATTCCAGCTTTTTTTTCACTGTCATTTGCCAACATCTTCAGTTCAAGTTGGCAAGACACAAGTTCCAGAAAACATTGTTGATCCTTATAAAAACATGTTGGCATTATTGAGAATAAGAGTTATTTTTATGACTGCAATATTCAAAGTGATTTTAGTTGGACATTCAATGAACTATAACTAGTTTGTAATCTCCTTTGTTTTATATTGTTTTTGGTGACTGGAAACTTTCAGTCAGATTAAACTAGCCCTTGTCAATTACTAATAATGAAACCTAGAGAAGACAGTAGCTAAAGTGCAAGCTAAAAGTTTATTTAGAAATCTTTCCTTTATATGAGAACAATTATTTGTTCTGCAAATTTATAAATTTCTGGAAGCCTCGTACTTCTTATTTGTCTTTATATGTACAATGCCTGTTTAACATATGTATATTGAATTTTGGTCAAATTTTTTAGTATTATAACCTCATAAATATCTATTTTAAGATTTGGAAAATATTTACTTGAGATACACTTTTATTTTAATTTTTTAGCAAGACCTGTTATTTATCTCTTTTCATGGATTATCTTCTTTTGATATTGGAGAACAGTCTATCACTTGACTGTTATAAAGTATCATTTAACTTAAGAAAATTTAGCCTGTTTTGCTCTAGAAAAAAATTCTGTGAAGGTAGGAAAATTAACCAAGAACAGTTGTATATCTATACTAATAAAAGGGTAATATGCTAATTAGACCAGAAGTCTTCCAGACATCCTTCCTGTCAAAGCCGGGCCCAATGAAGCCGCCTACCCGTGGTCCTGGGTGCCAGCGCCTGTGGCTGCATCCCAAGAGAAGAGAAGCCACTCACCGCGGTCCCGAATGAAGCCAGCCTGGGTCCTGGGTGCCTGCAGCCAGCCAGAGGGAGGGGAGCCTGGGTCCTGGGTGCCTGCGGCCAGCCAGAGAGAGGGAAGCCTGGGTCCCGGGTGTGGGGCCAAAGCAGAGGCAGTTAGGGGCCAGCAGGGGAAGAGTTAGGGGTGATCAGGCCATCAGGGGAGCAGTAAGGGGTGATCAGGTAGACAGGCAGAGGTGGTTAGGGGCAATTAGGCAGGCAGAGATGGTTAGGGGTGATCAGGCAGACAGGCAGAGGGGTTAGAGGCAATCAGGAAGGCAGGCAGGTGAGTGGTTAGGAGCCAGCAGTCCCAGATTGTGAGAGTCATGTCCAACTGCCAGTTTAGGCCCGATCCCACAGGGGTCCCGGATTGAAGAGGGTGCAGGCTGGGCTGAGGGACCTCCCCCACCCCTGTGTATGAATTTCATGCACTGGGTCTCTAGTAAATGTATATAAAAGGCCCTATAATGTTTGAGGTGAACTGATCCAATTAAAGAGACGCTTGATAACAAATGACTACTTATGAAGAGATAAGTTCAAAGCTTATGATTAGCCATATAGGGATCAATTTTTACATTTTATGGAAAAAGTAGAAACTAGTTCTCTGTTTTTCTTCTCTGAGTTGTGTATTCATCCACTGTAGAAGCTCCTCAAAGATAAGGATGGTATATTTTAATTTGACACACACTAAATGAATGTTTAATGCATTGAATTTATTGAAGTAGGAGAAAGAAAGGGGAGGCAAAATTCTGATATAAAGGTTAAAGTCATATTTAACTGCAGTCAATTGGCTTCCACTATTGATGGTATAAGTGTTGAAGATCTGAGGTTTGAAATAGTGGTGTCTCCAGCTGCTCTGGTGTTCACTGGACTTCAGCTACACTTGTGGCCAGTGAAAGTTGGGGAAAGGAACACATATTGAATAAACACTTCAAGAGGAGAAACTATATTATTTTGAATGAATTGGGATGAAAAAAGGATAAAGTGTTAAAAATGGATTCTATCTTTATTAATCCAGAGACCATGGAGATGTTATGGAGAGTTGGAAATAAAAGGCTATAAGGAGGCAATAAAATGAATGCAGTGGAAATGACATAGTATGGAGAGAAAGAACAGCCTTTCTAGTCAGAAAATCTACATTCAAGTTTAGACTTTCCTCGGGTTACTGACCATGACCTTTGCATTCTTCAGTTTTCTCATCTTGAAAATGAAAGAAATATTAATATTTTACTTATAGAGTTATGTCATGATGATTAAATGTGATGATAACTTTTTTAGTGATTGTGTGGATTAAAGAATCTGAAACCTGTTACTAACTCAAATAAAATAGGGATACAGTTTAAAAGTACAGGGAAATTAATAGCTAATCAAGAAAGTCATACCTAACCCTGGCCAGTGTGCCTAAGTGGTTAGAGCATCGGCCTGAACACTAAAGTGTGGCGGTTTTGATTCCTGGTCCAGGACAAGTACCTGGGTTTCAGGTTTGACCTCCACCCTGGTCAGGGAGCATGTGGAGGTGACCAATGGATGTGTCTCACATTAATGTTCTCTCTCTCTTCTACTCTCTCACTCCCATTCTTTCTAAAAAATAAATAAATGGAAAAAATATTCCCGGGTGAGGATTAACAAAAGAGATATAGATAGATAGATAGATAGATAGATAGATAGATAGATAGATGAAAGATAGATAGATAGATGATTGATAGTAAAGTAAAGCCTGGCTAATAACTTTTTAAAAGTTATTGTGACTCTATTCTCTTTATTACTCTCTCTTGCTCCCTGAGAATCTCATGGTCTATCACAGGGGTCCTCAAACTTTTTAAACAGGGGGCCAGTTCACTGTCCCTCAGACCGTTGGAGGGCCGGACTATAGTTTAAAAAAAACTATGAACAAATGCCTATGCACACTGCACATATCTTATTTTGAAGTAAAAAAACAAAACGGGAAAAAATACAATATTTGTATTTGCACGTGGCCCGTGGGCCGTAGTTTGAGGACCCCTGGTCTATCATGACCTCATTTCATTGCATTCCTGTGCCATCCTTTATGATTTTGGGGGGTCAAGAGTAATAGAAAACCTGATTACAAGGGGCTACAACAAGAGTTTTATTATCTTGAGATAGAACACATCCAGGGTTGGTAATTCAACAGCTCAATTATGTCATCATGGACTCAGCTTCTTCTTTTCTTTATGCTTCTCTACTTCAGCTTGTAGGATTATCCTCTTAAACCTGCCACTTCAGGTCTGGAGATAGATACCTCAGTCTCAAACATAAGCTGTCTTCAAGAAGAAAAGGGATATTCTTTCTTGAACAATTCTTTTCAAGAACTTAGACTACTCATTAGTTATATTCCTGCAACAATCCCATCAACCACATAGCATACTTTTAAAGCTATTTATGAAATATTCAAATGGAAATATTCTGAGGATACAAAAATATGAAATCAGATGAAAGGTTAGAAAAAAATGAGCATAACTTTGAGACTTTATTGATAAATCAGAAATTAAAAAGTCATGTGTAAATCATTTAAATTTGTAGAAATGTTATTGATTTGAATACCTTTCATATTAAAGTTTATTATAGTATTTCCTATAATGAACACTAAATTGAATAAAAAATATCTCTAAAAATCGCTTAATCTGTGAATACCAGCAGTTGGAAAAGTAAACCAAGGTAATTAGAAATAAACCAAAGTAATAATGACACAAAGCCAAATATAAGTGTCAGAAGAAGAACCAACAACAAATACCTTAATACAAGGGAGGGAATTGAAGACAACCTCCAAAAGAAGTGATATTTGACCTCTATAAGGTGGGACAGGAAGGCTTCACATGCAAGGGAAACAGAGTAAGTATTAGCTTGCAAAAAAAGCAGTGCTGTAAATACATGGATAATGTTAGGGGGTCATGAGAATTTTCATTTGATAAGAGCAATGAAAATAACAATCATGTTTAGGTTGGATTTTGATCATGGAATGCCCTGAGAATTAGGCTAAGAATTTTTATCTGTACATTTGGAAGCTAGAAACCATCAATTATTTGAGGAAGACAGTAACATGTGCTGTGGGAAAAGGAGCTTGCTGTTAGTATGACGGGAACTTGGAGCTCTGGAGACTCCCTGTAATAGTCTGAGCAAATTAATAATTTCAACCAGAGTAAAGCGGGAATGAAAATGAGAGCTCAAATCCATGGGGCAGCTCCGAGTTGTGAAGATGTAAAACTTAGTCACCTGGATATAAGGAAAATGTAACTAAAATTTTAAACCTGAGAAACTGGAACAAAGGCAATGCTTCTACCAGGAATATGACAGAAAAAAGAGAAACTTGTTTGGAAGATACAATGAATTGTTCAGAGTTAAATTAAATTAATTTGAGGATATCAATGGGACTTTAGTTGCAAACATTTTAAAAATTCAGATCTGGAATTTGGAAGAAAATTTTACTAAATTATGAGATTTGGATGTGATCACCATATTGATAATATACAAAAAAAGGGTACAAGTGAATTTCAGAATAATTCATGAGATTAAAGAAACTGGTTACTTTCTCATAACAGATATTATTATAACATTTCATAGTTATAATTTCTGCAAGAATTTCCATGTCTTGTCTTAGTTGATTCAATAAAAAATGTGTCCCAAAGGTATTAGTGTCATTGTATAACAGTTTGTGAGACTGAGGATCAGAGAGGTTAGACAACTTGCCCCAAGTCAAGCAGTCAGAAAGCAAAGAAATCTGGATATTTGTGCTTGTCTTTGACTCAAAATCTCACCTTTAATAATTATAGTTAACTATTAACTATTTATAGTAAACTGAAGTTAATAAAAAATCTTTAGATTCTAAAATAGCATAATTAAATAAGTGAAATAATTATGTATTAGTATACAGATGATATCCAATATTAATGTTCAGGAATTCTGTATTTAATTCAATAATCTAAACATGTTTGTTGTTCTCTAGGTTCCTTCAAATTTTGAATCAAAGTTTGTTCATTCAGATTTTATGTGGTATAAAAATAAAATGAGTGGATTGTTGTGAGAATTTTCAGGGAAATGTTGCCATGAACTGAGGCTTAAGATGTAGAACCTATGAATACCAGCAGTTGGAAAAGCAAACAATCAAATATTTCATAGATTTTACTAAAAACACTAAGAGATTTTACTAAAAACTCAAAGTTTACAAGTCCCTCATTAGGCAAATGATGAATATATTATAATTAAAAAAAAAAAACCAAGAGAATCACTTTGCTTTCATATTACATGTTTCTAAAATCCCAAAGGGTTAGAAACAGTAGTACAACTATGTTCAATTTTGTTTATGAGAACATCTGTGCCTCCGGCTTTGCTTATTTGCATCTTAAATTTGTGTTTACACAATTTGGTACTCAATCAGCAGATGGCATTTTTTTATATTTTGCTTCAGCATTTCTAACCCCTTGGGTTTCTATTTTATGCCATGTACTTACATATTCATATGTCATCTGTATACATATATACTGTGTGTGTGTGTGTATATATATATCTATATATATACCGTATACCTATGACATATGTTGGTTGGGCATTCATTTCTTTAAAGAAGAGCATATTTTCCATGTTACTTACATATATGTGTGTGTATAAGCATTTGCTCTTTAAAATGAAAAATGAAAGCATATTTTTCTGTACCTTTTTATTGGAGATGGCCCTTCTTTACTATAGAAGGCCTAATTGTATGGGTGTGATAACAGTATGTGGGCAATAGGACTGTTAATTTAGTGAATATTATTGGTTTATAAATATTCATCATGTTTGTTATTAAGCATCATTATATTTGTTTTTAAGAAGCAATTCAACATTGTAAATCTTGCAGCCAGAAAAAGCTCTAATTAGATGAACACTAGGACTTAGAAAGGTGCATAGGGATTTGTGGTCATTTGGAAGAGGTACTTTTCTCAACAGGAGGGAAACACCTTCTGGGGAGCTTGCAATACAGTCTGTACTCCATGTGGAAAGAGAATGGAAGGTTTCAAGTCTTAAGGGAACAAGAGAGCGTAGGTCTACTGTTCAAGTTAGTAAAAGACAACTTGTAGATCGCATCAGACCTAGGTCTTTCCTTGGTGAAATTAATCTTTTAGAAGATTTTTAAAAATATATTTTTATTGATTTTAGAAAGGAAGGGAGAGGCAAAGAGAGAGACAGAAACATCAATTATGAGAGAGAATCATTGATTGGCTGCCTCCTTCACGCCCCCTATTGGGGATCGAGCCCACAATCTGGGTATGTGCCCTTGACTGGCATCAAACCCGGAACCCTTCAGTCTGCAGGCTGAGGCTCTATCCACTGAGTCAAACCGGGTAGGGCAAGAAGATCCTTTTGCTAACATTCAAAACCCACATTTAAATCTAGTCAAACAAGAATAATCTATGGAAACTATTTTCCATGGTCAGAGTGGTGCTTCTTTTCCTCTCAGTTACCTCCATGTTATCCCTACCACCAGAAACTCAAAGGAAGCAGTTCTAAATAGGCACAAACAAGAAATGTTACTATAGCAACCACGGAACTCTGTGGAAAAGCTCTCCCTTTAACACTGGCAGTCCCTCCTCATCACCCCTTCCTCTGTTCCTTTTGTGCACCAGTATGGACTGCCTTTGGATGAAAATGCTGGCTGGTTATTTGACTGCATGGTGGAGAGGATGTGGGGTGGGGCAGAGCTTGCATTTACACTTTGCAAGAGCTGGAAGACTCACTCCTGGCCAGAGCTGCAGAAATGGACACTTATGGTGAATCTGGTTGCTTGATTCCCTAACTTTTCTTTATATTCCTTTAAAAAATATACTGACCTCTCTAATTCTCTTAATGAAGTAATTATGTCTCTTTCACCTCTGCCTTTTGTTTCAGTATCCCTCCCTAACCCACTATATCCATGCCACTGAGCCAAATGTGATGGCTGAATGGAGTCTGTGGACTGCAACTCCACAGTAGCTAATGAATTGGACAAAAAATAGCTAAGTTTTGACTTCAGATGTAAATGAGTGGTGTTAGATGCTCAAGGTTGTTGGGCTTCTCCATATGGTAGAAAATACAAGCATAGCCCTAACCGGTTTGGCTCAGTGGATAGAGCGGCGGCCTGCGGTTCGATTCCGGTTAAGGGCATGTACCTTGGTTGTGGGCACATCCCTAATAGGGGGTGTGCAGGAGGCAGCTGATCGATGTTTCTCTCTCATCGATGTTTCTGACTCTCTATCCCTCTCCCTTCCTCTCTGTAAAAAATCAATAAAATGTATTTATAAAAAAAGAAAATACAGGCATAGTTTATCAAAGTTAAAGCCTCAGAAACTTGTTCCAAATAATTAAAATTCTAGTAATTTCATCTCAATTTAATTTCCCATGAGGTTTTGTTTTGATTAATCTGTCAACAATATCTTTCATTTACTTTTATATCTCTCTCTCTTGGTAGTCAGCCTTCAATGTACTAATTGCTTGTGCTCAAATTAGTTTTGAAGTCAATAATTTAGGTACTTAAAATTAGTTTTAAGTCAATAAAATAAAACTTAGAAATATTTTGATGTGGATATTATGTACTAACAAATCCTGCTAACACAAACAATGACTATTCTTACTAATACAACAATGTGGGGCTTATGACCTCTGGACCATATGCAGATAACCCTCAAGTACATAATCTATTTATCCCACAAGTCACAAATATTTTATCTTGGCAAGGAAATGTATTTTTCTACTTTTAAATAAGCTTTGAGATCCAACACCACTTTGAAGCAAGCTTTCTAAATGGGGATAACTCTGCTAAAATTTTATGATTTGTTTTGGAACTTGGACTTATGAAAAATAGTTTGACAACAAAGAGATGCTAGACTGATTTAAAGAGTTAGCAAAAGGGACTTCATGTTCTAGACCTTCCTTTTACAAATAATCAAGGCTTTCATAAATTTGCTTTCTTTTGTTTGGATTTTTGTTTGGTTTACTTTTACATTAACTTTTGTTCCATGTTAATGTACATGTGTAATGTGTGAGCAATCTTGACTGGTGACGAAATTGGACTTTCTCAATAACAGGCATTGCTGATTTCAAGCCTTCTTGCCTTTTGTGTCACACACACACATATAAACACACACACAAATACTGTTTTTCTTATCTTTACTAACAACTAGTGTTAGGAAAACACTGTGCTCAACAATGTAGGACATTATCACCTCCAGACCCAATGCAGATGACCCTCAAGCACAGAGCAAAGGACCTACCATATAGTAGAAGCCACACGGGATTGGAAAAATTGACACAGTGAGGTTTAAGGTGCGCGTGCTCAGCAATGACAACTTTAGTTCTCTTCCTAAACATGATGTCAGAAAAGCTGATCTAAATGTTTAAAATAGATAGTTAAGAAAATACACATGTATGTATTTTTTGGACTTGTGCATATACCAGGATTTAAGTAACATATATTGAAGGAGTTTTGACATTTATTCTTCTATTCATTTTCCTCTTAATGTACCCAAATTCAGGTCTGTTCTGGCTTTCTTTCTCTTCTTCTACCTTGCTCTCTGAAGCATTAAGTTTATTGCTGAATGTTTGTGTTGGTAGCAAAGTGGTCTATTTTCTGCTCACCTGTATTCATTTTTCTGCTTACATATCTTTTTTCTTTATCACATCAGATAAAATAAAGTAAATGACAGTATCACAATATTTTAATATTTTAAATTTCTTTTTATGGTTCTACTTAATGTTTATATAGTTATATATGTCTAACAATTTAAAAATGTATATAACAGCTTTAAAAATTATATTAGCTAACCAAAACATGTTGGTGAGGCTTTCTTTGCTACTTAACATAAATATTGCTTGGTTGGAGTAAACTTATATTGATTCTTCATAATATGCTAAAATGTCATGTGTTGGAAAAAAATAACTTTAAAATTGAAACTGCATCTGCTTAGGGATATTTATGATTATATTGAATAAATGTCTATAGTCTATTAAAAATAGTTTGTAAATTGATTTTTTGGTTACATATATCCACTCTTACATTGATTCTTTTGTCAGTTTTGTTCTAGCTATTATAGTAATTTGTAAAGGGCGTGATCATTTATACCTGGTCGTGATTCAAGTGGAACAATCAGTCTGCTTTGCCCATTGTTTTTTAAATTACCATTTTGCATTTTTAGCAGTTTCTGAGGATACCTTAGAATAACCTTGCTGGCTTATACTAGATTTTGTCAACATTATCAACATTTGGATGATTGAGGTAAAAAATAAAAAGTACTGTCTAATTATAAGATAGTATAAAGAATATATACATGGAGAAAAATATTGCCTTAGAAAGAATTTCCTTTTTTAATGTATATTGTTATGGATTTCGAGAGGAAAGGAGAGTGAGAGAGAGAGATTGAAATAGAAACATTAATGATGAGAGAGAATCATTGATCTGCTGCCTCCTGCATGCCCCTCAATGGGGATCAAGCCTGAAACCCAGGCATATGCCTTGACCAGGAAATGAACCAGTGACCTCTTATTTCCTGGTTTGACACTCAACTGCTGAGCCACACCTGGCCAGGCAAGAACTTTTTTTTTTATAATCCTATATAATAAAAGCCTAATATGCTAAGTGTCTAGTTATCCATTCATCTGTTCAACCAATCAAAGCATAAAATGCTAAGGTTGCTCAACCGCTTGCTATGACATGCACTGACCACCAGGGGGCAGACGCTCTGACCACTAGGTTAGCTTGCTGCTGGGGTCCAGCAAATCGGGTCTGAGTGAGATGATCTGGACACACCCTGGAGTCCTCCTGAGGTCCCTCCCTAGCTGGCCAACCTCCCACATCCCTCCCTGGCCTCGATCATGCACCGATGGGGTTCCTCGGCCTGGCCTGCACACTTTCGCACTCTGGGACCCCTAAGGGGATATCAGAGAGTCGGTTTCAGCCCTATCCTGCAGACCAGGCCAAGGGACCCCACTGGTACAGGAATTCATGTACTGGGGCTCTAGTCCTTATATAAAATATTGCTACCTTGTGCCTTAAATTTTTATGGTCATATTAACAGTAAAAATCAAAGCATCACTGACCCTTGTAGATGTTGATATTTTTCTTTTATAAAATGAAAGTTTCTGATATATCATACTAACTGTACATTTTCTAGTTCCTGACTTACTAGTATAGTTCTCTTACTTGAAATTTACATGCGATCTTACGGAATTTTAAAGTCATAGCAATATATTATTAGAAAGTATTTAGTCACTTCTTATATGGAAAATATAAGCAAAGAAAAGGCAAGTAAATAGAGAGAAAAAATGCTGGAAAGAGAGACATTTACAAATGCTGTCTACTGATATAAAAATTTTTCCTTCAAATTGAGCAGCCACACACACACACACACACACACACACACGCCCTAAGGCAATTTTATTATGTTTTCCTTGCTTCCCTATATTACTTGTCACATTGTTTACACATCTGTTTGGTTAAAGACAAACACACTAAATTTTATCCACAGAGACTACTATAGTAGATGGCACACAATAGGTACTGAATAAATATGTAATGAATGAGGCAGCCAATAAGCACAGGTCATGTAAAACACTCCTGCTGCAAATGCTTTCCTTCTAGGTCAATTTTCCACCAGGTGATCAACCTAACTCTGGCACAATTAACAGCCCTCTGAGGTTCTTTGGTCATTCATCTATATAAACCCACACCCTGTCTATTTCAGTCATATCTATATATAATCTGTTGAGGCATCAAGCTCTGACTACCCCATTTCCTACCAATTTACTTATCTGATTTTAAGTGCTGGCATAATGATAGAAACTAGAAAGAAGCATGCTATGTAACTTGGAGGGAGTAATTTCCATTTCTATATAAAAATCATCAGTGTGTGGATACTATTTGCCATGAACAAATGATGTCTATTTGGCATATCATAAATGGCAAGCAAAATAGCATAGTGATCACTGGCATAAGAATAAATATAGATCTCAGACATTTTATTTAAAATACTGATCAGTTGAGTGATTTAAACCCTGGACTCTAAAATAATATTTTTAGTGTTTACTGAATACTCAGAGTGGTGTTCAGCAGACTATGGTTGCTGTCTTAAGGAGTGTGCATTCCCTTATGAAAGTCATTTTGTGTAATTCAAACAAAATTTTGGAAGTTGAAAGGTATCTGTCCATTGGAGGGGCAGGGCTCCTGAACTACATTTGAAAAGGTGATAAAGATGTGGAAAGAAGAAAGAATTATAGTAGCAGAGATGGATCTTATCATCTCTATTTTATCCATCATAGAATGGCATGCTTTTAAGTTGCCTCAATTAATCTGTTGTTTTAGTGGCCGAATGCCCTTCTTTTCTCTCAATCAAGTTCAGAAAATGCTGAAATAAGTTTCTTAAATCCGTTGAATATATTCACTGCTTATTCTAGATTAAATGCATGTTAAAAACCATGCTTTCCATGTCTCTCTGTATCTTTACAGCTTTCTAAGCATATTAATATTAATTATAACTTTATGTCTCACAACAATATTATAAGGTGGACAGGCCAGGAGTCAGTATACTTATTGTATAAACATTGAGTTTGAGGCACTGAGAAAATATGACTAAAGTCCAGTTCTTAAGGCTCCAGTAAGCTTTCTTCAAACTCCCTTAAAGGGTCCCTAACTTTCATTAGGATGTGAAAACACACACTTGAGACATTAAAATAAGATCTAAATGGGTGACATATACAATAGTGTTGGAAAGAGGCATTTCAGTTTGTATCATGGGATGGCCTTTGTCAATTCCTCCTCTGCTACATAGGCCTGAGTGAATCTAAAAACCATCGCCTTTCTTCCTTCTCCTCACAAAGGTATAGCCCAGTCTCTACACCTCCTGTCCTTTCCCCGATCCAAGGGTCCCTTCCCCTCCAAGAAGATGTTGGTTAGATCAAGTTATTTGCTGCCCAGATGTTATAACAAGGACTCATACATACAGGCATATGTTATTTCATGGTGCATTTAAAGAGAATTGTATAGTGCATAGGGGAAAAATAAACTGGAAAAGAGAAAAGTCTTAGCCATTGAAAGTAACATGTGTAGATGGGGAAAAGCAGGGTGGGGGCGAAGAGAGAGAGAGAGAGAGAGAGAGAGAGAGAGAGAGAGAGAGAGAGAGAAGAATACAGAAAGAAAGAGGTCCTTGCTGCCCTTGGAAGGCAGAGCAACATTGGATATTGGCTTCCCAAACCCTCTCTCCATCCCTGAGAGGCTCGCCTTTACTATGCTTCCTTTTCTTGACATATCAGCAACCCAACTCAAACTAGTTAGTTTAAGGGTGGGGGTCATTGGTGTGGGGGAATTGAGACTTACTGAGAGAATGAGAGATGCTGTCAGAATTAAAAGACTATTTGATTATTCAAACAGTGGGAAAGACAGAGGCTGTAGCACTAATATAGCCATAACTCAGAAGCAACTGGAACCACATTGTCAAATACCACCAGACACTCTTGTCTAATTCCGTTGTGCTGTGCATGGTATTTTTATAAGGCTTCCTCCCATTGGTAGGAGGGGAATGCACTATTAAAAGCTGCCAGATTATGATCAGACTGCCCTACTTCAAACACCAGACTATCACTCGTTTGCACTAAGACTTGGATAATAACTCTAACCTATAGTATACTAACCTGTACAATGTGCTGACTAATGAAAGGGTTGTTGTAAAATATACAAGATGCTTAGAAATATCAACTATCATTGTTATTGTAACAGGTATTTTGACTTTGGGGACTCACTCTCATAGTGCTGTTGCTTGAGAGACAATTTCTCATTCCCGGGTTCTGGTTTGAACAAGTTGAGATTGTCGCCAGTTATTCTGAGTGTGGTCATCTGTTCAGGATGTAAGGGCACAGGAACTTTGGAACTACAAGGTTGAAGTCAGAAGGGGAAGGCATTTCCAGAGGAAGAGATGGAAGAGATGCTGAGCAGACCACACAGTAGATGCTCACCACAGATATCCACAGTATTTACCCTATGCCTATACTACCTCTCCTTCCGTAAGCTTGCTTGAGGGAGTCTCTAACCAAATCTCTGCTATAGATATAAATTATATATATAAAGGTAGAGGAATACAAATATATGCATAAATAGATTAGGTAAGTATTCATTGGCCAAAACATACTTGTTTTGTCCGCTTTTATAGAATATAAAAAATAAACTTATTTTCATTTTAATGTGTCACTCTGATTCTTATATTGAGAAACTTTTAGAAAACATTCATAAATTTAGAAATCACTGCCAAACAACTCCAGTGATATATCTAAATTATAACTAACTGCTGTTATGCATGTAAATAATGTGCTTTATATAACTGAAAGAATAATATTCTGTACTGATCTTTCTAAAGAAGTTTTTATAGATGTTTGAAGTGTGTTCAAGACCACATTTATGCATTCAATAAAGTATATATTTAAAAGAGAAATTCTTGTTGAACAGATGCTGCAATGAAATAAATTCAACAAAATAAAATATTGAAGTTCAGCTTATTTGTATGCATACTGGACACATTTCTGGTGTAATTGAGTTTTAAATACAAGTGATTCACTACTTTTGATTGCACGAAGAATACTAGGCCAAGCCAGTGTGGCTAGCAGTTGAGCATTAACCTATGAACCAGGAGGTCACACAGTTCTATTCCTGGTCAGGGCACATGCTCAGGTTGCTGGATCCATCCCCAGTAGGAGGCGTGCGGGAGGCAGCCTATCACTCGTTATTGATGTCTCTATCTCTCTCTCCTTCTCCTTTCCTATTTGATTGCACGAAGAATACTAGGCCAAGCCAGTGTGGCTAGCAGTTGAGCATTAACCTATGAACCAGGAGGTCACACAGTTCTATTCCTGGTCAGGGCACATGCTCAGGTTGCTGGATCCATCCCCAGTAGGAGGCGTGCGGGAGGCAGCCTATCACTCGTTATTGATGTCTCTATCTCTCTCTCCCTCTCCTTTCTTCTCTCTAAAATAAATAAAAACATATATATTTTTTAAAAAAAGAATACTAGTATATGATTCTGAAGATATCATCTAGGGAAATAATGGAGAGATCTTAAATTAATATCTCTTAGCTCAAAATCAAAATTTATAATATTTTACACTTTTAAAGATAACTGAATAATTATAGTTCTCCAACCTATGGATCACAGACCTAAGGGGATGCAGAATTATTGTGTTAGCCCCACAAATCCATAGGAAAAATAAGCATTATCTGAAGATTGAATTAAAAAAAAAAACACGTCTTGAACACATAAATTTTTTCAGATATAAGTAGTTGTTGAAGTTGATAGGAATGTAAATTAATTACTGAATAATGGTTTGAGGACACTAATGATCTCTTTAGTTAATATATATCAAAATAAAATATGTGTAAACCTGAGGCATTTTTAAAAATCATGTAAAGTCCTTAAACAGGAAAAGTTTTGAAGCCCCTGCTTTAGATTCTCACTGAAAGGTGTCATATTTCTAAACTATGCCAACATATTGTTGAAGCTAACTGTTCTGTCTAGCATTATAAACTATATTAATTTACAGCATTAAGAGATTATGTACTGCATTTCACATAACTAGTCATTACTGTGAAAATACTAAGACATATTCCACTTAAACTACTTTATTATCTCCCATTTTTAGTAAACACACAATATACAAAGTTACCACGTATTGATTCTGCAGGACTTTGCATCTTTTGAATGTTTAATAGTTGGGATTCTGAAGCCTAATTTGGCAGTCTTAGTAGCAAAGTAGAAATCAATTAATGGAAGAAAACATCCATTATTACCTAGAAAGCAATTACTGATACATTTGCAACATGTTTATATCGTTTCTAGAGTCTCTGGTTTTAAGAAAGCAAAAGTTTTCCTTTCTCTGCCCTATTTTTGTTTTAATTTTATTTTCTCCCACCATCTCTCCTGCCTTTCTCTGTCCCTTACTCCCCTCCCTCCTCTCATCACTTCCCTTCCTTTCTTTCTTCCTTCTTCCTTAGTTTTGGTATTTAATCCAATTTTCCAATCCATGGCAATGATATGTCCAAGAGCAATCATTTTAGTGCATCTTATTCTTCTTGGGTTGTAGAGGCTCTGGGGTTTACGGAGCCCAAGTCAATGGGTTGAAAAGACTTGGTTGGTTAATCTGTTATGGTCAGCACTGAAGATGCTCCTTGTCTTATGCTGAGGAGATACAGTATGAAAGGTGGCATTTCTGCATCAAGTTCTCTTCCTAATTGTCATGCTGGGCAATCCTGTGCAGATTCCACCAATACTCATGCAGCGACCTTTACTCGGGGTTTGTATTACCTCCTCAGAACTGTGTGTGAGCCTGTGGTCGGCAAACTGCGGCTCTCGAGCCACATGCGGCTCTTTGGCCCCTTGAGTGTGGCTCTTCCTAAGCCTCAGGAGTACCCTAATTAAGTTAATAACAATGTACCTACCTATATAGTTTAAGTTTAAAAAATTTGGCTCTCAAAAGAAATTTCAATCGTTGTACTGTTGATATTTGGCTCTGTTGACTAATGAGTTTGCTGACCACTGCACAGAAAAGTCAATGCAATTCACTTCTCTGACTTGGACAACTTTCCTTTACACCCAGGAGACTCCAGGCTTCTGTTTGCTTCCAGTTTTTATTGAAAGTTCTGTAAATGGACTCACATGTTAAGTATACAGAATGACTCAATAGGGGATTCAATGATAAATCCTTTGGTATGAGAAGTAATTTTTTCTAAATTTAATGCTTTATCAGACTTTCACATATTTTGGTGTCGAAAGCATTAATACTACTATAGAAATATATTTTAAAGCAATTAAAGTCGCTATGTAAAACTAGAGTTTCTTCAACATGGTTGGCCTTCTTTTAATATCAAAACAATTTTTTCCAGTTTGACTGGACAATATATCCTTCAATAGCAATAGAACCTTGATGCTTACCCTGGACCCTGCCCAATCCCTAACGCCTGCCCAGGAGCACAGACTATCTCCCCCTCCTGGGATAAAAGAGCCATCATGACCCCACTACTGATGAAACGATGTAACTTTATTGCTAGAATTTAAATCTCACAAGAATTTTATTTTCTTCACTTTCCCTTATCTGAAGGTATCTCATGTTTCCTAAAACAAACTCATTAAACATCCATTTGTTTATTCAAACATTTACCCACCTCTTACAATTTATAGGCATAATGGGTCTCATGGAAAAGTAGAGAAAGGATACGTTATTGTCCATTTTCTCCTGGAGTTGATAGACCAGATCTGCATATAAAATCTCTAGTCTCATTCCTTGTACTTGACTCTAATTTTGGTTCTGCCCAAGTACAGTGAGCTCTTTGGAAGTAAGGGCAACTCAGTAGTGCAAAGTACAAACTCACCTGGTGAGTGCATGAAAACATAGCACTCAATGGCAGCACATCTGATAAGTACCAAATTATTGGATTGTTGGGGAAACTCTATACCTAGTCAATTGTACCAAGAAACAGTTTCTTTGGCTACTATTCAGTTGTAGTAGACATGCATGTCCTAGTGCAGTGATGGCGAACCTTTTGAGCTCGGCGTGTCAACATTTTGAAAAACCCTAACTTAACTCTGGTGCCGTGTCACATATAGAAATTTTTTCATATTTGCAACCATAGTAAAACAAAGACTTATATTTTTGATATTTATTTTATATATTTAAATGCCACTTAACAAAGAAAAATCAACCAAAAAAATGAGTTTGCGTGTCACCTCTGACACGCGTGTCATAGGTTCGCCATTACTGTGAGAAATCTAGGGTCTGATGTCACATGCTCCCAGGTTACAGGTGAGAAAAAAATCATTTTGCGTAGTTCTTTGCAGCATGTTTGTGAGCTCTCAAGAAATAATCATCTCTGCACTGCAGTTCCTTCTTTTAAACATTTGGGTAACATATCCCTTTGTGGTCAAAAGCTTCTAGGAATATACATATTTGGAGGGGGGGTTAGTTAATCTAGAGTCATTTCAGGGACATATCATTTTGTTTTGTATTTTTTGCCAATTAAATTCTAGCAATAAAGCTATATCATTTCATCAGCAGTCTGATCAAGACTGCACCTTTGGAAAGAGAAAATGCATTAAATAGACTAATTGAGGAACCTGAAGGGTAGTCATTAAAATCAGCTGCCTTTTCAATACATGTTGAACGATTTGTCTGGGAGTCTTTCTTTCAAATGATACTATTTCCATCATTTGTAACATTTAAAACTCTAAATACTGATATTCCTGCTTTAATTTTAGCTGGCACCAGAAGGAAATGGTAAAACAGCAGATGATTACCTCAGTAATTTATTCCACATTTTCTAACAGCTTTCCAGATTCAAATGAAAAATAATAATCTAAAACTGAAAAATATGTAACTAAAATTAAACATAGAAAATATTCTTAAACCAAGAGATGTTTTTATTAGACTCTCCCAAATGGTGAAAAATAAATTCCTCCATGAAATGTAAATAAGACTTAATTTTATCACTGGATATGTATTGTTGATGACTAACATGGACTTTGTAAAAAAAAAATTGATACTTATTTAGATCCTTTTAAATTAAAATTTGTGATTATTTAGCTAAAGCATTAGTTCATGTTTGTTTTTGAAATTGCATTATCTAAGAGCAAATCCCACTTTAGAAATACCCCACCTATAAATTACACTGTTTTTTAAACAAGTCCTCTAAGTTTGTTTGTTTATTTATTTATTTATTTTTAATATTATTTATTTATTTTAATTCTTTATTGTTTAAAGTATTACATATGTTTCCTTTTCCCCCCATTGACCTCTCCCCGGCCACTCTCACCCCACCCCCCAGTACATGCTCTCAACCCCTTAGTGTCTGTATTATGCTTATTTGCATGCATACAAGTCCTTTGGTTGATCTCTTACCCCACTCCCCCTTCCCCTGCCTTCCCTCTGAGGTTTGACGGTCTGTTCAATGCTTCTCTTTCTCTGGATCTATTTTTGTTCATCAGTTTATGTTGTTCATTATATTCCACAAATGAGTGAGATCATGTGGTATTTACCTTTCTCTGACTGGCTTATTTTGCTTAGCATAATCCTCTCCATGTCCATCCATGCTGTTGTGAATGGTAAGAGTTCTTTCTTTTTTATAGCATTGTAGTATTCCATTGTGTAGACGTACCACAGTTTTTTAATCCACTCATCTGTTGATGGGCACTTAGTATATTTCAGCCTCAACAGAAAATAACAAAAAATTTTCCTCTGATGTAACAGAAAGGAGACTGAAGTTGGAGAAATGTCACTTCAATGATAAGCATTTATTGAGAGTCTAATATATGCCAGGATTTGTCCTAAATACTGTAACAACAGCAAACAAAGGGCCTTCTTTCATATACTTTGCATTCAAACCTATGACTTTTACATATTAAAATTGAAACCTTGGTAAGTTATTCTATTTCTTTTGGTTGTTTTTATAAATCATATTGACCTTTTAGTTAGCTCACACTGTTAAAATTTTGATTTATTTTGAACGAAAGATATTTAAAATTTTATCAGTCTCAGTCTGAATAATAAAACAAGTATTTATTTTTATGTTTATTTTATAAATCATTTTTTATGATTAACTAATGAAAACTTAGGACACTTTTTTTTACCTAGAAAGTAATTTAGGTAAATTTTTATTTTCATTGATGAGAGAGAGAGAGAGAGAGAGAGAGAGAGAGAGAGAGAGAGATTTCTATGTGAGAAAAACAGTTGCTTCTTATAGGTATCCCAGGGATCCAACCCACAAGTTGGGTATATGCCCTGACTGGGAATCAAACCTGCCATCTTTTGGTGTCTGGGTGGTGGCTCCAACCAACTGATCCACACAGCCAGGGTCAAAATAGAATTCTTTGATCAACATAATTAGAATAGAATCTATCCCTTAAAAGAAAATGTGAAATGTTGAATTTAAAAATTTTACTTGCTTCTCCTAACTACTTCTCTTAACTAAGTATTTTGATAATACTAAGATATTAACTTACCTAATTCAACAACAATAAAACATATAAATAGAACTAATGATCTGGTTATAGTACATATCACTTCTAGATTTTGTTAAAGATTATCATTTAGATTGACCCTGTACATGCCAATGATTTTAATTCTCCAATCCCAAGTTGATTACAGCTCATGATTAGTATTTAATAAATAACATGGTTAAGATTTTTGTAAGTCAACTAGAGTCCTGGGGCACAAAAATTTGTGTTCTTGTGTGTGTGGGGGGGGGTCCCTCAGCCCAGACTGCGCCCTCTCACAATCCAGGACCCCTCGGGGGACCAGGCCTAAGCTGGCCGTCAGACTTCCCTCTGGCAGCCCAGGAGCCCTTGGGGAATGTCCGACTGATGAGGGGCGGGCCTGAGCTGCAGTCGGACATTCTTAGCACTGCCGAGAAGGTGGGAGAGGCTCCCACCACTGCCTCTGCACTTGCAGCTGTCAGCCTGGCTTGTGGCTGAGCAGAGCTCCCCCTGTGGGAGTGCACTGACCACCAGGGGGCAGCTCCTGGGTTGAGCATCTGCCTCCTGGTGGTCAGTGCGCATCATAGCAACCAGTTGTTCCAGGTTAGGGTCAATTTGCATATTACCCTTTTATTATATAGGATAATAAAATGATAATGTTTGTTTAGATGTGTCTGTAAGTGGATTGAAATTTCTGTCATTACATTTTAAGATAGATATATTGTAGTTCCTCCATATGTGTTTTGCTGGAAACCATCATCATAACTACCTTTGCATTCAAATCTACATTCACACAGCATCATGCAAGGATTCAAACTAAACATTCCTGCAGAAAACTGCATCAAATTACTGTGAATAAAGCAGATTGGCCAAAACCGGTTTGGCTCAGTGGATAGAGCGTCAGCCTGCGGACTGAAAGGTCCCAGGTTCGATTCTGGTCAAGGGCATGTACCTGGGTTGTGGGCACATCCCCAGTGGGAGATGTGCAGGAGGCAGCTGATCGATGTTTCTCTCTCATCGATGTTTCTAACTCTCTATCTCTCTCCCTTCCTCTCTGTAAAAAATCAATAAAATATATTTTTAAAAAAAGCAGATTGGTAAATTTTGTTTTTTATTATGTAATAAATGCATATGTATTTATACATCAACTGTATAGACAGTACCCTCTGTTCAAAACAAAATGACATTTTTGGAAAAAAATTTTAATTTTGTTTCAATTTTTTTTTGAGAAAAAATAATAATAAAGAATGTTAAATATAAACAGGAAGAATGTTGTAAAGTAAAAAACCCTGTTTAGAGAGCTATATGGCTGTCATTAGATGTGCAGTGGAGTCAGAGATTTTCCAATTTAGCAGCCAGATAATTCATATGTTTATTTGGGGCCAAAATGAATTCCTTGCAAAGTGACTTTGGTTTTTAGCACTATACCAAAGCTGCTTTCCCAAGTTTCCACAAGTCTGCTAAGTGCTGAATCCAATTGATTCTTCTTAGCTTTATTATTTTTTTTTTGCATTATATTCATTTGGATTTGAATGAATTGCACCCTCGTGATTTGACTCTTCTGAATATTTCCTCTCAGTCTCATCTTTCAGCTGTTCCTGTCTTAAATCTCCTAATCTCTTAAAATACATGCAATCTCTCCAAGATTCTGTCCCCAAACTCACTCTTCTGATCTCATTATTTCAAATAACATCTGCTCTGTAATTTATAATTGTATAGACCCAGCCCAGACCTTCACCTGCCACTGGGATATATATCTCCACATAGAAAGCTTACTAGCACCACAGTCTCACTTCACATTGAAATATGCTCTAATTATTTTAACCATTTTCTCCCAAACCTTTTTCTTGTTCATCCAATAATTTTATTTTTGTCAGAACTCTTAATTGTTATATACTTTTCATACTCTGCCCACCTCTTCTTATGAAATCAGTAGCCAGTTGTTGATTCACTCTTTGCAATATCTTTATTTTTTCTCCTTTTTTTTGTTCTTTTCTCTTTTCTACATCTCTTGTCCAGTTGATGACTTCTGTCACCTGTTCTATTGTAACAATTTGCTTTCTCCATTCCCTGTTTTCAATTTCTACCTTCTCAAATCCATCCTTTAGTATTATGACCATCATTGTGCTGGTTTGGGTTTTACACTCTGGGAAATGAAAGGCTATTTCCAATAATATTTTAGTGGAAATAATAAATATCATTTAATAAATAAGTTTGCAATAAATTATCAATATTATTTTCTTATATTAGTGTTTTATTCTGTTGAAAATGCTTGTATATAATCTATATAGATTATTCTCAAGATTAAAAGCAAGAAATATTTTTAATGTAATGTTCATTATAAGTTGAAATTGATAGGGGAATTGTAAGCTATTACTCTTGTAGGGGAGGAAAATCATTCTTTTTCTGCCCTGCCAGGTTCTTGGCTGAGACCCCCCCCCCCCCAACACACACACTGTAATAAAATATAGAATAACAGGAGTTAAACAGAAGTTTCATAACAAGCATAACTTCTGTATACATGGGAGATAACCAGGAAAAATGAATATCTCCTCAAAATGGCCCAAGCCACCACTTTAAATACCATCTTCACCTGAAGGCAAAAGAAGATACTGAGGGTGGGGTGAGTCTGTTATGGGAGGTTATCAGGCAAAGCACAGTAAATAAGGATAAGGCTTCTACATTAATAAATTTCTAGTGATTGAGTTATCTGGCCTCCTCATGGTACGCAGGTGGAGATACCTTTATAAAGCTATTATAAAAGGGTGATTTCTGCTGTTTCTAGAGCTTCTCCCTTGTCTGTAGTTTCTTAAAAAGAACTAGTTTAAGGTAATAGTTGTGCCAAAGAGGCATATTTTTGGGTGGCAAATTCTGCTCCTCTTCACTCTGCAAATAAGACTTTTACAACTTGACTATGTACCAACTATATGAGTTTGCTAAGCTTTTAGAGAGGAAGAGAAAGTAAAAGGAGAAGCTAAACAAGAAAGAGAAATAAATCTTAAACCCAAAGTCATTTGTCTAGGAAATTCTATTAGCAAAGAAGGGTGAGCAGCTTGTTTAAAACTAATTTAAAAATAATAAAATGGAATAGTCTCATCTATAGCAATTTATCTAGGATGCCAACTGAGAGATTATAGAATTAGGGTTTTGTGTTTCAATAGAACCAACTCCAACTAACATAAATAAGAAGACATTTACTGAAAGAATATTAGGGTTTTGCCAACCCCACCCGAGGCTGAATTCACTTTAACACAATTGTTTGGATAGAATAGAAAAACCACTATTTTCAGTCTCTTTCCCCCTCTATTCATGATTCAGATTCTAGGGAAGGAGAACCTCAATGGCCTGGCTTTAATGCTAACTTCTAATCTGTTTTTATGACATCTATGAAATTACGAAGTACCTTTCAAATATAGAAAATAACTCTGACAGAAAACCGTGTTGAAGGAAATGGAAATTGTATGTGCATGGTTGCCACATCCAAGAAGGCCAGCCCTGGCCAGTTTGGCTCAGTTGGTTGGGCATCATCCGGTACACCAAAAGTTGCTGGTTTGATTCCCAGTCAGGGCACATGCCCAGGTGTGGGCTCCATCACCAGTGGGTGCATAGAGGGTGGAACAACAGGTTGTTGTCTCTCTCTCTCTCTCTCTCTCTCTCTCTCTCTCTCTCTTCCCCCCTTTCTTCTCTCTCTCTAAAATCAATCAATCAATAATTAAAAAAAATAAAGTAAAAATATGGAGTTTATTATACATAAATATATTTTTCTTGGATAACCTATTAAGTAGGAACAAAGGCGATGAGTATAAATAATAGCTTGAGATATTTATCACATCGTAGTTGATATAAAACAATTATATCATTTGGTAATGTTAGGGCCAGAAAGAATCCCCTCCCTCTACCCTTCTTTTGTTCTTATAGCTAGACTAGGAAGAAAATAATAAAATTAACACAAGACCAGCTTACAGGAGAAAAAAAAACACAGATTAATAAAAGCACATGGGAGGTGGTTATATGATGCTCAATCATAAAATGAGGCTTAAAAAATGATTGAACCAAGTACCTATCTATAATTTTTAGAAAAACAATACATTATGAGAAATTGATAGGACAAAGGAGCATAGGTGTTGGGGTACATAGTAAGAAATTTAAGGGGGATGCAGGCTTAGGCAGTCAGTAAAACTAACAAGGATTTGTTGATACAGGCTTCTCAGCTCTGGATTCTCTATTTCCGGCTATAAGACTGCTCTTTGTTCACCTTATTGCTTGCTAGCCCTTTTATATCTGGAAGGGCACCTTTCTGATGGAGATTTATTTCCTGCATTTAGACTGAAGAGAGTCAGAGAACTCCTCTTGCTTCTGCCACTTGCTTCTTAAGTGATTTTAATTAAAAATAATCATCATGCTGCCCTGGCTGACATGGTTCAGTGGTTAGAGCATCAGCCTGCCCATGGGAGGGTAGTGGGTTCAATTCACGGTCAAGGCCAGGTACCTTGGTTGCAAATTCAGTCCCTCTCCCAACCCTCTCCCCTATTGTGGCAAGTGTGGGAGGTAACCAATTGATGTGTCTCTGTCACATCGATGTCTCTCTCTCTCTCTCTCTCTCTCTCTCTCTCTCTCTCTCTCTTCCCCCCTTCCCTTCCACTTTCTCTAGAATCAATGGAAAAAAAAATATTATATCCTCATTCAAGCATTAAAAAATAATAATTAATATGCCATTGTGGTATATTTGGGGTGGCCTCCATGGGCCCCAATAATAAGTTAAATAAATATTAAATAAATATTTAATGTTATTATGGTGAAATTTTTAACCCTCCAACCTAACAGATTCCAGAATCACAGGTAAAATGCCTGGGCTAGGACAATTTCAAAGTCTGATCCTGCCTGGACACAGAGAAATTGGTTAGGAATTTCTTTAGTTATTTTAACCCTAGATCTTCAGCTTAAAGGTGACTTATTTAAACATCGATAAGAAGAAATCACTAAACAAAAATAGGGAAGACATTAACTGACTTGTTTTTTTAAAAGATGCAAGGTATATGCTAGAAAGCAAGCAGATACTTGAAAAAATGAACAGGCTGTATTTTCTTCTTGAAAATCCTCTCTGTTCTCCATGATCCTGGGCAGACATTGATTGGTTAGTCCTTAAGATAGATTTAAAAAAATATTTATTGTTGAGAGTATTACAGATGTCCCCACTGCCCCCCCAAGACATCCAGAAATCAGGAGGTCCAGCGTAACATGGCAATGATCTCCCGTTATGAGACCATATTGTGTTTGAGTAAAAGAGTCTTATCTCAGGAAATAACTGGTTGGTGATGAAGTTGTCTTGTTTTTTGTTTGTGTGTTTATTTTTTAATGTGGCCTGTAAGTTAAATATAAGGTAAATAAATCTTGGAAAGTTCTAACAAACAAACAAACAAATAAAAGTAATCCAGTTAAATTTATTAAATGAAGTTTTTAAAATATGTAACTATTATAGCATAAAAGAAAGAGGTGCATATTTTCAATGAGATTCTTTCAGATTTGACATGTTTCTCATAAAAATATTCAGAGGCATAACTTTTTTCCTTCTTGTTTTCATGTGTGAACTTGAGCAAAATTAATTCCAAGGTGACACATTCTTTAATACACCTTCTAAAACATAAATCAAACAAAATTAAAATGCTGATAACAATTATACAAATCAAACTGTCCTACAGTGCTAAATATATCTGTCAACCTGCCTTCTAACTTTTACAAATGGCTTAATGTATTACTAAATTATAACTCCAAATTATCTTTACTCTAGGTATATCATACACGTTCATTCATTCAATACAGTGTTAGCTTAGAAAATATTTTATATAGTATATTTATTCGATTGCAAAAACTTTATGGGTTACAATAATTCTCTGAATTCTATAAGCACTTTATTCTAGCATGAAGTTTACCTAGTACTAATAACATTTTATTTTTTAAGCTTATCTAGAATTGTTAAGTCATATATATGTATATAATATGTATATACTATATGGTACATATGTGTTTATTATATATATATATTATTATTACATAAAATGAAGTTACATAAACTGAAGTACATTAGATATTTTTTGTTTATTTGCTCACATGATTTTCTTTTCCCTTTGTGAGATTAAAGGTTAATTTTAATGACATTCCCTGTGTTCTCTCTGTATTTGCATCCAGAACACAGCAATGCTTGTGGTTCTCTCTTTGCATCCCATTCCATTGTCACCTTCTTCCTGTGGCACCACTGCCTTGAGGCCACTGCCCCAGTGTGTTCTGTTGACTCCCTGGCTTTGCAAAGCCTGACTTGCTGTCATTACTTATTTTAAAGTTTTCATCCTTATCTCCTGTATGTTAATGGATTGAACCCAGATTTGTCATTCCTTTTAATTAATCTGATTAACCTTCCTAGGTTCCCAAACGTCCCCAGGGGACATTTCATGTTTGAAAGCAGAGAAGCCACAATTTGAAGGCCTTTTCAGGTCATCAGTAGGATTAAATTAAGTTTACTCATTAAAAAGATTTCCTCATTCCTATCACAGCATTTCTTTCTTTCTACCTTTACACTTTACTCCATTCTCAGCGGGACTGCTCTCTCTCCTTCATTCAGTCCTTATTATCATCTTTAAATTCTAATCATTTATGCGCTGTGCATTCCTTCAGCACCCACAGAGATCTGCTGTATTCTACTAATTTCTTCTTGGAGATATATTGCATTTGGTATTTTTTGCCATGTTCCATTTTTCTGTGCACTTTCTGCTCAATTACATAATTCATATGTCTTGGAGATCTTCTAACTTGAGGATTGCCTAACTCCTTAAAATTTCTGCTCAAATGTCAGCTTTTAAAGAGACTAGCTGTTTAAAATTGCTATTTCCTACTCACCCCTCTTCTCACATTTGTCATCCCCACATTCTTGAACCCCTTAGCCTGCTCAACGTTTCACACATTACTTGTAACATTTCACAGCATATATTGTAAATTTTACTTATATATTATTTTTATTATGTTATTATTTATAGTCTGTCCTTACCATTAGAAGATAAACCCAACAAGGACAGAGATTTTTGTTTATTTTGTTCACTAATATATCCTATGAACCTATAGGTGTACCTAATACATAATATATGGTCCAGGAATGGTAGTTGAGTGAATGAATATGATCTGTTTTCTATATTATGTCACATTTCCATGCTCCTTAGTTCACAGTGTAGTGTGCTTTTAAAATCCAAATTGGGTAGATATTCAGTACAGGGGGGGAGGGGAAGAAGAAAAGAAAAAATATTAAGATTAAATAGATGCCTGTTGACTTTGTTAAGAATTGCTTTGCTGCTTTGTTAGTGTTATGTCTCCTTTGCTCATAGTCACATCTCCATACTTTTTAGGAGTCTTTTGAAAGTTATTACAAAAAGAGTGTGACCACTCTTTTTGTGTATACTAATTTTAGAGAGGGATCCTACTTTGTCTGGCAAAATCATATTTGGGAAGAAAATCACAGAATTATGAGAAAGAAAGAGTATGCTGGTTTAGCAGCCAGATCAGTTAAATCATTATGACTATTGCATTTAGATACCCTGATGCATGGAGTCTACTATATTCCTTTCATTATGAATTCCTTGATATAGGTATTTCATATTTCATATACACAAAATACAGGATTGTTCATTAAGCAGCTTGACTACGCTGAAAAATGTGGAGTTAAATGAATCTGGGAAAGGCATAAAAACCTAGTATATCTTATCCTAGCAAAAGGACTATTATTTTAGCTGAATATTACTGGCGGGCATATGGAATTTAAAACTACACTTTTGGCACTTAATACACATTTCACAGAAAACATAACAAAAATTTTTGATACGTGGCATCCTATAATGTGTTCTGTGTTTTCCTATAGGATTTCTTGAGTATTATGAAATAATGAAGCCACAAGGACATTTGCATTTCCTTTGTGCAAGTCCACACAGACCAAGTTTAGTGTCTTTCAGAGGAGGATGTTTTTTATTGATTTGATATCCAAAGATTATCATTTCAAGGTCCACTATTTGGTTTGACTCTCAGACAACCACTCCCATCACCATATCTCTAAACTATGGAAGAGCTGTAGAGAAAGGTGAGAATAAAAAATAAGAATGACTAAGGGAAGAGACATATTATATAAATTACTTAATCATTTTTCTGTGCCACTTTAGAAAGTACTATAAGCAATTCTTAAGGGTCACTAGGTCATGATATACAAAACATCACCCCTTTCCAAAAATGAATTATACAAACACTGAGTGAATTTGAATATCAAGAATCTGATTCTACACTAGAAGTTATAAACATCAAACTATTGGTGGTCACAAGTAGTTTGATGTTTATAACTCTGTTTATAAGTTTTTTAGCTTTTCATTAATCCTGTCTGTTCCATCTTCTGAGTAGTGTTCAAATTCAATTCAACTGGTAGAACAATTTCAATTAGTAGGCCTCTCTACCACCTTGAAGGATATTGAGTTCAGTTCCACCCACGCACATTTGCTGTCACTCCACAAATCCCAGCTGCTCAACTGACACCCTATTAGAATGTACAAACAATATATTTAAATATACCAACAAAAAGCAATAAAAACCCAACCACTTTATTCTCAAACATGAAGAGCACAGAATATGCTCCTGCTTTTGGAAACTCACAGGAACAATTCCCAGGAACTAAGATACTGGCTTCCTTCATTGTGAATGCTAACAGATCAAAGCTCTTGCTAGTTTCTTTTATTATTTTTAACTCTCATCAATTTTAAATCCTTAGTCTCTAACCCCCATTTAGATAAAGCTTTTTTATTTTTTTAAAGATTCACAGTTTTCTTATTCATTCAATTGCTGTTCACACCAGATGGCATTTTTCTACCTTATTTTTAAAACTTGTTTCTTAGCATGCCATCCAGCTCCCCTTCCATGCAATGGAGTACTCAGCCAGCTACACTCTGGAATTAAACTGTAAAACTCTGAAAGTAAATGCATGGAGAATATTTTATAGCCAGTTTTTAATGTATTTATCCGACAAAATGATCAAGAATATTTATTCTTTTCCCACTTTTTGGTTACTTTAGATTTATTATCATGGGCAGAAACAACTAAATTTTTAAATTATTGATGATTGATGACAGTCTCATTTGGAACTCATGGTAACCTAAGACAGAGGAAGAAGAGAGTGATTACTTTTTTCCCATTTCTTTTATTCTGTCCTGACTATTTTGAAAAACTTCATGGATAATTTCAAGTTTTTAGTCTTTAAAATGTTGTCTTTTAAATATCCTCTGCTAATGATATATACTGTCTCCATATGTAATCTGTAATTTACCTAATTCTGATATACATACTTGCTTTCGGTTTACAGTAAGTTGTATTGATGTTTAAGGACCTTGGTGATTTCATGATTGGAGTTTTAAGCAAATTTGGGCTGAATTTCCAGTTTGATTTATTATTTCAGGCAGAAAGCATGTAAAGTTTGGCAGTATAAAATGAGTTTTGAGTTTAAGTTTTCTGGTTCATTTAAACCTCAAAGAAATCCTTAAGGGATAAGAACCCATTGGAACTGAAGCCAGATTCACTATAAATATTTTCAAGATAAAAATACTTTCTGACCTCTAACTCAGATTCCTTTTTATATATTAACATTCACAACATCACTGTCCTAATCGGACATCTTTTTACAAGCTAAGATGACAAATTACTATTTCAATACTATAAATTTTACTATAGAATTATGGAGAATGATTTGGCTGAAATGCAAAGTTTTACAATTTAATAAACCTATTTTCTAGCAATATCGATTTCTATATTTCTATTGTAGTTCTAGTTTGAAAATCTGAAAACCAAAATATCAGAGAAAGGGAGGTTGGAGGAAAATAATTGTTTTGTTCTTGTTTTAAAAGATACTCAGGTAGCTCTGGTCAGTGTGGCTCAGTTGGTTGAGCATCGTCCCATGAACCAGAAGGTCACCTGTTCAATTCCTAGTCAGGGCACATGCCTAGGTTGCATGCTTTATCCCCAGTAGGAGGCATTCAGGAGGCAGCCATCTATGTTTCTCTTTCACTCAAGTTAATCTCTCTCTCTCTCTCTCTCTCTCTCTCTCTCTCTCTCTCTCTCCATCTCTGTCTCTATCTATCTCTCTCTATCTATCTCTCCCTACTGAGCTGGGACACAGCAGACTTTGAGTTATAAGATAAAAAACAACAGCACATTTAAGTGCTCTTTAATACCTTTTTTTTTATAAAGAAACTGAGATAAAAATAGAAAGCTTCTTTTAAGAGGGAAAAAAATAAGAAAAAAGACATTACTGAAGATGTTATTCTAGTAAGCTTAGAATAAACATACCTTTATCTAGTCTTGTTTGTTTTAGTCTTCTTGAATTGTGATTAAACAAACATACTTTAGAAGTAGAAAGTGGTATACTGTTATATATTATTGATTTATATTACATTTAATATCTAGTTGGTACCTTTGGAAAATATATTTTGTGGGAAATATTGCATTTTTGGAAGAATATTTTTATGACAATAAAAGTCATATTTACTTTTTTGCTTAAGGTAAATTTTTATTGAAATTACCTGGTAAGATTCTTATTTTCAAACTAAAGGAAAATCTTGATTAGAGGATTTACCCTGTCACTACCTAGATATCTCACCTAGTATTTTGGGTCATTCATTCACTATAAATAATGGATTCTTTAGTAAAAAAGTTTTTCATATTGTCAAACTGCAGTTTTAAAAAGTAGGTCAAGCTCTTACTGGGTAGGCCAGTTGGTTAGAGCATTGTCCCCATAAGACAAGGTTGCAAGTTTGATCCCTGGTCAGGACACACACAAGAATCAACCAATGATTACATAAATAAATAGAACAACAAGTTGATTTTTCTCTCTCTATTTCTCTTTTTTCCTCTCTCTCTCTCTCAAATCAATATATGTATTTTTAAATGTAGGTCAAATACAGGGATTGAGTAGAGGTAAGTGAGCCAGCTATGTTAAGGTAAATGAAGCTTAAATCAGAATTGGGATTGAATATACAAATGACTGTCAAATTGCTTCATGTTGACAAGACCCTGGCTTGGCATGTCTGTCTATAAAAGGGGTAGAAGCTTTACTAGTCAAGTTCATATACTAGTAAAGTCAAGGAGTCCTAAAAGGATATTTTCAAATTTCAATGTTTTTATGACTTCCAGAGAAAAAGCATTTTGGGGCAATTGGCGACTTGAATGTCAAAAAGTAGAAAGGTAAAAACCAATGAGCAATATCTCTACTCTTACAAAGTGTTTGGTTACTTGTGGGAACCAATCAGGAAAGTTAAGTGGAGTCTAAAGATCAGCAGGGCTGCCACACCAGTCATATTTCTGGAATCACAGTTTATTGTGGTAATTGAAAGTTTTGTAAATTGGAATAAAACTATATGTGTAGAATTAAAATTGTCAGGGCAGAGCTAGTGATAGTATGATGATTACACTAGGAGGAATTGGAAATACCTGCCTGGTAGGAAGCTTGTTTGCTTGGGAGGAACTTAATTATAGTGAATACAAAGGAAAAGTCCAGAACCATGGTGGAGAAAAGACTGTTGCTTATCTTAAAGGCTGTATTAACAGCAGTTAAATATCTTAGAGAAACTACTGAAAATTACCACTTGTTTAATACAATAAAAAATGATATCATATTCCCTGACAATTTGTGTTTTGGTATTATTATAATGCATTTACTAAAGTAGACCTTTATGGGTTTTTTAATCTTTTTGTTGACAGTATGACAGCTGTCACCTATCCCCCCCTTTGCCCACCTTCACCCAGCCTCCCCCTCCCCTGGCCTTCACCACACTGTGGTGTGTGTCCATGGGCTATGCATATATGTTCTATGGCTAATCTGATTTTAGGTATGAGTAGTCAGGTGAGTTTGTCAGTTTTTCATAACCTGACAGATGTATATGTTTATAAATATTATTTATTCCTATTTATTCCTTAATTACTCTTATCTCCCTAATGACTTCTGGATCATCAACATTTTTGGGTGTGATGAAGCCAAGAATTACAAGGTATCTGAAATAGAAAAAAAAGTAGTCTTCTGTGTATGTAAAGTATCTTGAAATAAATTCATTTCACCAGAACTTAGATAAATGTGAAGTTTACCATATAATTTTGTGGCAGTGGATCATCCTTCTTACCCATTAATATACAAGTGGGAAAATGTTATAAAATATGTTATTTCTCTTTAGATGCAATTCTTTTATTTATTTTTTTTCAAACTTTTCTGAGTATGGACTAATAGGGACTCAAACTGCCCCACAAAATAAGGGACATTTTATTTTATTTATTTTTAATATGTTCTTTAATATGTTTTTGTTGATTTTAGAGAGAAGAAGGGAGAAGGAGAGAAACATTGATCTCCTGCCTCCTGCACACCCCCTACTGGGGATCAAGCCTCCAACCAGGCTGGGAATCAAACCAGTGACTTCTGGGGTATGGGATGATGCTCAACCAAATGAGCCACACCAGCCAGGGCTAGATGCAATTTCTGATATATGTCTAATTCTTGTTCCACGATTAAGGTTTTTAATGATTTCTAGGGACTGGCATTCTAGAGTGGAATAATATTTAAAAAATCTGCCCTGTCCAGTTTGGCTCAATGGATAGAGCATTGGCCTGTGGACTGAAGGGTCCCAGGTTCAATTCCAGTCAAGGGCATGTACGTAAAAAATCAATAAAATATATTTTTTAAAAAATCTAAGGTCCACTTTATTAAGTCTTTTTAATTTTTATTGTTGTTACTCTAAAATACTGAAATTTTGACTTGTATAATGTTCATTGGTTTACAGAACCACTGCATTAAAACATTTTGTATACTTCTAATTTCAGTACCAGAAATATGATGAATCTGGTATTCTAGTCATGGAGCCTGCATTCTCATTCCAGTTATTAATCAGGTTTTATTTATCTTGGTAAATTAGTGTTTTGTTATTTCCCCTTTGCTAACATTCTATATTATATGACATCATTTTGATTTTGAAAATGCCCTCTGGTTTGTTTGCCTTTTAAATCATAGATGCATTCATCTCTTTTATTCTTTCCCTTTTTCTTTCTAGTGATTTTATCACTTAGGAATTACTTTCTTTAGAAGTTATTTTACATTATTGATATATTAATTTTTTAAAAATAAGTACACAGGGCACAAAATATAAAATTCTAAGCACAGTATACAGAAAGGCTCTCACCTCTGACCCATAGCCTCTATCCTATAGAGTGATATAATGCGGTGGAGGAAGATACATTATAGAAGTTGACAGGAAATAGCAACAACTAGTAAGAAAATCACAGAAGGAAAATTTGAATCCCAAACATGCATACAACTAGAGTTTCTTCTGGGCCATCAGAACCAGAACATGCGACAGATTACCACAGTGAAGAATAACATTCCAGTTCACCTAAAACCTGAATGTTTAATTCTGAGACTTTTCTTACTTCTGTACTTAATATCCTGACCACAAACTCCCACTGCCTGAGGTAATTGGAGCATATCTCTAATTCTTGTTGCAAGAGCCATTAACATATATCACAAACTTTGCTAAGTTTCAAGTGTACAGTCAACAATAAAAAGTCTCTTAATCTTTCTGTTATTTCCTTCTGTACTAGCAAGTTAATGCCAAAGTGCCATGTGATGAAAGCAATGAGGCCTAAAATGAAAACATTTGTACAGTTTTAATCATACACTTAGTTGAGTTGCACATAATTTGTGTACAATGTTATTCCATTCTCTCTGAAGAAATATTTTTTTAAAAAAATTTTAGTTCTAAAAAGGAAAGAAGGAAAGAAAGGGGAAAAAAGCTTCACATTCTTGCCAGGAATGAAATGTGAAAAGTACAATGTGCAAAAAGATAACAAAATAACAAAATTGATTAAATATGCAAACTGTATTTATATAATTAATGGATTCAAGTTAACATTTAACTTCTAAAACCAAGAAAAATATTTTTCTATTTTATAGTCAATAATGAAACAAGAGGAAAAACTTATGTAATCTATAGAAATGAAGTAAGAGGGAGCCCATTTTTCTGCCAGTCTATTAAGAAATACAGAACAAAGTTAAAAGATAAATTAAACCAGTTCCTCCTGTCACTCTTTTTTTAAAAATTTCTTTATTGATTAAGGTATTACATATGTGTGCTTATCCCCCCTTTACCCCCTATCCCCCACACTCATGCCCTCACCCCCCTGTTGTCTGTGTCCATTGGTTAGGCTTATTGCATGCATACATGTCCTTTGGTTGATCTCTCCTCCTTACCCCCACCCTCCCCTACCTTCCCTCTGAGGTTTGAC
>NW_005354385.1:14766412-14794255 GCF_000412655.1 Myotis brandtii | reverse complement strand
TGTCTCTGGATCTGTAACTGAAATAAGCCAGTCAGAGAAAGATAAATATCACATGATCTCACTCATTTATGGAATATAATGAACAGCATAAACTGATGAACAAAAACAGATCCTGTCACTCTTTGAGTGACACATTGCTTTGAATCATTTTCAAGTCACGTTGATTGTAACTATTTAGACCACTACTAGCTCTGGGTTTTTTGATTCTTTGAAACTGTGTCTCTCCAACACAACTATCTGGAGATGTGGATTTTAGGCTCAGAATGGCTGTGATAATTTGAACTTGAAGTCACATCTTGGACTTAAAGACAATATTTGGGATTCTTCATAGGAGCATTTTAAGCATTGGTTATGCCACCACAAGTGATAACATAAGTATATTTTCAAAACAAAGCATAGAGATAAACCCAACCATTCTCTGCATCCATAAATCTATTCACAGGCCACTGGATTGCTTTAAAGAAAATAAATTATCTTAACTGCAAGAAAACAAATATTTTTTTTAATCTTTAAATTGAGTTTTCAATCTTACATCTCTCTTATTGCTTCATAAAAATTGTAGGATACTTTGTAAAAGGAGCTAGCATATAAAAGTGCATTGAGAAATGTAAAATATTTTGTAAAGCTCTAAATAAATGTAAACACCATTATTTTTATGGTATGAATAGCTAGTTATCTATCTTATGAGGGTTACAATAGAGTTTATGAAACTTGAGATTTTCATACTTAAAACTTGTAACTTAAAAGCTGAACTCAGACTGTTGACTAAAGTGGAATTACAATTAGCCATGGGCATATTGGTAAAACAGTAGTGATAAATGAATAAAAAATATAATAAATAACATAGAGCATATTGCAATTAGCATTATATAATATGATAATATAAAATATATAACAACCCTATTTAATATTCTATATCATAAAAGGATAATAATGCAAATTGTCCCCTCTGGAGTTCGATCAACCGGGAGTTTGACTGCTCACTATGCCATGTGCTGAACACCAGGGGGCAGCGCAGAATGAAGGAAGGCCCCAGCCAGCAGCCAGGGGAAGGGAAGGAAGGCCCCGGCCGGCAGCCAGAAGACCCTGATTGGCCCTGATCGCCAGCCAGGCCTAGACCCAACCCATGCACAAATTTCGTGCATTGAGCCTTTAGTATCCTATATAATAAAAGGGTAATATGCAAATTGACCCTAACAGCAGAACGACGAGGAATGACTGGTCACTATGACACACACTGACCACCAGGGGGCAGACTCTCAATGCAGGAGCTGCCCCCTGGTGGTCATTGCGCTCCCACAGGGGGAGCTCTGCTCAGCCACAAGCCAGGCTGAAGGCTGCCAGCAGAGAGGTGGTGGCGGGAGCCTCTCCCGCCTCAGCAGTGCTAAAGATGTCTGACTGCAGCTTAGGCCTGCTCCCCGCTGGAAAATGGACATCCCCTTAGGGCTCCTGGGCTGCCAGAGGGATGTCTGACTGCCATCCCCACTGCCAACAGGTGGACATCCCCTGAGGGGTGGGTCCCAGACTGCAAGAGGGCACAGGCCAGGCTGAGGGGCCCCCCCCCCCCAAGTGCACAAATTTTTGTGCACCGGGTTTCTAGTAATAATATAAAAATGCATAACAACTCATTATAAAATGCTTTGCCATTATAATTTTTTAACTTAACATAAAAATCATATGTTATGTATGTAATATATGTATTTCATTGTGTAATTCCAAACTCCCTTTACTGAAACATTGGTTGCCTTATACCTTGAGAAGACTCAGTTAACTTATGTCTGGAATGCATAAGCAATTATCAACTGATCAAATATTTCTGAAGTTTATATCATGTGCAGGGTTTAAAGTTAAGATTTTGAGAAAAATCTTAAGAAATAATAAGAAAAAAAAACATGTCTTTGAGATTATTTCAAACCCTCATTTATAACAAACTAACAATTTCAGAAAGTTCAGAAAAGTGTTTTACTGATAGTCCCTGACCAAAAGAGCTATAGCATTTCTGATGATATGGCATGCCTTGGGAAGGTTAACAGAAAGAGGAAAGAGAATTGCAGAGGAGGGACTAGAGCAAAGTCGTGGAGGCGGAAACAATAGAAAGTACAAGAGGTGGATGAGCTGGCCAGTACTGAGAGGGCTAAAGATACCAATTTGAGCATTCAAATCAGATACTTATTGAGGCAAAGATATTGAGGAAGGGTGTGACTATAACAACTTCTGTATCCCATGTCTTTCTCATTAATTGGATGTACTTATGCGTCTTACCTGCAGATACAAACTCACTTCCATTCAGTCAGGAGAAAGGTCAGCATCCCCACTCTCCCCACCTGGTGCTCATTGGAATCCAGCTGTGCTACCAACATTGTTGCCTGACCTGCCTGGCAGGACCCCTGGGATCTCTTTGGCCTTTTACTCACAAAGCTTCTAACTTCTGTTTGTCTGCTGTGTTAGCTGCCTTGTGGCCCCAGGTTTACCTAACACCAGGGCATTCCTCCAAACCCATTTTTGTAGTAAGCCTGCACTTCAGCTCCTGGCTGGGATCCTGACACAAAAACACCAGGGCATTGCTCCAAACCCATTTTTGTAGTAAGGCTTTGCCTCATCTAAGTATTTGGGTCCTATGTTCTTGTTGTTCCTCTCCCTTGACACACATACACACCTGCACTTCAGCTCCTGGCTGGGATCCTGACACAAAGGGATAGATCTCTTTGAACAATGAGGATTTGACATTACCAGTTGTCACTGAAATATCACTGCATTTATGCAACATCCACTGAACGGGAATCACCCACCCTTCACCTCGGGTATTAATATGCCAAGACTTGTTGAACCATTTCTGCCATATTGGCCCCTCGGACCACTGGCCCATGGACTGCTCAAAGCCCCTTGTCTAGATTAGTTTTTGCTGTGCAGTTAAACCTCCTCATGTGTAATATTAAAATGAATAGGCCCTTCTGGGACTCAGCTCAGTCCACAGCCTTCCTTACCCATGCACTGCTACCCTACTTGCCATACCTCATAGCTGTGTCTATTCACATTATGTCTGAGCGATCATATCTTTAGATGTGGCTACTAATCTCCAACTACTTGCAGTAAAATGGGAAAGGAAGGAATGATTGGGATCTGAGACTTTGATAACCCAATGAAACCAGACCAAGCTATCAGGAAAAATACTAAGGAGGCTCTCGCAATGACCAGGCCTTACAGAGACTATGGCCAGGCCTAGAATGTTCATAGTGTTGGTCCAGCCTGCAAAGGGAAATTAGAAAATTGGGGAGGCTCACCTGATAACTGGGCTTCATACATAACCCGAGGCACAATATCTCAGTTGCCTGCAATAACCCAGGATGGTCCCCACAGTGCAGCTGAACACAGTAAGGACAAATTTAAACTAGCAGCTAGAAAAACATGGTGCCTTCGGTAGCAAGGCAAAATTAGAGAGCATCCAAGTATATGTGTGGCTGGTAATCAGGATGTTGAAGACAACGTAAAAGTGTGTCAAAACATGATAATGAGGCATCTAACGTTTTATGGAGATAACACTCAGAAATGGTGGTACACATTTGGCAATGGGAATGAATCAGCTGGGAGGTAGACCTTAGCCATTTAACGGGAATTTGAAGCATGATTCATGGCCCTTGAGACAGGAAGTCAGGGAGTGTATAGTGTGAAGGAAAGAAAGCCATGAGCAGGGAAGGCATGCAGAAGAGGTTTTGAGAAGAGGATTTAAAAATAGGCATCAGGGCACAAGTACATTTTGAGAACTGGAGCACACAGGGGCCCAAGAGGGATGAGGCACACAAAGAAGATGGGCATCTGTATTTCAGAAGGGCCTGAATGCCAGCGGGCATGGGGAACTCAAGGAAAGATGAGCTCCTGCCCAGGTGTGGAGTAGTGTCCAGAAGCAGAGGCAGAACTAGGTCTCTGAGTAGGAATCTAGAGGGGAGGGGTTATGAAGTAGGAGTTAGGCTGAGCCTCGCTGGGACCTAATGAAAATGGTGTTCTGCTTTTACCAAATTTATGTTGCAGTGAAGTTCAGAACGCACAGGTGGGGTAAAAGCATGTAGACAACTGGGTTGTCTAAGTCTCAACAAAAGGTAGACAATTAAGATGCACTAATATTCTGCTATATTTATTATATTCTTTTATCCTCCTGGGAGGCCACATAAGGTGGACGTTACCCTTATTTTATGGTGGATTAGTCTCAGTAAAGATTTAAAAAATGCTTAACAATCAGGCAGACTTTAGAAAACAGGGCTCTGAGTTTGTTTTTCGAACATCTGTCCAATGTGCTCCGTCAGCATCAACTTCGTTCCAGGGTTTCCTTTAGGATTCTTGTTCCCTGGGAAGAACTGTGTCAGATTAGGCAGCATTCAGCAGAAAGCTACAGAGTTCAGAGACCTGACTGAGTTGGAAAGCTTTCGTCAGCAAGTTCTACAGAACCATGATTAAATGAAAACTACCAAGGCTAAGTTGTCTTTTTAAAAATGTCAAGTTGGGGCAGTGATCTTCTCAATGTGTAAGGGCTGCACTTCTTTGTGATTAAGAACCCTGGGTGGGATGACTTTGATGGGGTTCATCAAGAACTCACTCTTCAAGGGGTTATACACAGAGGGAGCAGGGCCTTTGCCAATGAAGACGAAAAGCACATTTATGTAGATATCTGTGTAGGTACTTACACATATACACATGCACACATAATCACAAAATATGTCACTAGAACTAACTAAATGGCTTGGCTACCAACCTTTAAGGTTAGAATTTTAAAAAGGAGAGTATTACAGAAATATTCTATTTCATTGTAGCAAGAATGAAGTAGAGCTGTTCTCACAACTATTTTAAAAAACCAAGCAATATCATCCAGTGTTCAACCCTCTTGATCTTACAGCAGGAAAGTTCCGTAATGGTAAAGCCAGAAAAAAAATAATTTATATTCAGCCAGTAAATTTCCAGAATGTGTTTGTGATTGACTTTGAGTATCATAATTCTTGTCCTTGATGTTGTGGTATCTATCAGTCATTGATATCATTTTCTTTAAATATAGGATGCGATTTTGAACACCTTATTTTCAAAAGCTACTTTATTTAGTCTTTTTAAAAAAATTTAGTGCATATCTTCCCTTTGAGGGGTTCTATATAATTTGATATATGCGGCCAAATGCTTACATTATATCTCTCATAGTGACAGTGTGAGTATTCCTTGTGGCCATGTCTCAGTTCCTCCTTTCTGCTCGGGTGCTCTCACCTTGCCTCGTGATAGTCACAAAGCTGCACTCTCTCACTGTTCTCATCCATGAGTATGAACCGGGTCCTCTCCAAATCTATGAACAACCCTCACCTACTGTTCTCAGCCTTCACACCACTCAGAAGCCAACTCATATAGAACAATAAGACAATCTACAGTCCATCAGTGCTTTGTGTCGATTACCCTTTTCTTCCCAGATACATTTGAGGGGCTCAAAGAAGACATACCAGTCCTGTCTTAACCCTATTTGTAATAGGCATAATAAAAGTACCAAATACCTGAACAGCGTTTGTCCCCATAACTCATCATCTTTTAAGCCTCACAGTAATCTTCTGAGGTGGTTATTAACAATTGTAGTTTTGCTGTTACAAAGGAAGATATTAAGGTTCAAAGAAGCAAAGTCGCTTACCAAGGTGAACACAACTTGTAATTGGAAATATAAGTCATTGGATCTCCAGATGTATTTTACTTCCAATATGCTTTGCATTCATTTTAGTTCTACCTACAGGATCCCTAATATGTGACTTTAAAAATAGTAAGTTTTTAACCAGTTACTGAATAAATGTGAAGCTCTAATTATTCACATAAACGTACAAACTCTAAAGGAATATATCCTTGGAAGAAAGGTATAAGCGAATAGAATATGTATGTTCCAGGTTCTGATTTAACTTACTTTTGGTTTCCTTTTTTTCTACATAAAACCTATTGGTTTTAAAGGGCTTGACTTAATGTTAGCATTCCCTGCTACAGTGTACATCACAAGCTGTCACATAATCAGTCAAATGTTGCTTTAACTTTCAATATCTGCTCAGGAGGATGGCCTGCTGCACAAACAGGAAAATAAAATCTCCATCCTCCTCACACAGAGTCCCCTTCATTGGCTTTGTAGCCTGCCCACTCCCGGGCATCTTGCCTGCAACACCACCATGGTGGCCATGATGTTCTGTGGTTGCAGAGGAGAGCAGGGGTGTGCGGTCACCCTCAGCATCTGTCTAGTGTCTGTAGCTGCTTAGCTTGAGCTTACTCTGTCATTTAGCAGAGAACTCAAGGGTCTTATTTCTGCCAACTTTATCTGCCAGCTGTCAACAGTTCAGGTTTCTAAGCCAATAGGTTTCTTTTTATATTTATACTAGAGGCCTGATGCATGAAATTTGTGCAAGGGGCTCGACCCTCGCAGCCCCGGCTTCATCTGGAAGGTCGTCCAGGAGGACATTCGGAAGGTCGTTTGGCTGTATGGTCTAATTTGCATATTACCCTTTTATTATTATAGATTTTTGTAATTGTAAAGTATTTTAAATGTTGACAAAACAAAAATAATTATACCTACCAGCTAGCATTAGTTACCAAATTTAATTTTGTAACAATTATTTCAATTTTGTATTTTAAAAAAAACACAAAACTTCCAAATTTTATTTCCCAAAGGTAAGCCACCATCCTGAGTTTGATACAGATTATTTTCAAAAATAGTTATGAATGTTTATTAATAGCAGTTATCCATAAAAACAGTAAAGCTTATTTTATGTGTTCTATAAAATATTATAAAAAGTTTTTACTTTCTCTACTGTGTACATTTTATTCAATATTATGATTATTTACCCATATTGGTACATGTAGCACAAGTTCATTTATTTTAAATAATATACAAGACTCAATAGGATTGAATATACAAGAATAGCTTAATATTCTCTTTATGGACATTTAAGTTTTCTTTCTCTTTCCCTTTCCTTTTTCTTTTCCACTTCCTTTTCCTCTCCATTAGACCACTATTTCTTTTCAAACCAAGTTACAGGAGCAGTTTCTTATGTACATTTGCCAAAATTTTATAATGCATATAAATTAGAAATAGTGTTGGTGTGTTAAAAATACACCCACCCTCAGCTTTCTTAAATATTGCCAAATTAATCTCCAAATGAGAGCGACAGATTTACCTTTTTTTACAACTGACTGGGAAATACCACATTGCTTCGAACCTCAGTGATATTTAATATTATCAAGACTTTTAGTTTGTTCAATATGATAATGCACAGTTGTTTATTTGTCATTTAGGTTTCCTCATTTGTAAATTGTTTATCCATGCCATTGTCCAGTTTGTAGAAAATAATCTCTCTTTAAAAAAATATCTTTACTGTTGAAAGTATTACATATGTTTCCTCTCTGTAGCTGGCTTAGCCCACCATCCTAGGCCTTCACCACCCTATTCTGTGTCCATGGGTTATGCATATATGCTTACAAATTCTTTGGTTGATCTCTTCCCACCCACCCACCCTCCCCCACTTCTCTCTGAGGTTCAACCATCTGTGCCATGCTTCTTAATACTAGAAATAAAAAGGATGCTCCATGGGTATGGATAAGGGTTTATATGAAACAACATTACTAATCCTATCTAATAAAGAGGGGATATGCTAATTGACCCTCATGCCATCGCAGAATGGTGGCACCCATAGCCAATAAGGAGGGAATATGCTAATTGACTGCCCCACCCTCAAGGATGGTGGTGCCCACAGCCAATAAGGAGGAAATATGCTATTTGACTGTCCCACCCTCAAAGATAGCAGTGCCCACAGCCGCAAGATGCAGACAGGGGAGGCCAGTTGGGGGGGAACAGGCCTGCAGGGGAGGGCAGTTAGGAGCGACCAGGCTGGCAGGGGAGGGCAGTAAGGAGCGATCAGGCCTGCAGGGGAGGGCAGTTGGGGGCAACGAGGCCTGCAGGGGAAGGCAGTTAGGGGTGACCAGGCCAGCAGGGGAGGGCAGTTAGGGGCGACCAGGCCGGCAGGGAAGGGAAGTTAGAGGTGACCGGGCCGGCAGGGGAAGGCAGTTCGGGGTGACCGGGCCAGCAGTGGAGGGCAGTTGGGGGCTATTGGGCAGGCAGGGGAGGGCAGTTGGGGGCAATCAGGCTGGCAGGGGATCAGTTAGGCATCAATCAGGCTGGCAGGAGAGTGGTTAGGGGGTGATCAGGCTGGGAGGCAGAAGCGGTTAGGGGCAATCAGGCAGGCAGGCAGGCAAGTGGTTGGATCCAGCAGTCCTGGATTGTGAGAGGGATGTCTCTGCCGGTCGGGCCTAAACCGGCAGTCAGATATACCCTGAGGGGTCCCAGATTGGAGAGGGTTCAGGCTGGGCTGAGGGACACCCCCTCCAGTTCACAAATTTTGTGAACTGGGCCTCTAGTCTATAATAATAAAAGCAAATATACTAATTAGACTGGACAGCCGAACAACCTTCTGGACGTCATTCTGGATATTCTTCTGGATGAAGCCGCGGCGGCAGGGGCTGAGGCAGAGGCGGTTACGGGCGTTCAGGCAGGCAGGCGAGTGGTTATGGGTGATCAGGCAGGCAGGCAGAGTGGTTAGGGGTGATCAGGCAGGTGAGTTGTTAGGAGCCAGTGTTCTGGATTGTGAGAGGGATGTCCAACTGCAGGTTTAGGCTCAATCCTGCAGGGATTCCTGTGGGATTGGGCCTAAACCGGCAGTCGGACATCTGCTGAGGGGTCCCAGATTGCTAGAGGGTGCAGGCCAAGCTGAGGGACTCTAGTGAGTTGATAATTGTTTAAGTTTAATATTGAATGTATCAGATATTTTCACTCTATTATCTCTCATCGTGAATGTATTCAAAGTTTTTCATAATAAAAAAGTTTTAAAATATCCATCATGTTCTATATGCTCAGTGTCAAAGAAACAAGACAAGCCCAGTCAGCATGGCTCAGTGGTTGAGCATCGACCTATGAACTAGGAGGTAATGGTTTTATTCCCGGTCAGGGCACATGCCTTGGTTGTTGGCTCAATCCCCTCTTGATCCCCCATGAGGGGCATGCAGGAGGCAACTGATCAATAATTCTCTCTCATCACTGATGTTTCTATCTCTCTCCCTCTCACTTCCTCTCTGAAATCAATAAAAATATATTGAAAAAAATAAAATAAGACAAAACCTTAAACTGCTTGCAGGAAAAAAAAAGAAAGAAAAAAAAAGGAAAAGAGAGAGAGAGAGAGAAAGAGAAGAGGAAAGGGGAAGGGAAAGAGAATCTAGCCTTTAATTTTGGTCGTCTTGTGCCTGAATTACCTGAGTGCTTTTATTATTCTAGTGTAGTGACCTGAGATGCAGTAGGACAAAGTAATTAAACCTCACATGATATCGGGTGCCTTTTGTAAAAATTTTAGACTATATGAAAGTTGAATAAACATATTCTGAATGTATCTTCTAGAGTGCCTGTGATTATCCTATGATTAAGGATTTTTTGTTTATAATTATGTTTTTTTAAAAATATTTAAAAATAAATGCTGCCTTAAAGAATATTCATTATAAAAATGTAAGCAAAGATGGCAATAAATGTTTCTTCTCTAAATTTAAACATAAATTGGAAAAATGTTAAGGGAGACTATCATATTAATTTGATTTTCCTTATACTATATATATTAAACTATTGCAGGAAGAAGCAGTACTTGGTGTGAATGTAAAGTATAGAAGTGAATATTACCAGTGACAAATTTGAATTTGCATTATTAAATATGTAACTCATGTTATCGAAAGCATATGAAATGATCTTCTAAACATTTACTTTATTTAACAATAGAATTGAGAAAACCACAGTCATGGCCAAAATTAGGTTTATAAGCTTTCTTTTTCAAATTATAGTAATATTCATCAGCAAGCTGTTGGCTAATGTGACCTTAGCTTTTCAGAAGTCCTTCCAAAAATAAAACACACTTTGAGTGAGTCATGAAAAAAGAAAAACAACAACACATATTTTCCAAGGATGTTACATGAAATTTAAAAGAAGTAACCCTTTCCTTTGATGCAGGGAATTGCCATTATATCTATTGAACTATATTTATTTATTTATTTATTTATTTATTTATTAAATATATTTTTTTTTTAGCTGCTTCCTGCACACCCCCTACTGGGGATGTGCCCGCAACCAAGGTACATGCCCTTGACCTGAAACGAACCTGGGACCCTTCAGTCTGCAGGCTGATGCTCTCTATTCACTGAGCCAAACCGGTTAGGGCAACTATATTTATTTTTAATGCTATTTGATACACACACAGATAGAGTAGATTTAGCACTATGTTAACAAGTCTAGAAAATCAACTATTTTTCTAAGCTAGAAATATATTAGACAAGCAGAATCACTATGTTGCACTGTTACCTATTATTCCGAAGTTGTTGATTTGATTTATCTCATTTTCCAAGACCATAATTTAAACTAGAGTTATTAGAAAACTCTTTATTTTTATTTCTCCTAACCAAATTTTTATCAAATACCTCTTTCCAATAAAACTTGTTAAGAGCCTGTTTTTGAAATTGTATGGATTGTTCCTTATTTATTATTGTAGCCTTCATGATTTTAGAATAAGGATATTGATTTGATTTTGTGCTCTATATTTTTTAAAAGAAGTCCTCTTCATCCCTAGGTCACAAGATAATATTTTTTCATAACTATAGTTTTACCTCTTATGCATGGGTTTTTAAAGTTATATGGAGTCCCCTCGTGATTAGGTAGTAAGATGGAATTTTGTTTTTCTCCATACAGTGAGCAAGTGTTTTTTTTAATTGAATTTACTTATTGGGGTGACATTGGCTATAAAATGATATAGGTTTCAGGCATACAATACTGCAGTATATCATCTGTATATTGTATTGTGTGTTTTCCACCCCAAGTCAAGTTTCCTTCCATCATCATTTATCCCCCCATTAGCCTTTTCTACCTCCCCCAACCACCCTTCCCTTTGGCAATCACCATACTGTTGTCTGTGTCCATGTGTCTTTTTTTTTTTCTTAATTCCTTCACCAGTCTCACCTCGCCCCCAACTCCCTCCCCTCTGACAGCTATCAGCATGTTCTCTGTATCCATGAGTCAGTCTCCACTTTGTTAGTTTATTTTGTTCATCAGATTCCACATATAACTGAAATTATATGATACTTATCTTTCTCTGACTGGCTTATTACAGTGAGCAAGTTTTAACAAGACCACTTACCAAACAATTTGTTTTCTCCTCATTGGTTTGTGAAGATTTCATTATAAATTGAGTTCTCATTTATACATGACTTGGTCTCTGTAATTCCGTGTTTTTTCCCCATTGATCTAATTGGTTACTTATATGTCATTACACTGTTTTTATAACTATGGTTTTGGAGTATTTTTTGCAATCTAGTAGAACAAGTCCCCTCATTATTATTGTTCAGTGATAACATAGCTATTCATGGACTTCTATTATTCTCTGTAAATTTTAAAATGATCGACACATCCTTAAAAAAAATCCACCAGGAGTTTCAGTTTGGAATTTGGGATTTGCATTGTAAGTATAGATTAATTAGGTTAGAATTTATGTCATTTTTATTAGAGGTGCCCCAATCAAAAGCATAGAATGTTTTACCATTTTTACAATGTATTTTATGTCCTTCAGTAGGGTTTTAACATTCGCTGTAAATAGGTTTTGATTATTCTTTGGTAAACTACTTTCTACATAAAGCCATTTTTAAAAATATATACCTCTGGTAAGAGATATATTATTTTGTTCAATTTAATTAATCTAGCAACTTTGCTAACCTTTTTTACAAACTCTAATTCTGTTATGTTGTCTTACACAATTATGGCACTTACAAATCCTAATTTTTTAAGAATACATTTTTATTGATTTCAGAGAGGAAGGGAGAGGGGTAGAGAGATAGCAATATCAATGATGAGAGAGAATCATTAATTGTCTGCCTCCTGCATGACCCCTACTGGGGATCAAGTCTGCAACCCTGGCATGTGCCCTTGACCAGAATTGAACGTGGGGCCCTTTGGTCTGCAGGCTGACACTCTATCCGCTAAGCCAAACAGGCTAAGGCTATAAATCCTAATTTTAATCACCTTTCAATCTTGATACTTCTGTTGTATTTCTTTTCTTATAATGTTGTCTGGACTTCCTGTATATTAAGTGATTAAGTAAATTTTGGTATGTAAATTTTAAATTAAATTAAGGAATTTCACTTTTAATTCTGTCCTGATACATAAAAGTGTTGACCTATATTAAATCATATTTTGTCCACTATTGGATTCCATTAGCTAATATTTTATTTAGGATTTTTACATATATACTCATGAATAAAATGACTCATGGTATTCTTTCATTTCATTCTTTTCCAGTTTTAGAACTGAATTACACTCACTACCTGTGTTTTAGAACTAGTAAAAATAAGGATTAGCACTAAGATTTATTAACACCCTTGTTGTGTGATCCTAGATTATAAGAAAGTCTTTACTATTTCATTTTGTAATAATTGTTTATATGTTTAGGTTTTCTATTTCTCCTTGTATCATTTTGTGCATTATACATATTTTGAAATATAGAACCATTTCTTATGGGATTTGAAGTTAATTAGAGTCATATATTCATAATACTTTGAAAAAATTCTAAGTCTATAATGCTTTGTTATAACTCTTTTTTACTATTGTTTGTATATATTTTTTTTCTCTTTATCATATTTGCCAGATATTTATCTTATTAATATGATTTAAGAACAATCATTTGTTTGGTTTTACTGCTTTTTGTTTCAATGACTTTTCCCCTTTTTCTTTATTTTGGCCTTTCTTCTTGTTTCTTTGGGCTTGCTCTATTGCTTTCTTTACAATTCTTTGATTTGAATATTTTGGCTAATTGTAATCTTAACCTATATTTTTCCCTGAAAAGATACTTAAAAATATACCTAACTACTGTGCACACTCTCTTCCCACCTCTATTTTTGGATGCAGTGTTTTATATTTAATGTCCTAATTGAAAGTTGTCAATTATATTAGTCAAATTATTTATTTATATTTCTGTTCATTTGCATTTTTTAGTAAAGGAATTATAAAAAATTTTAAACTGTATTGGTGATTTGTCTATTTTTCTTGCAGTATTATGCTTATTGCATTACATACTTTAATTTTATACTTTATATATACTTATGATAGTTATATAATCTGCTCTATTGTTTTCCTTTTTATTTATTTCTTTTTGTCCCTTCTGTCAGTTTGCTTTAAATTCTGTTTTAAATTTGATTTAAATTGTATCAGATATTACTGTTCCAACTTTATTTTGGTTCATTTTTGCATGCTTTATCTTTTTCTATTCTTTTATTTTAAACTTTTGATATTATAATGTTTTAAATGTATCTCTTTGAACCAACATATACTTAAATATTTTTTATCAAACCTGAAAATATCTATCTTTTAATAGGTGAGTTAAAAATCTATTTATACCTATTTTAATTACTCTTATTTCTGCCATTTTTTCATATATTTCATTTATTTTACTTCCTTTTGTTATCATATTTCTCTTCTGTTTTTAATAGTTTATGTCGTTTTCTTCAACTAGTGTAAAAGTTAATTGTTTTATTTTTGTTTATATGGTCTTTGTCCTTAAAATCTATACTGATATTTAGGTTTATAAATTTTAAATTTACCACTATCCATACTCTCCTATAAAAAAACATATATTTTATTATGCTTTAACATCTCTTTTGTTTCTCCCCTCCCTAGCCCCATTTAGGCAATATTTATAATGCCTGGATTTAAAGTTCTGAAGTTTTATTAATACACTTTAAAAATATATATATTTTTATTGATTTCAGAGAGGAAGAGAGAGGGAGAGAGAGAGATAGAAACATCAATAATGAGAGAGAATCATTGGTTCGCTGCCTCCCACACACCCACTACTGGGGATTGAGCCCAAAACTCAGGCATGTGCCTTGACCAGGAATCAAACCATGACTTCCTGGTTCATAGGTCAACACCTAACCTCTGAGCAACACTGGCCGGGCATTAATACACTTTTGATATATCACTTCTTTGCTGCTTCCTGTTTCATAACATAATGAGCTGTATTTACTTCCTCTATTTTAATGTCCTCCTGTATTTACTGCCTTTCTCATTTGGATTCTTATTCCAAGAGAGTTTTAAAAATTAATCTTTATGAAACAAACTCTCTGAGACTCTAGCATGAGAGTATCTTTATAATACCTTCTCATTTAAAAGTTAGTTTGGCTGTATATAAAAGCTTATATCGATTTATTTTTCACTTTGAAGCCCTAAAATTATTACTCCATTTCTTCTTTGAATTTTTCTTAAACTATTTGAGTATATTTATTATGCTTATTTTTAAGTCTTTATTTCTCTTTCCCAATAATTCTGCTTCATTTAGTAATAAAAAAAAATCATTTATAAGTTTATTTTGACCTGTATTCTCATGTTCTCTTGATGGTATCAGCTATTATACCAGTAATATGTATTGTTGAAAGGTTGAATGCTGGGCTCTAAAGTCATCATAAAGAAGAATGTTATATATATATATATATATATATTTGCAAAAAAATAAACTGTTAAATATTACTAATTATTTTTTCTGTAAAGATTTTAATGCAATCAACTTCATTTTTTTCTTAGATTTTAATTATGTATAATTACTTGGTAGAATATAAAATCATCAGTTTTCTTTTAGTAAATCATTAAACATTGCTATTATTCATTTTTAATCTTTTGAAAATTCTTAATTATTTCTCTTTATAAACCTAGAAATTGTTTTAACTTACATAAATGATACTGTGGTTCTATGGTATTTTTGGAGTTAGTGTGAAGTATTTTACTTTTAAAAGCATTTGAAGTACAAAATAATTAAAGTATATTAATTATTTGAAATTTAGCCAATAAGAAAGAACTGCTAAGGCAACAAAAAAACGAATCCAAGCATTTCTCAATTTCCCTACTTGTTTGTGAGATCAAGTAGTATAGAACAGAGAGGAGAGTGAGCAACTTCAGGGAGAGAAAAAACTGCACTGTGACTGGGAACAAAATCTGTGTCTGTCTCTTTTAGTGTCTTCAACTTATGTAGCTATGAGGGTAAATAGAAGAGGGTGGTATTTCCCCACATATAGTGATGAGCACCATCTTGACCAGCTCACAAGAGCTAGTTTAAAAATTTTTAGGAGTTTTGTGAGCCAGTTAAACCATTAAAATTATTTTCAAATGCCAGACATTATTGAAAATTAACTTATAGTAACTTACAATTTAAAAAAAATCTTAAAATCCTCAAAACTAATCACTCCCTAATTATTTTGTTACATTTTACTATGATCTGTGTCCTTGAGGTTATTTACATCTATTGGCTGAATGATGGAAATACTATATAACAAAGCACTGCTGTGCATTTCTTCCCAATTTCCCATTTGCTGGCATCATGCTGGTAGTTTGAAATAGGTACTGGTGTCAGATTTACACCTCAGAAATTAGCAAACACTACAAGTCCTGACTTGATGTGTTGCTTTGTTGATTGCCTACATTTGACAAAGTCACAGGAAAAAATGCTACTAATGCAGGTAAAAGTTCATAGTGTATGTAGCCATTATATTTTCACACAAAAAATTGAGGAGATGCTCTCCCAGCATTCAGAAACTATTATCCCAATGTGATGAAGTCACTTACAACAAAGATAAACAAGTGAAGTTTCAACAAATATTGTAGTTGCTTCACTTCCATCTTACTCATCAACTTAAATTAAAATGTCAACCAACATTCAAGTCAGAACTACACTCATTCATCAACTGCAACCATCTTTTGGCTCTGGATACCAGAATTCAGCAAAATGCAACTAAAGCATTCTGTAAGAATCTACTGGCTATATGAAATTTACAATAGAGTATTATTTTTTTAGTTTAAAATTGTGTACTATACAATTTTTATATCAGCAAAAAATATAGTCAACTTATGTTTGTATACATATGTACACTTTTTTCTCAATACTGCCCACATCAATTAAGTCTCAGATAACTCCAGAAGACTTGATTTATCTACTGAGTAGATTCTACTCCATAATTCCTTTTGTTTCTTTTATTTAAATAAAACACTGCAGAATATATATATGCTTTTATTGACTTCAGAGAGAGGAATGGAGAGGGAGAGAGAGATAGAAACATCAATAATAAGAGCGGATCACTAATAGACTTCTTCATGCACACCTCACACTGGGGGTCAAGCAATCCTAGGCAAGTGCTCTGACCAGGAATTGAACTGTGACCTCCTAGTTCATAGGTCAACACTCAACCACTGAGCCACTGAGCTGGCTGGGCACAACACAGGTTTTTTAAGTGCAGGGGAGCACAGAAGGAAGGCTTGTAGAGATTTAATTTCAGTTGATCTTTTGTACTTGACTGAAAAAGCAATCTGCCTACCAATCTTTTTCCCTGGGGCTATATAAAGACTAGCATTTCAGCAAATGGTTGCTGTGGAGCTGCAAAACCATCTTTAAATATATGGCAGTGAAAACATTTGGCTCCTGGGCTTCCTGATGCACATGTCTCAAGGTAGCAGTGCAGGCCATAGGTTCATGAGCCTTATCTCCATAGTTGTAAGGCAAGGGAAACTCGGATTGGCAGGATTTGCGGCCTTATTTTTATCTTGGCCATGGCTAACAGCTGCTAATATTTTCAACATATCCACTAATGAGCACTGTGCTATAAATAAACTTGCAGGGAACCATTCAAACAAAGATTATCACAAGAGGAAGGTGTGGTAAGTCTGGAATGGCAAATTCAGGTGGACTTTTTCTATCTTGGGAGTTTTTTGTTTGTTTGTTTTTCTTAAACCTGAGGATGTTGATTAAAAATAGCAAGCAATTTGGGAATTGATTGAAGTCATGGTTTTGTATTTAGTAACTAGCCCACATATTCCTATTTAAAAACAATGTTGCAAAAATTAGGGATTTTACTCCATCTGCTTACAATTGGCATTTGCATAGTCAGGGTGTTCTTTACTTAATATTATAAAATGCTTCTTGCTAAAACTTGATGAAACCTCTATTCCTAAGCAATTAGAGATATTTTGTGGATATCAGAAAAGAAAAGAATGCGAGTCAGTTCACTTCAGAACAAATCTTTTCATAAGTACCCTTTATTACTGAATAGTTTGACATTCTAATCTTTTAGAATGCAGGTTTAAATTTGTAATACTCCCTTCATTAAGAACAAATAAACAAGAAATCATGCAGCTTACACATTTAACATGGATGCACTCAAAATAAACCATGCTACTTTACCATGTATCATGCAGACTTCTTACATTTTCCTAAAAAGGATGAAGTAAAAATAAATACCAACTTTACAAGGTATTTTACAATAAGGTTCTTTGAAGTAGTGAGTTGAATAAAAGAATTGCTAGGGCTGGAAGGAATTGTAGTGATTAGTGCTACATTCATCAACACAGTGGAAGCTGCGATTCAAAACAGTTAGGTACCTTGTCTGTATATATCACCAATTTGCAATAAGAACTTATCTCCTGCCTGACTTTTTTTTCTTTCAGAGGAAGATATTACTGAATTGCCAGAGAGGTGGGAGATAATGGGCCAAATTTTTTCTTTATATTTTGAATATATATTTTAAATGTTTGGATAAGAGATTGTTCAGATTATTTGAGTTACCAGCAAGTAGATTTATTATACATAATAAATTTTAAAAGAATTAGAATATAATAAAATATATTTAACATAAAACCATCTTAAACTTAATCTTTAATGATTTAGAAAGGACTTAAGTAACTTGTGATATAAGACATCATTATAAAAAATGAGAAGGGATAAACCAAAGAACATATATTTATGTACATAGCCCATGGATACAGGCAATAGGTAGTGAAGACCCTGGGTTGGTCGGAGGGGACTAGTAGTGGCTGGAAAAAGGAGGGTAAAGGGAGGGGAAATGAGATATATCTGTAATGCTATCAACAATAAAATATATTTAAAAATAAAAGTAATATTTCAAATTTCAAATTTGTCATATATAAAATGTGTAGAATATTAGACTCAGTGTTACCAAGTGAGTGGCATTCCCTAGAAATCTTATGTAAGAGTAAGCATGAATGTAAAATTTAAACAGTAAGGAAATGAATAAACTAAAATATGAATTCAAACTTAATCCTGACTCGCAGTCTACTTTTTATAAGAGACTGCATTTTCTTAGAAGTCGTCCTAGATATTTTTTAAAATTAAGACTTTATGCTTTAGAGAAGTTTTTGTTTCACAGCAAAAATGAGAAACAGGCCCTGGCTGGTTTGGCTCAGTGGATAGAGCGTCGGCCTGTGGACTGAAGGGTCCCAGTTTCGATTCCGGCCGGGGGCATGTGCTGGGGTTTCGGGTTCAATCCCCCCCAGTGGGGGGTGTGCAGGAGGCAGCCAATCAATGACTCTCTCTCATCATTGATGTTTCTATCTCTCTATCTCTCTCCCTTCCTCTCTGAAATCAATAAAAATATACTTAAAAAAATGAGAAACAGTATAGACATTTTTCGTATAACTACATCTTCATAGGCTCTCCATTATCCATATGCCCCACCAGAGTGGTACATTCATTATAATTGTAGAACTTACATCAATACATCACAATCACCTCAAATCCAGAGTTTACTTTAGGGTTCACTCTTGAATGTTTTACATTCTATGAATTTGTGGGGGTTAAATTTTTTCCCTACCTTCTAAGTTCTTCTAGCTGGGCTAATAATCATGATAACAGGATAAAATATCCAGAGTTTATTATATGAGTGCACATTCAGGGTTGTCATAAGAATGAGAACTGAAATACATTGGACGTTGAGCCTTATATGCCATTATAGACAAAGGAGAAAACTACAGAAGGGTCTGGGATTTCGAAAGGGAAAGAATGGTGCTTCAGAGTTAGCTGAAAAGAGTGGGACACACATGGCAAACAAAACCCTGCTAGGCAATCCAGAAAGATTGAGACACACAGGGGGATCTAGCTAACAGGACCCTAGGTGGAATATTCCTCTCTAATACTAAGGTGACTATGCTGAGCTTTCCTTCCTGGAGCAGGCCTTCCTACCTTAATCTCTTAAACAGGAAAAGGGGAGGGTTAAATGTTCTTTCTGAGTCTTGTTTCTTAACCAGCTTAAAAATCAATATCCCAAAAGGCACATCTCTGAAGTGGAAAAACTTTGGTCCTCTTCAGGACCAATGCACTATGCCAGTGGTCAGCAAACTGCGGCCCCTTGAGTGTGGCTCTTCCACAAAATACCACGTGCGGGCATGCACATACAGTGCGATTGAAACTTCGTGGCCACCCTGAAGGGGCCAAAGAGCTGCATGTGGCTCGCGAGCGGTTTGCCGACCATGGCACTATGCTATGAACCCAATATTCCAGTATTATAAAGAGTAGTTCCACTGCCCTAAATGCCCTCTGTTCTGCACGGTTTGTCCCTCCCCTGCCCAACTCCTAGCAACTACTGACCTTTTTACTGTCCCCATCATTTTGCCTTTTCCAGAACCAATTTCTCTTCTGCATTTAAAGTTGTATAACTCTCTGACTCTTACAATTAGGTTGCTATACAGCATGTTGGAAACATACCCACTGGGCAAAAAGAAGTTTATCCACCCAGCTAGTTAATATGATTTTATAAAGAACAACTAAAAAGCTATCCATATGCAGAATCAGAGACATTTGAAATGAAAGGTTACTTTCATTTTCCCCACAGTGGGCTTTAAATAACTAGTGGCTATTTCTAAGACTAAGTCCACTCCCAATAGATTAAAAAAATCCATCACTGGGTATATCAAAGTTAATATTTTCACAAGCTCTGAAGGTGATGACAAAGAGTCGTTGCAAGGAATGTGTTTGAATAATGGTAGAATCCTTGAAGTCAGGACACTGAAAGCACTACTTAGAGCTGGATTTCATTTAACAGTCACAGTGCTCCTTTTGGCACACAGTAGATTAGGTTAAATGTGGCACGAGCTTTTAAAATCAAATATTGGTGTCCACAGTGTCTAGTACTTCTTATAGATGTCAGCTAAGGAATTTCATTCTTTAGGGATCATTTTCAGGTACTACTGAATTTATTTTCCATAAGTAGCAATATCTCCTTCATCTGTTCTTCAGGTGCGGGGGAAAAAAGCTGTTAACAAAACAGGCACTTACCTTCTTGTGGTAGAAACTGGCAATAAATACCGGAATGACTAGCAGAAGGCGAGGTGGTGAGAGAAGCTATGAAGGAAAATGAAGCAGGATGAAGGTGTGTTGGGGGACACCATTTTATTCAGTGTGGTCGGAAAGGCTGCTTTGAGAGGTTGACAAATGACCACATATCACAATGCTTTATCATTAGAATGTTTTCCTACCAGAGAGAACAAGTACAAAGATGCTAAGGACACTGAGGAATATCAAGGTGCCAGTGAGGCTGAAGAGGAGTGAGCAAGAGCTGGTGGTGAGGTGGTGCCTCCTTCCTCATAGTGGTATAATGGAAAACAAGTAATAACCATTAGCTTCCTCAATTATTATATTTGTGCAAGTTACCTAGCCTCTTCATGCCTTAGATCCCCAACAGACAAATGGGAATAATAGTAGCACCATCTCATAGGTGTGGCAATTAAACAGAACACTTGACATAGTGTTATCAGTGATTAGGTAGTAGGTGAAGGAAGAGAGAGTGAAGACATAAAGTGTGTCGTTCCAAGAAAGAAAGAGTTAAATATCTGTTCACATATTAAAAGGGGAAACCTTAAAAATAGTTAACTTTCTAGCTCTAGCTAATGGTTAGGAGTTTCCATGCAGTTTTTTCCTTCAACACCTTATAATGGCTGCCATTTATTAGTTTTTATTTTAGGTTTAGCTCCACTAAAGGAGACCTCCCTCTTTTCAAAATCTTTATAAAAACACAACTTGGATAACGTTTTTATGCCTTTTTTCATAATCGCAAAAGTATTACGTTTGTTAAAGGAAAATATTTTAAAAGCATAGAAATGTAAACATAAGAAAATAATATATATAATGGCTATAATCAGAGGCTATCTTTTTACAGGATTGCTAAGTCTTGTAAATATTAGTAAATTGAACCATTTCCAGTGATTCAATATTGTAGTACATTTTTATCATATTTCATAACTTCATTTTTCCATTGACTTTATAATTTATCTCAATTTTATTTTGCTGTATGGAACAATGGGGACCTAACTGTAATATTCCTGTCAAAAGCAAAATGTATGCCGTTACTAAATTGAAATGCAATCTCTGTCAAATACTAAATTTAGAAAAATTGCTTGTGTATGGTTTTGGGCTTTTATTCTCTTTCTTTCCACCATCTATTCCTGAGCCAGTATGCCATTATTTTAATAATGTTTTTCTTTATTTTCTTATTTTAATAATTTTTCATTAAAATTAAATATATGTAACATATAAAAATAGTATAAACATTAAATTAAGCGTATGGAATTTTATTATTCATCACTGCTCCTTAACAAAATTTTCTTGTTTACTCTTATTCTATTACACTTTCAGGTAAATTTATATTATTTTTATCAAACTAATAAAAACATTTGGGGTTTTATTATAATTGTGTTAAATTTATAGGTAAATTTGGGAGATTTGATATTTTATATTATAATTTCTCTTATCTAGAAATATTCACACCTCTTTCTGCCTGTATGTTTGTGTGTGTTCTTTTTCCAAAACTCAAAATTAAATCAAATTCTTTATTTCTTACCTTTTTTCTTTTACTTCAACATCATTAGCTGTCACAATGAGTTGTCACTATACCTATTTCAAAAAGGTTAATTTTTTTTAAAAGTAAGACTGTGAAGTGTTGGCAAGAATGCTGAGAAACTGGACCACTCATACATTACTGGTTTGAATGTAAAATGGTATAGCCACTCCAGAGAACAGTTTGCTAGTTTGTTTAAAAAACTAAACACGAAACTCTCATATGACCTCATATTTGCATTTCTGGGCATTTTTCCCAGAGAAATGAAAACTTATGTTTACACGAAAACCTGTAGATACAGGAATTTCACAGCAGCTTCATTCTTTATAGCTAAAAACTAGAAACAACTTAGTTGTTCGTCAACACATGAATAGTTAAACAGATTCAGGCTCATCTCTATGTAAGATGGAACACTACTCAGAAATAAAAACTTCAGAGAATTATGTTGGATAAAAGGCTGCACACTACATGATTCCATTTAAATAGCATTCTTGAAATGACAAAATTATAGAAATGGAGAACAGGTTTGTTTTTGCTAGGGATTAATGAGGGGATGTGGGCAGTAATAAGTAAATATGGATAAAAAGATCACATGAAAGGTCCTCTGGTGATGGAAATATTCTGTGCTTGACATATCATTGTCAATATCCCGGTAGTGAAAATGTACTATAGTTTTGCAAGTTACAGTTATCTTTGGGGGAAATTAGGTAAAGGCTACACAGGTCTTTATGTGTTATATTTTACTACTGCATTTGAAACTACAATAATTTCAAAATAAAAAGTTTACTTAAAAGTAAAAATAAATACATGAGGAGAAATTTTAAAAATGTATTCTTAAAACTAAATTTAATTGAAATTGTGTTAAATTGATAAATAAATTTGGAATGATCTGACATTTTTGTAATAAATATTTTCAACTAGGCATCTCTTTCTCTCTTCCTTTCTTTCTCTCTATGTGTTCCTTTAACAAATCAGAGTAATTTGAAAAACAGATTTAAAGCAAGTTCATTATTCCTCAACTTTCCCCCCACCCCTTTACTTCTGTGCTTCTTATCCTAAAAGTTTCAAAGTAGAGTATCGACCTAGATGGCAATAGGTTTAAAAAAGCTGGATTGTGTTCATTAGATTTCATATATGAGTGAACTCATACGGTACATGTCTTTCCTGACTGGCTTATTTCGCTTAGCATAATACTCTCCACTCTACCCATGCTGTCCCAAATGAATAGATTTCCCTAACAAACAAAATAAAAACAGACTCAGAGATAGAGAGGACAGACTGACAGCTATCAGAGGGACTGGGTGAAAAAAAAGTGAAGGAATTAAGAAGAAAAAATAATCCACAGACACAGAAAAAAAAATGGTGGATTTCAACATGCTCAGTCTTTTTCCATATTATCTCATCTAGTGTCAAAAATGAATCATCTGCTCCTTAAATTCTGAATGGCCATGGCCTTATTGAAACAAGGCTTTGCTGGCCCATAGCTGCTGGTCAGTACACAAAGTAAACCTCTGCCAAAAGTTAATGGCCTGTTTGAAGTCCACTTGGTTGAGATTTATTTTATTAAAATGTATTTTTTCTCAAAAATCAAAAAGACATTAGAATTGGGTTTCAGATTTAAATGTGTGTGTGTGTGTGTGTGTGTGTGTGTGTGTGTGTTCTCTGACTTTTTAATTGATAATCTTTTCTGAGTCCAATTTTTTTGTCCGTAATACAGAAGATAATTATTGAGTATTCTTTCATCTCTAGGTTTCATAAATTGCTGGATGTTTCACATTTCTATAGTCTCGTAATAAAACTCTAACCACCTAATATAGTACTGTAACTCCGTGTTACATTAAAGTATCTTGTTATTAGGGTTTTACAATAAGTGAAGAAATCATTGACTATTAAGTCCTTTTAAAATCTCTTTGATATTCCAATACCCAGGATATTTTATGCTGTAACCTCATATAGAAGAAGGGACACAGCTTTGGAAGGGACTAGTATGAGCCAAACTATGGTTCCTCCATTTATTTACTGGTAGGGTACTACTAAAGGTCACGGAGTAAGCTTCAGGTTCCTCATCTGAAAATGGGGATGTGAGAGTTGGAGAGACATTTACATGTATGACAAAAGGCAGATCTTCAGAAATTATTAATTACTATTTGATAATGATGATGTATATTTTTTAGGTTAAACTAGTTATTGTCCCAAAAGAAAGACAAGTCTTATGCAGTTTCCTTGTCATCCCCAAATGCAATGTATGTCTCGGTCGCTTTCTCAAACACCTTGGTGATTTTGCATGGAGTTATAAAACCATTCCTAACTTTGCATTCAAAATGAGTCCATATTAGTACATGATATATATTTTTCCACATAGAAATAATGAATTGTGTCAGATAATATTCTATACCCAAGACCACATAAAAAGCTATTATCATTATTTTGTGTGAGAGATAGTGTTTAGTCTAAAAAGGTAAATGTATAGACCTTGTTCAATTCTCTTTGTAGACTTTGATTCTATATACAATGCACTTGCAAAAAGCATTTATCTAAAACAATATTCAAGGTAACATTTCACAATATATTATTTTGGGGCATAGAATATACAATAGAATTGATTAGAAAATATAAATTTCTGTTATCTAGCCAGAATTTATTTGAAAGGCAAGAAGACTTGAATAAGATCTGATTTCACAATATTTAAGATTAAGTCTCATTTCTGAGTCTTTTAACCCATTACCATTTACTCCTTTAGAAAGAATTAAATTAGATTGTTATTTCTTATAGTAGAGAGTATGTGTAAGTAAATAAGTTTATACATTTTGCTTTGAAAAATAACTGTAAATTTGTTAAATGCAAACATAGATCTTTATTTAAGAAAAAGTCTTAGATTACTTAAGTTGCTTTAATGTACATTGTTTCTAAATATTTAGCATGCATGTCTCTTGTACCTTATTAGTTTCTGTGTTTCTTTGAGTTCAGATTTCATTTAAAAACCAAAGTTCAGATTCTAGCTGCTTTCACACTAAAGAGGTAGAGTGGAGTAGTTGCAACAGGAAGCATGTGGACCACAGGTGCTCAAATATTTACTACTCTCTGGCTTTTTACAGAAAAAGCTTGCTGAGCCCCTGTTGTAGAATGCCTACATGGATCTTAGGTTTTGAAACAGACATTTCTAAAGAAGTCTAGCATGATTATTTGTGTTAGTCTTCTAAGATCTTTGGAAGGGCCAGGAGTATTATATGATTTTTGACCAGTAGTACTGCAATGAATTGGTGTGTCAGCTTAGCTTCTACTTTATATTCTTCTCTCCCAGCTCTTTTGCTTTATCCATCTTTCAACTTCACACTAGCTGCCTATCCTTCTGCAGTGTCCTTGCAGCTCAGGTTTGGACCATTAACTGATGTGCGTTTGACTGACCAGTTGTTCCTGCACATTTCATCTCAAGGAGAAGACCAGCTATGGAACATTCCCATCTGTCAGAGGCAGCAACAACTATGACTGCATCCACCCCCACCTCCAGCAGGAGCCTGCAGCCTCTGACCTAACATTTTCAGCTCCAAATAGACTTAACCCCTCCAAAATAAGTAGATAATTAGTAAATGGAATAGCGTGGTGTAGAACCCAGATATGCCAACTCTAAAAATTAGAACCATATCTTATAGATATGGTTCATTAGACATTTCAGTAATTTATATTTTTCACGTGATCCTTATTTCATAAATTATCTATACCCAAGACCACATAAAAAGCTATTATCATTATTTTGTGTGAGAGATAGTGTTTAGTCTAAAAAGGTAAATGTATAGACCTTGTTCAATTCTCTTTGTAGACTTTGATTCTATATACAATGCACTTGAAAAAAGCATTTACCTAAAACAATATTCAAGGTAACATTTCACAATATATTATTTTGGGGCATAGAATATACAATAGAATTGCTTAGAAAATATAAATTTCTGTAATCTAGGCAGAATTTATTTGAAAGGCAAGAAGACTTGAATAAGATCTGATTTCACAATATTTAAGATTAAGTCTCATTTCTGAGTCTTTTAACCCATTACCATTTACTCCTTTAGAAAGAATTAAATTAGATTGTTATTTCTTATAGTAGAGAGTATGTGTAAGTAAATAAGTTTATACATTTTGCTTTGAAAAATAACTGTAAATTTGTTAAATGCAAACATAGATCTTTATTTAAGAAAAAGTCTTAGATTACTTAAGTTGCTTTAATGTACATTGTTTCTAAATATTTAGCATGCATGTCTCTTGTACCTTATTAGTTTCTGTGTTTCTTTGAGTTCAGATTTCATTTAAAAACCAAAGTTCAGATTCTAGCTTCTTTCACACTACAGAGGCAGAGTGGAGTAGTTGCAACAGGAAGCATGTGGACCACAGGAGCTCAAATATTTACTACTCTCTGGCTCTTTACAGAAAAAGCTTGCTGAGCCCCATTGTAGAATGCCTAGATGGATCTTAGGTTTTTAAACAGACATTTCTAAAGAAGTCTAGCATGATTATTTGTGTTAGTCTTCTAAGATCTTTGGAAGGGCCAGGAGTATTATATGATTTTTGACCAGTAGTACTGCAATGAATTGGTGTGTCAGCTTAGCTTCTACTTTATATTCTTCTCTCCCAGCTCTTTTGCTTTATCCATCTTTCAACTGCACACTAGCTGGCTATCCTTCTGCAGTGTCCTTGCAGCTCAGGTTTGGACCATTAACTGATGTGCGTTTGACTGACCAGTTGTTCCTGCACATTTCATCTCAAGGAGAAGACCAGCTATGGAACATTCCCATCTGTCAGAGGCAGCAACAACTATGACTGCATCCACCCCCACCTCCAGCAGGAGCCTGCAGCCTCTGACCTAACATTTTCAGCTCCAAATAGACTTAACCTCTCCAAAATAAGTGAATAATTAGTAAATGGAATAGCATGGTGTAGAACCCAGATATGACAACTCTAAAAATTAGAACCATATCTTACAGATATGGTTCATTAGACATCTCATTCATTTATATTTTTCACGTGATCCTTATTTCAGAAATTAAATATATAATGTTTTGTTAAATGATTATATGTCAGAATTCAAATCCCACATTTAAGCATAACATTATGCTTGTATATACTATCTTCAATTTTTAGCTGTTATGAATCTATATATTTGAATTTAAGAATAGCCACTAAACTAGCATGAGCAATTTTATGTATTTCTGCCTTTATCCTCACACTGGACTATAAGGTTTTGTTTTGTTTTTTAATCCTCACCTGATGATATTTTTCCACTGATTTTAGAGAGAGTGGAAGAGAGAGGGAAAGACAGAGAGAAACATCTATGTGAGAGAAACACATGGATTGGTTACCTCCTGCATGCACCCTGACCAGGCCTTGGACCAAGGAGAAGCTGCAACCCAGGGTGCCCTTGATCACAATGGAACTCAGGACCCTTCAGTCTGCAGGGCTACTACCCACTGAGCCAAACCTGCTGGAGTTTTTTTTCTAATTCAAAAGTTACTTCTCACTTTGTAATTAATTAGTTCTCAATGCTGAAAAGGTTCTAGGTGTTCAGTGCATTTTGGGATCAAAATATCATCCATTTTTCCAAGAGTTACCAGCCACAAAGCATCCTCTACCTATTATTAGAGATTTTCTGGCTAAGACAGCAATTTTCTTAGCACTCTGTCTCAGAGCTTGCCCTCCCAGTCACTTTTTCTCAAATTGTGAAGCAAGAAATGTCCATCTTATTCCTTCTCTTGACAGTAAATGCCTTATCTTTGGCTACTTTCTCCAATAATAAAGAATTGTCATTTCAACATCCTGAATCAGTTATTTAGACTCTATACATATCTCTCCTCTCACATACAGAAAGAGAGAGATATTACAGCCAGGTAGCTACATCCTGCAACAACTTTCAACTGGCATTTCACAATCTAATGCAAATGATTATTTTTTTCGCCTTTATTTAACTTATCTAATTTATCTTTATTGTTGAAAGTATTACAGATGTCCCCTTTGTTTGTTTTTTTCCCATTGACCCCCTCCACACCACACCCACCCCTCCCAGGCCTTCACCACTCTATTGTCAGTGTCCATGTGCTCTGTCTATATTCATATAAGTCCACTGGTTAA
>NW_005354385.1:14684515-14766083 GCF_000412655.1 Myotis brandtii | reverse complement strand
TATAGTTTTTTAGGATATAAAAATGGGTCAAATGGGAGTTCCATTTTTAATATTTTGAGGAAAATATATACTGGTGCAGCCACTGTGTCTCCTTTCTTTTAAATAAAGGAGGAAACATGTTCCTTTTGCCTAGTAAAGTTCAGTAGACTGCTCTACGTGACTCTTGAAATATACAATCTGGTTAACCTCTAATACTTTTAAAATGATCATTTAAATCTTATATCTTGAAAACTGATAGAAAACAAGCTGGTAGAAGAGCAGTATTAAGGCATTTGTGTGCCATAAGATACCAATATAGATGTTTTAGACAGTATAAATTAACCTAAGAACATCTTGAGAACGGTTTGCTCATCTTATCCTTCACCCTCCTTTGTTTGAAAATCACTCTGATAGTTGTCTATTTCAAATTCTTATTATCTTCAACCATTCTGAGTGTAGATGAGTAATTTTATCTCAACCACTCTTCCCTGATGCAGCAAAAAGACAGTGCCTTGTCATGAAAAGTGAGGGGAGACAGTGGTGGAGGGCACTGCAGAGAAGGTTTGACAGCGCAGCTTTGCTGAGTGGGGTGGAGGTGGGATTTGGAGACTGATCATGAAGTGAAATGGGAGACAGTCTCACGAAGAACATAACTGCAGAGGAAAGAGTGTGCAGCACAGAAGCATCTTTTCTCAAAACCTTTTATTCAGATCACACTAAAATGTTTCATTGTTTTTTTAAATCTAAAAATGCCAAGAATTCACCGGCTAAAAATATGATGGGAAAAACCTTAATAGAGTAAAAAGTGTAGCCAATTGAAGTGCCAAATAAAATGCCTTGTACAGGAGGGCAATGCACACTTTGATCAGAGTACTCTGGTTCTTTTATGAAGCTTTGAGGAGAAAATACAACCTCCTAAATGCATAACAATGAAAAAGCGACAAAGACAGATGGGAAGAGAGGGTGAGAAAGCTGCTCTCCTTTTGTCTTCTCTGAGCTCTTCACTCTTTCATCTTTATTGCCTTCAGCTTGTGCCTGTATGTTTGCTTGGGTGTCTTGGCCTTCTCCTTTTGAAGATAATAGCTATTGTAAACCTGCTTCACGGCAGGAAGGGGCTTCTGCTGTGTGCTCCTTCTTTTATGGAAACAAAAACACGTTTATTGTGTGAAGCATTCAGGACTTACTCGGGCTGTCTAGACGTCTAAGTGGAGAGCATATTTTACCCTTTCCAGTTTTTGAGTTATGTTAACTGCTGAAGGCAAACATGGCTATTGGTCCTTAGGAAAAGGTCCTGTCAGGTTACATGAGCACACAAAGTCATTCTTTCAATGAAAAGAATATGAACTACATTCCCTCTGAAATCTGTACTGAAAATGCAGAATTTAGGTGGAGCCTGGCAATAGTCTGTGACTTTTGCTGAACAACAGACATTGTAAAAGCCTTTTACTCACACAACCTGACCCTCCAAAGGGCCAGAAGTTTCTCACATTTAAACTTTATCAAGGTGCTTAGAGACTGTTTTCATTGTACCTTCCTGGTGGAGGCAGAGAGTAATAGATTAATGGTGGCAATGGCAGCCTCTGTGAAAGAGTTCTAAAAACAGTACCTTTCAAAATCTCTGCCCATACAGAAGGCCTAGAGATGACATCTGGATTATTTCTTTAGGAATACATATATTCAGCCCAGAGGGCATGCACTTAGAAATAGGCACAAGAATATCATGTTATCTACATTTTCCCTTAAGAACTTCTGCCCCTTGCTCCTTGGTTTTCACATATCATTTCAAAGCCTCTGCTGCTATTTTTAGATAAGGATTTTTTAGCCTGTGGAGGTATATTCTAAAAAGGGTAATAGTTATTTTTAACATCTTATAGGTAAGTTTTTGATGTGGTTGCTGAATTAAAGTGACACTGAAAAGGATCTTCACAGGAATCCAAGGGAAACTTGCAAAAATGGTCATTTGCAGGCCATACCAGGACCACACATGTGTTCAGTTTGATCTATAATACTATTTTAGAAGAAGTCTAGCCAACTTTTAAAATCTTCCCATTTCACCTTAAGATTTTGAGGTTTCCAGTTTCTCCTAAAGTCTTGTAAGGTTTGGCTACACTAGGCCAACATTCTCAATGACAAAATTGACTGGAGTTAAGTAACATGAGCTCCTAAAAGGGAAGCTCTGGCCAATGTTTGCCAGAGTCCCTGACAGCCCACATCCTTATACAAGTATGTGTAATGTACCGGCACTCCTTCCACTATGCTCATGCATGTCACCTGCCTTAAAGGCTTTGGGCATATCATCTTTGTTCCAACAAAATGCTTCAGTTGGAATGTGCCTTCTCCCAAATATTAGTGAATAATAGTGCCAATAAGTTTGTATTTGCTGTGTGAATATGTAAACACTGCTTTATGATGACACTTGGTGCAATTCTACTGCATGGTATACTCATTTTTCCACAGTATCACTACCAAAGGTCTAGCAATAGGCATGGATTATCAGCAAATCAGAAGGAAACATAACCAGAAAGTTCTGAACTAATCCAGAAACTTGGTCAAAAGTATCTAGAAATACATTAGTCTAATTTTATTATACACTCATGGCTTGTATTTTAATGCTTAATATTGTTTTGTTTCAAATTACTGTGGTGTTTTCTAGAGTCATTTTAATATTTTCAAGTATGTAAAAATTTTATTGGGCTAATTCTAAGCAACTGATTTTCATACTTCCTTTTGAGGATTGAAGGTATTTTTGGGTGTCAGATTTACTTTATGTGATTATGAAGCAAAGCTATTTTAACATTTAATCATCTCTGATCCATGATGGGCAAATCCCTGACTGTCACTCTGGGAAACTAGTGGATTCCTACTCAATTATTTTATCTTTTTCCCCCATTGTCTTTCTTCTTTGATGATCATAAATGTGTAGAAGAGTGAGTTACCTTCAAAATCCACTCTCAAAGGATCCTGTTTTATCCTTTCAGCATCTACTATTGAATGACCATGCTGTATACCTTCAATAGAAGCACACATTTTGGGTACCTGATACGTATTGGCCAGTCTGTGAGGGTACAGATTTTAAGTTCAACAGTCCAAAAGGGAACTTATCTCTATGGCTTGGGGCAGATGGAGTGCTGAGGTAGGGCTTGAGTAGAGCATTAACAGAGGGAATGGTGACTAGCAATCCAGACAAAAGTATTCTAAATATATACAATGACAAAAATGGCTGACAGCCCACATCCTTATACAAGTATGTGTAATGTACCTGCACTCCTTCCACTACGCTCATGCGTGTCACCTGCCTTAAAGGCTTTGCGCATATCATCTTTGTTCCAACAAAATGCTTAAGTTGGAATGTGCCTTCTCCCAAATATTAGTGGATAGTAGTGCCAATAAGTTCGTATTTTCTGTGTAAATATGTAAACACTGCTTTATGATGACACTTGGTGCAATTCTACTGCATAGTATACTCATTTTTCCACAGTATCACTACCAAAGGTCTAGCAATAGGCATGGATTATCAGCAAATCAGAAGGAAACATAACCAGAAAGTTCTGAACTAATCCAGAAACTTGGTCAAAAGTATCTAGAAATACATTAGTCTAATTTTATTATACACTCATGGCTTGTATTTTAATGCTTAATATTGTTTTGTTTCAAATTACTGTGGTGGTTTCCAGAGTCATTTTAATGTTTTCAAGTATGTACAAATTTTATTGGGTTAATTCTAAGCAACTGGTTTTCATAGTTACTTTTGAGGATTGAACGTAATTTTGGCTGTCAGATTTACTCTATGTGATTATGAAGCAAAGCTATTTTAACATTTAATCATCTCTGATCCATGATGGGCAAATCCCTGACTGTCACTCTGGGAAACTAGTGGATTCCTACTCAATTATTTTATCTTTTTCCCCCATTGTCTTTCTTCTTTGATGATCATAAATGTGTAGAAGAGTGAGTTACCTTCAAAATCCACTCTCAAAGGATCCAGTTTTACCCTTTCAGCATCTACTATTGAATGACCAAGCTGTATGCCTTTATAATTCCAGTAGCAGCATACATTTTGGGTACCTGATATGTATTGGCCAGTCTGTAAGCGTACAGATTTTAAGCTCAACAGTCCAAAGGGAAACTTTTCTCTATGGCTTGGGGCAAATGAAGTGCTAAGGAAAGGCTTGAGTAGAGCATTAACAGAGGGAATGGTGACTAGCAATCCAGACAAAAGTATTCTAAATATATACAATGACAAAAATGGCTTGGGAATAGGGAACTGGAGATGTTGAAAGAACAGATTGGCTAGCTGGAGTAAAGGTATGCAAGAAAAGTTGGAGCAGAATGTGGTGGGCCTTGATTTTTAAGCTTAGGAGCTCAAATGTGTAAATATGTAAACACTGCTTTATGATGACACTTGGTGCAATTCTACTGCATAGTATACTCATTTTTCCACAGTATCACTACCAAAGGTCTAGCAATAGGCATGGATTATCAGCAAATCAGAAGGAAACATAACCAGAAAGTTCTGAACTAATCCAGAAACTTGGTCAAAAGTATCTAGAAATACATTAGTCTAATTTTATTATACACTCATGGCTTGTATTTTAATGCTTAATATTGTTTTGTTTCAAATTACTGTGGTGGTTTCCAGAGTCATTTTAATGTTTTCAAGTATGTACAAATTTTATTGGGTTAATTCTAAGCAACTGGTTTTCATAGTTACTTTTGAGGATTGAACGTAATTTTGGCTGTCAGATTTACTCTATGTGATTATGAAGCAAAGCTATTTTAACATTTAATCATCTCTGATCCATGATGGGCAAATCCCTGACTGTCACTCTGGGAAACTAGTGGATTCCTACTCAATTATTTTATCTTTTTCCCCCATTGTCTTTCTTCTTTGATGATCATAAATGTGTAGAAGAGTGAGTTACCTTCAAAATCCACTCTCAAAGGATCCAGTTTTACCCTTTCAGCATCTACTATTGAATGACCAAGCTGTATGCCTTTATAATTCCAGTAGCAGCATACATTTTGGGTACCTGATATGTATTGGCCAGTCTGTAAGCGTACAGATTTTAAGCTCAACAGTCCAAAGGGAAACTTTTCTCTATGGCTTGGGGCAAATGAAGTGCTAAGGAAAGGCTTGAGTAGAGCATTAACAGAGGGAATGGTGACTTGTAATCCAGACAAAAGTATTCTAAATATATACAATGAGAAAAACGGCTGGGAATAGGGAACTGGAGATGTTGAAAGAACAGATTGGCTAGCTGGAGTAAAGGTATGCAAGAGAAGTTGGGGCAGAATGTGGTGGGCCTTGATTTCCAAGCTTAGAAGCTCAAAGATTATTTTATATTATTCTATATAAATAAGAAATAGCCACAGAAGACTCAGGCCAGGGGATGTTGGCATAGCTTTTAGACTACTTACTTATTGGGCAACAGTGTTGATCCTTTCAATGTGTATTTATTAAGTACATGCTATGTACCACACACTTTTCTAGGTGCTAAAAATACAATCATGGACAAAAATAAATATGTAGACTCAGTCATAAAAGAAAGAAGGAAGACACTGGAAGGCTAGTTAGGATATTTATGGTAAATGAAGCTACTATTTATGTCTCTGCTTCAAACACACACACACACACACACACACACACACACACACACACACACACACACACCCTATCCATACTCTCTTGTATTAAGCCACATTCAGGTGTTCTGACACCTCTACTTCATCTTCTATATGAGCATTTAGAACCTCTGCTTTGGTGAACCACTGTTACAGATGGTTACCCATCTTACTCTCAATTGGTTTAGAAGATGGAGAAATGCTAATCAGCACTGGATTGAGATGTTTGGTTCTCAGGGTTTTGCTTGAAAAAAACACAAAAAACAACACCAGGGTCCAGGGATTCTCAGCACTTCACCATGGTGCATTATTTCTGTTTGTGTTTTTTAAGCCAACACTTATAGTGCTTACTTAGGCAAGATACTTTATTTTAAACTTATATCAGTTTTTATTCACTATTGATATATTTTTCCTCAGAATTAGAATGAAGTTAATTTAATCATCATATTAAAACTTTGAGGTAGGTACTAATGGCATCTCTATTATATAGATGATAAAATTGAGGCATAACTAGAAACTTATGAATCAAATGGGCTCCACTAATGAGAAGCATTGGCATATTACCCCCTCACTACTCTCACTGAGTCTAACCTTGATTCTTTCATTTTGTGATTCTTCAAATATTAGAAACACAATATAAGCTCATTTACTGGGTGTCTACAATGTACTTCTATGTGTTGAAACTAATATTAGGTGATTCTAAAGTTATGCTATTTTTTTGTTTTAGTTCATAGCTGTCCCATCTGGAATTCTGTCACTCTGATCTTCCTTGTCCCTAGGCCAGGGTGGCACCCACAATATTTCTTATCTGGTCTTTCTCCAAGATGATAGGGAGTGCATGTAAGGTGGCTGAGAGACTCCTCTCTAGGTGCATATTATATACTTGAAATCCAAATCTCATTCCCCTTAAAAACCATTCTACTTTTATCTCTAGTCATTCTCTTTTGCACTCTGTTGAAAAGCTATTCCAATTGTGTACCGTTCCTTCAGAAGTTGCCAGTTTCTGACCCTGTACCCTTCATTCTTAGTAAATGGCCTTGAAGAAAATCCATTTCCTTAGCACTTCTTAGTGTTCCTTTAACATTTACAAGGTCCTCTTTATTCTCACCTATCTCTCTGCCCTCCTGTGATCCTATGTTAAAGGAAGAACTGTTCCTAGAGAGAAAGCTAATTGCTCTACTAGTATTTGTGCCACTCAGTCTGTGTCCTTCAATTCTTTCAGGACTTTGATCCTCAATGGTTTCATTTTTCTAAATTATTTTTTTCTTTCTTTAGTCTCTACCTCATATTCCTTGGCATATGAGTACATTTCAACCCTCCTTAGTTTTAGTAAAGCAAAACTTTCTCTGGATCCTGATAATACTGTAGCTATTTTCCTAAGTCTTTAATTGTTTTGTTCTAAAGACCCTCACCCTAAGCTAGTCAATGCTTCACTTATTTATTCAACAAATTACTCTTGAATGCCTACCATATGCCTACTATATTCCAAGCTCTAGTAAGCTAACAGTAAACAAAATAAAGTGCCTTGTCCCTATTGCTCTTAGACAGTAGGAAGGAGACAAATATTATGTAAGGATATATTATACTGTGTTTGAAATTAATAAGCTAAATAGAAAAATAAGGTAGGCAAGGATATTAGGTAAGGTGTAGGGATTTGGGGTTGTAATTTTATTTTAATCATATATTTCCACTGCAGTTTATATTCAATATTATTTTGTATTAGTTGCCAGTGTATAGCATAGTGGTAAGACAATCATACACTTTACAAAGTGTTACCCCTGATATTTACAGTACCAATTGACATCATGCATACTTATTACATGATTATTGATTATATTCCCTATGCTTGACTTTACATCCCCGTGACTCTTTTGAGAGGTTGAAATTTTAAATAGGGCACTAAAGGGAGGGTGTCCCTGAGAAACAACATTTGAGGAAGGTTTAGATGAAAGTGATATCTGGGCAGAAAAGAAATCAATTGCAAAAGCCCTGTGACTGAAGAATACCTGGTTAATCCAGAAATCACGAGGTAATTAGTCTGGCCAGAGCAGAGTGGGCAAAAGGGAAAAGACACAGGAGATGATGTTATATGTGTCAGATGAGGTCACTTACCTTTTTCTCTACCTTGCTCTTTTGTCTATTTTGGGTACTCATTACATATTTCTTTATGTCAAAGCTATTTATATACATGCCCCATCCTTTTTATTTGAACATCATCTTCTTTACGCAGGGTTTAATTTTGCTCATCATTGTACCCATTATGCACTCTATTTTTGTTATTTTGATACAATAGATATACTTAAAATTACATGAAAAAAATGACTTTAAAAAAGAAACATTTCTTTTTAAACATATTTAAAATTATTTAAATTAATTTTTTTCAGATGACAGTTGCTGGCTACATAGTTTATGGTGAAGACCATTTTATATCTTCCAGTTTTAAGAAGGATGATACATAAGTTGGCCATTTTAAACTGATATCAAAGCCTTCTCTTTAAAGGTTAATGATCCTAGTGCTTTTTACCTTTTTTTGAATTCATGAATTCTGTTCTTGGCCTTTTAAATCTAAAGGAGTAACAAATGAGTTTACATATGTAACTTTAAATTTATAACTAAGACAAAAACACACACACACCTTAACAAAAACAGAATCAATGAAATGTTTTATAGACACATAGACTTGGATTCTCTTTCTTTGATTTTCAAATACAAAGAGAAGTGATGTTCTCTAACTGTGAAACTCTCATGGGAAAAATATGGACTGTCACAAAATGTGTTGGTTCCGGTCAAGATGGTGGCACAGGTAAACATGGTACTAGAATTCTCACAACCACATCAAAGTTACAGCTAAACTATAGAACAACCATCATTCAGAACTGCCTAAAATCTAGCCAAATGAAAGTCCTACCACTAGGAATTTAAAGAAGATTCCACATTAAGACTGGTAGGAGGGACAGAGACTCAGAAAGGTCTGGTCCCCCACCAATGTGTGGCGGATAAAAATTGGGAAGGGTATTTGGCTGTGGAGGGTCCCCTGAAGAGCAAGGCATTCCAACCCCACACCAGACACCCCAGCCTATGATTCCAGTGCTGGGAAGACAAGTCTACATAGCTTCTGCCTATAAAAAATGGCTGGGATTGAGGCTGAGTGAGATGGAGGACTGCTGGAGTCATGGCAGTTCCTTGTAAGGGGCCTGCACACAGACCTACTTGACGTCTCTCCCTCTGAGCTCCAGCACTGGGGTAGCAGCAAAAAAGGAACCAGGGACATACAGGGGAGAACTGAATTGTCTGTTGCCAGGACAAGAGTTGAGGTGGGGCCAGCTTTGTGCCAGACAAAAGTGCTAGTAGAGGTCAGTTTTCCTTTTCTGAGACCCCCCACCCCCAACACACACACAGAGCTGGCAGGTGGGTGTCATATCTGAGTCTCTATCAACCTGGCTAACATTGTTAGTCCCAGCCTGGTGATTCTATGAGATCTTGCCCTACCCAACTTGCAGGCACACCCAAACTTTTTCCAATGGCTTTTCCATACAAATGGACTTTCTTGGCTAATGCTTCAGACTTTCTTAAAATTCCTCAGACAAGTAGCATCTGACCTTGGTATGCCTTGTACCTCTCGATAAGTATCCTTAGGCATGGGACTAGCAGCAGCCAGCCTTGCTTTGCAGCTCGGCCTCTCCTGGGCCCCTCCAAGCACAGCACAAGTAGCAGCCAACTGCAGATCACTTTGTAGTTGATTCCAGGTGGCTCTGGGCAGGGCACAGGTGGTAGTTGATCTTGGCCTGCATCTCCTGGAAGACTTGATGGGCAGCTTCCGACCACATTGAAGTACCACCCAACCACCTCCACCAGTGACATACTCAAGTGGTGGACTCAAAGGGCACCAGAGACCTGCTCTATAGGGACGACCCCCACAATGTATGCAGCCAGTCAGCCTGGGAGTAAATGCCTCCCATTGAAGTGCCAAAAGCAATCAAGACTCAACTACAACAGGAGGGTGTACACAGCCCACATAGGGGCACACCTGCAATGCCCAGCTCAGGTGATCAGGGCTGCTGTATCACTGGATGCTACAGGATACCTACTATGTAAGGCCTGTACCAGGTCTAGGAAATGTAGCAGCTCTACCTAATACATAGAAACAAACACAATGAGGCAGCTTAAATGAGGAGATAAAAAAATGTGTCCCAAGGAAAGAACAGAACAAAACAAAACAAAAGAACTAAACAAAATGGAGACAAGCAATATGCTAGATGCAGAGTTGAAAACATTGGTTATAAGTATGCTCAATGAATTTAGTGAGAACTTTAACAAAGAGATAGGAAACAAAAATTGGGATAGAAAACATAAAAAAGAACTAGTCAGAAATGAATAAACTAACTGAAATGAAGAATACATTACAGGGAGTAGATGAAGCAGAGATTGAATTAAAGCTTTGAAAGATAAGAAAGCAGAAAACACCCAATCAGAATAGCAAAAAGAAAAAAAAAATAATTAAAAAAAGAGGCTAGTATAAAGAACCTCTGGGACAACTTCAAGCATAAGAACATTTGTATCACGGGGTATCAGAAGGAGAAGAGAGAGAGCAAGATATTGAAAACCTATTTGAAGAACTATGACAGAAAACTTCCCCTATTTTGTGAAGGAAACAGAAATAAAATTCCAGAAAGTGCAGAGTCCAGTACTAGATGAACCTAAAGAGGCCCATACCAGGACACATTATAATTAAACTGCCAAAGGTTAAAGACAAAGAGAGAATCTTAAAAGCAGGAAGATAAAAGCTGTTAGTTATATACAAGGGAGCTCCCATAAGACTCTCAGGTGATTTCTCAACAGAAACTTTGCAGACCAGAAGGGATTGGCAAGAAATATTAAATATTAGGATACTAGAACAGATACTTTCTCAGATTAAAAAAAAAGTTAATGCCACCAAACCAGTACTAGAAGAAATATAAAGAATTTTCTTTAAGATGGGAGAGGAGTTTGGGGAATGGGTGGAAAAGGTGAAGGTATTAAGAAGTACAAATCAGTAGCCACAGAATAGTTTTGGATATAAATTAAAAAATAAGGACTATAGTCAAAGATATTGTAACAACTATGTATGTTTTCAGATAGTTACTAGATTTATCAAGATGATCACGTAGTGAGTTATACAATGTGTAATCACTGGGTTGTACAACTGAAATTAATATAATATTGTATGTCAATTATAAAAAAAATGTGCTAAAAGTGTGTCCTTGGGCTTAATTGAATGCATATTCTAGTGTGCTATAACACCATGAAACTGGAAATGTTTTATGGCTTTCAGAAATAGAAAACTTCTCCACCCCAATTAAGCTCATTAAAGGTATCAGTAGCATATGTTGTAAAACATAAAGTGTTGGTTAAATGACTAGACCAACCTCTAACCGTGGTTATTACCTTTTGTACATACCAGGACCAATTTTAGCAGCTTTTGTTTGCTATGTGGATGAACATTATTCCAAGCCACTTCCTTTCAACAGGTAGTTACATTTCAGAGTTGGCTGACACGACTTTCCTGAAGGTAGAGTCAATTAGAGCCAAACAGTTTATCAAGAGTTCTGGAAGCTTCTGAAATAAATATATGTTACAGAGATACCAGATAATACATTTGTTGAAGGGGGTTGAACACTCTTGATTATGTAAAACAGTAGGATGATTAAGGATAAAAATTTTGTATAAGGCATATCTGAACTCCTGACTGGACTTGGCCATATGTTTGCTATGATGTCAGGTCACTTAACACCCCTTATCTTCTGTCTTTTCTTCTGTGAAATTGGGATAATAGGGGTGCTTTAGTATAGAGTTTTATGAGGGTTGAATAATGCACATGAAGTACATAGAAGATATTCAGTATATGAGAACTGTTCTTATCATCCTCATCACCAACATAGTCTTCATTCATATTACCATGATCATCTATATCATTACTAAAGTCATTTTTAAGGAGATTATAGTTCTTCCATCAGTTTTTCATTTTTGAAAAAGTTCTAAGTTTCTGTAGCTTACAAAGTAAACTTTAAATATTTTCAAGGTTTACTAGGTTGACTAAGTCATACCAAATGCAACAAAGGGCTGTAGTGTCCAGCAAAGCTCGCCAAGCCCTCCTGTCTTTGGGTAATGGGGCACATTAGATTTTACACTTACAGAGCACTCTTCTGTGACTGGGAGTATTCCTCTGTGGGAATGCACAACATAAGCTCAGCTGAAATACCAAAAACTTAAAAATGTGGAGTCTGACTTTAAAATCAAGTACATTTGTGTAAAGTATGTTTTCTTTCCAGTGCTCTAATTTTATTGCATTATGAATGCTCCAGATGGAAACACTGGCTGACGGTTTAGAGTATTTTTTTAAATTTATGTTTGTTGAAAGTATTACAGATGCCCCCTTTCCTATTCCCCATTCACCTCATCCAACCCACACATGCCCCCACCTTCAGACCTTAATTTTAATGCATTTTTAGGGTTTTTTCAAATTTGTCCCCAAAATTTACAGGTGAGAAAAAATTCATTGATTTCATCACTAAATACCAACTTTTTGCTGGATGCTCATAGCAATGTTTTTGATGGGCAAAGGCTAATTTAAGTCTGAAATTATTCAAGTTGAGTCTCGCTATTCATTCATAATATAAGTCCAAGGATAAAAATGGGCATCATTTAATTGGTCTAATGCCTGAACACAAGGTTAGCACATTTTATCAATTTAAGCTGTAAAAAATTTATATAAAAATAGACAAAAGAGCCCTAACTGGTTTGGCTCAGTGGATAGAGCGTCAGCCTGCGGACTGAAGGGTCCCAGGTTCGATTCTGGTCAGGGGCATGTATCTTGGTTGTGGGCACATCCCCAGTGGAGAGTGTGCAGGAGGCAGCTGATCGATGTTTCTAACTCTCTATCCCTCTCCCTTCCTCTCTGTAAAAAAACCAATAAAATATATTTAAAAAAAAAGACAAAAGAGTATGGCCAGACATAATTTCCTTTTGAGGCATGAGGCAAACATCTTGAATCCATCTTATTGTTTCGATGTTCTTTAAAGGCAAATATTATGTAACAAGAGGCCCCATGCACAAAATTTGTGCACTGGGGGAGGGGGTCCCACATCCCGGCCTGCGCCCTTTCACAGTCTGGGACCCCTTAGGGGATGTCCGACTGCCAGCTTAGACCTGCGCCCCACAGGACCCCTTGCTCCTTACCGCCCACCTGCTCACTGCTTCTTACTGCTTGGCTTGCTGCTCCTTAGCACTGCCACAGAGGCAGGAGAGGCTCCCGCCACTGCCACTGCACATGCCAGCCATGAGCCTGGCTTCTGGCTGAGCGGCACTCCCCCTGTGGGAGGGCACTGACCATCACGGGGCAGCTCCTGCATTGAGAATCTGCTGCCTGGTGGTCAGTGCACATCATAGCGACTGGTCATTTTGGTCATTCCACAGTAATGGTTGCTTAGGCTTTTATTATATAGACTAGAGGCCCGGTGCACAAAAATTTGTGCACTCAGGGGGTCCTTCAGCCCAGCCTATGCCCTCTTGCAGTCTGGGACCCCTCGGATGATGTCCACCTGCTGTCTTAGGCCCGCTCCCCGGGGGATCGGGCCTAAGCTGGCAGTCAGACATCCCTCTGGCAGCCCGGGAGCCCTTGAGGGATGTTCACTTGCATGCGGGGAGCAGGCCTAAGCTGCAGTCGGACATCCTTAGCGCTGCTGAGGAGGCTGGAGAGGCTCCCACCACCACCACTGTGCTGGCAGCCAGCAGCCTGGCTTGTGGCTGAGCAGAGCTCCCCCTGTGGGAGCGCACTGACCACCAGGGGGCAGCTCCTGCATTGAGTGTCTGCCCCTTGGTGGTCAGTGTGTGTCATAGTGACCAGTCATTCCCAGTCGTTCTGCTGTTAGGGTCAATTTGCATATTACCTTTTTATTATATAGGATACAGGCCTGGTGCATGGGTGGAGGCCGGCTGGTTGCCCTGAAGGGTGTCCCAGATCAGGGTGGGGGTCCCGCTGGGGTGCCTGGCCAGCCTGGGTAAGGGGCTGATGGCTGTTTGCAGGCTGGTCACACCCCCTTCAGGGTGGGAGTCCCCATTGGGGTGCGTGGCCAGTCTGGGTGAGGGGCTGAGGGTTGTTTTCAGGCTGACCAAGCCCCCCGGAGATGGAAGCTCCCAGCCTCTCCTTTTTTTTTTCTTTTGAGATTTATTTGCCTTCTATAATTGAAACTTTGTAGCCTTGAGTGGAGCTCAGAGCCGGCCAGGGTGGGCGGGAAGCTTGGCTTCCTCCATCACCAGGGGCAACCCAAGCCTCCTACTCGCTCCAGCTCTGTGGCCACGGCCGGCTGAAAGCAGGTATCTGGGGTTTATTTGTCTTCTATAATTGAACCTTTATTGCCTTCAGTGGAGTTCAGAGCCGGCCGCGGCAGGTGGGAAGCTTGGCTTTCTCCATCACTGGAGCAACCATGCCTCCTGCTTGCTCCAGCTCTGTGGCTGCCGACCGCCATCTTGGTTGGGTTAATTTGCATATAGCCGCTCTGATTGGCTGGTGGGCATGGCTTAAGGCATACTGAAGGTACGATCAATTTGCATGTTTGTCTTTTATTAGATTAGATATTCCAATCTTTCCATAAGTGAGGAAGATGCCTAAAGACCTGTAAAACTTACCTGTTTGAGCAAGACCCTAGTGATAATAAAGTTGCCATTACACCCTTTAGTTGCTTAAAGTTCCTATTTTAAAAATACTTTTAAAATCTATGACTTTGTACTTGCTTTCACTTAAACAGATAGCTCTAATGTTTAGATAAAGAAACAGGCATGGAGAATGTGTGCATGGTTCCAACACAACCCCGTTACTGAATATGCTATGTGAGCTGCATGTAAATTCTATACACATACATCTATTTTTAGTTATTGAATTACTTTTAAATATATTTCCTAATTGTTATGAAATATTTTCATCAGTTTTTCTCTTGATGACAATGATTTAATAATTTCCATATAACTTCAGTGTGTAAATAAAATGCATGATAATAAAAATGAGTTATAATAAAAAATATGATTCATCATTCATCAAAAAAATCCATAGTGACAAACTGTTTAAAAGTGCTAAAAATTAAACTCATTTACTTTAGGTTTTATCCATCTTAATTTTATCAAAAAACAGATTTTCAAAAAATATGAGAATCTTTTTTGCTATAAGGTTTTCCTCCTAAATTTCTTTTTCTTATCTCCAACTCCAATTCAAATCAAACTTTGAGAGGACATATAGAGTATATTTACATAGGTTTCTGGTATCCTTGTATACTCTGCCTGGCCATAAAGCCATTTTGGCTTCAATTGCCTAGAGATGCCAAGTAGGGGTCATGATTTCAGAGACAGCTGGCTAATACTAATACTAGGGCTCAAAGCAGCAGGGAACCTCAGAAGGAGCAAGGAAAGAAATTGTCTCTTCTGTTGCCTAGTGGGGTTCCTTTCCTGTCTATGGAGCTGGAAAGAGAGGCTCTATCTCAATTAAGCTGCGGAAATTTTTTTAAAATCAAATATTTAAAAACAATAACTCTTCCAAAAGACAAAAGCTTCTAAAATTTTGATCCTATGTCACCGTGAACCACGGCATACAACTCATAAAATACAGGCTATAATTTCTGTACAATCAAATGTTGTATTTTTAGTCAATTTAAACTCATAGGAGAAAAGGTAATCTATAATAATAAAAGCATAATATGCTAATTAGACTGGACAGCCAAATGACCTTCGGGACGTCCTTCCAGATGACCTTGTGGACAAAGCCGGGGCTGCGAGGGCCCAGCCCCTTGCATGAATTTTGTGCATCGGGCCTCTGGTGTTCTATAATATCTTTCCCTGAGATTTCAGTGACTTGATTGCTTCTCTGACTTTTTTATTGAACATATAAAAGTAAGAATGTTTTGTCATTATTTTGCATGTTTTAAACTCCAAATCTGGTAACACCCACCTACTTTAGAAGCAGTGGAAACTAAAATACAGGAAATATTATATGATTTAGTCAAAGTCAAACAATTTCAGTGTCTATGGAGACATAAGAGATAGATATCTAAAACTATATTTTTACTCTGGAAAATATCCTCTTAATATTTTTCAAAAAGCTCACAGATAAAGTTATTTGCTAACATTATGATTTTATTGTAACTTTTAAAAATATATTTGAAGAGCAAAAGTCATAGTATTACTATTTTGCACAGTATTACTGTAAACTATTTTTACCTTTCTGATTTTTATATGTTGATAAAAATCTCATTATTTATTTATCTGTTCTTTTCTAAGAAACTCACATATAATTATTGAACAGTTAGCAGGTAGATACTTGATCAAAGCACCTTAGACTATTTTTGTCATTTTTCTTAAGATCATAATCTGTGCCCTAGAAGTGCTAGACTTTCCAGCTCTAAGATAATTGAGTCACCATTTTAAAAGATTTTCATTATCCTTCGAGTTCCATGATGACTATGGTGACAGGTAATGCCTGTCTTAGAAAAAGTCAATGTTAATCTTAGACTAAATTGTGAAGTAGTTATATTTGTCTTATGCTTCTTTGTTTCTTTTTATCAGTTTTAGAATACCTGCACCTTAAAGAGATTGCTCTGTGTAGACATTACATATAAAGTTTACCATTATTTGTGTTTAATGTAGATGTATCATTTAAAATGTTTTAATGCAAAATTTTAATATAAAGTAATGATAGAGATATTATATATTTATTCAAATGATTTCCTCCTCTGATATTTCATAGTTCTTCCAGTTGTATTCTCTCAAGTATACAGGCTTAAATCCTTAACGTTTGCATATGGTCATTGTAATTAAGGTAGAGATAGTAGCCACAACATGGGTTGTTTTGGGGATCAAGTGGAATACTGTATAAGGCATGGTGTATGCTAGTATCTACTACCAACTATTATTAGCTATCGTTACTATTTACCTAAAACTACTATACAGAATTATATATCAAAACTACTCCTTTTTAGTATCTATCACATCCAGTGTTTACAAAATTATTGATATGACTGGCCCTAATGATAGCCCAGGTTTTTGCTATCTGTCTGAACTATTGCCAACTAGCTCTCTTTACCCAAGCATTGATTGAGTTTCTACAATGACTAATGCATTTCGGGAACCAGATTTCCAATGATAGATCAAATATTGTCTTTAAGAAACATTTGGACTAATTAGGAAGAAAGAAAATAGGAGGAGATTTACATTAACAAGACTGACAAGGAAAAAAAAATGAAAAGGAAAGGAAGAACTAACTTGGTAGGAGTAACAGCTAGAAGAGGATACTGCAAACATAGATATCATCTTGTTCTATGGACCAGAATTCTGAGAGAGAAAGGGGAACCAGATATGCAGTGTTTTGAAAGCATGAATAAAAATTTAACTGAGATTTTGACTTCTTTTCTTTAAAATATTGTAGCACATGTCTTGAATTCTTTCCTATCATATCTGCATGGCACTATTTGACAGATTATCATGAGATAATTGTTACAATTATTTTTAGAAATTTTTAAGCAATTCAAGCAAATGATGAGTAATATAATTTGAGTCACAGCAATCAAGAGATAATATATTACATTCAAGGTGGGAACCAGATGTCTCTACCTGATGGTGTGTCATTTATTTGACAGTAAAAATTGATATCCTACAACTTATTTTACTACTGTGGCTAATCTATGCATAATATAGTGTAATAACCTCTGAATTCAATACTGTAGTAGGAAAGATATCTAGTTTTGTCTGATTTTGAAATAGAATATTGTGCTTATCACAATGAGGGATGATGATGATGATGATAATATTGTTTATAATTCATACTGGCTAATATTTCTCACTGCTCTTAATTTTCTTTAAAATAACAACATTTGAAAATAATATTTTATCACTTGTAGTACCCTTTAGAAATTGAAATTGGTAAAATTATATAATACTGATGCAAGATAAATCTTTAATTTGAAATTACATGTTTATGAGGTTAAACTCTAACTCTCAGCTTCATTTTGAATTCTGTAGTTATTTGCTTTTGGAGGTGTTTAGGGGGCTTACGAAATTATAGATTTGAAGACAATGTGGCTAAAATAGCCATCTCTAGAGGAATTTGGCATATCTGGTTCCTTGTGTCAATATAATTTTTTTCTGGACACTTTGATGCTGAAAACAGTAAATAAAATTATTTTTAAAGATATTAGAATACTATTGAAAGTAAATAAAATTATTTTTAAAGATATTAGAATACTATGTGAATGAATTTTAACCAGTATAAGTTTTCAGAAATGGTCTGTAAACTGTTTATTGAATATTTTAACATATAAAATAAGCTATAATGAAAAAAAATATATGTATTTGCTAACATAATAATTTTCCAGATCATTCATCAATTATACACCACTAGTGAAATTTTTTTATGCACATCCCGCAGAAAAAGTAATTCAGATGTCTACACTAAAGAAACTAAAAATAAAATTTAAACCACAGGAATGAGAGTGTCCTAATTATTTACATCTGAAAATACTCAAAATGGCTTTTTTTTTTCTTATTCCAGGGACTCCTTTAGAACCATTTTATGTTGGGAGTGTCCTTAGTAACAATTCACAATTCATTAATTGCGCTATAATAGTTCTACACTGAGCAGTTGAGTATGTGAAAAACTGTTGGTCCAGTTGTTTCTTATGAAACCAATGCCCTGCCACATGGGGCAAACACAAGAGTAATTCCATTTCAAAAGACAATCTCAAAGCTTTAAAGAGAGCAACCAATATTTAACTATTTTAATAAGCCAAAACTCTGATTTTAAAGACACCGAAACAGATTTGTTGTATCATGTTCATCCATGGGGGAAAAAAATCTAACTGAATGAGCAACACTTCCAATTTGTTAAAAGCCTTTGACAGACTGAAAAAAGAAACAGATTCTTAAATGTTAATGAAAAAACTGAGAGCAACAGTTTTTAAACCTCTGACACAATTACTAAGAAACAGATTCTGTTAGCTTCAAAAGTTGGAGAGGATCTTTATTTTTCAAATATGCTGACAGTCATAAAGTAATGGATTTTTTTTAAAAAAGAAGAGACTCCTTGCAAACATTTACATTTTTTACATGTAGAATTCCGGAGTGGTTTTCTAGTAGAGTAAGGGATGGCAGTTTTGTCATATTTAATTCATCTGTATTTCCTTTCCAGGCACACCAAAAAATATGTATTTCAAATCATGATCCTTACAGACTAAAAACTTTCCCACTGACAGGAAAGCAGAGAAACTGGACCACAGGGGTCTCTCTCTGACTTTCTCCTCATGAGGCTGGCCAACTTGCAGTGTGAGCATTGATTCAGAAAGCATCTCATGGTTGTATATAGATGAAGGTGTTTTCTCTCGGTCTTTTCCTACAGTGATATTCAAACTCTGTTTGATCTCTTCTTCCTCTTGACTGGAGCCCCAGAGGATGGTGTTCCCCATTGTACCTGTGTCCCCAAACACACCACTTCTACAACCACATTGTTCTAGCAAAAGGGATGGAGCTGTGTCTGATCTAGTCTTTGATCCAGCTGCCAACTTGCAGGAAACACAGAGGACAGAGAACCACGTGGCATTATACCAGGAGCATGCAATAAGCAAGATGAAAACTGTGAAAATGCTACAGGTCAAATGCCCTACGTATTATTATAAATAAACTCTAAGAAAAATCAAGGGCTGGAGGGAGAAACTATATATCTTGAAATACACTTTAAATTGAAAAGGCTTTTTTAGATGATTAAATTACAAAGTAACCATACCATTCAAAATGAACAGCAATAGAATAGTGTTTCTTCTGGCAATAGCATCTTAATTGGTTCCTCATTATCTATCATGTCCTCTAAGATAACAGTCAGTCTTTTGTTTTTATATATTTTTTAATATGAGGAATGTTTGATATCCACATATTTTCAGAGGTTTGTAAATTATCTTTATTCTTTTCACTCATTAAATTATAAATGTCATCTTCTTTTGTCAGTTTTTTGTGTCCATTTTCTCACCCACATGCTCAACATTCCACTGTCCTTCAGCCAAGTTTTTTCCTTAAAGATAACTTGCCTGTTCTGTAGGGGCACCATGTAGCCTTCTGCCTTCTGCCATTAGTGGGTTTTCTTAGCTATTCTGATTCATGATTGGATGTATGTGCTCATGTTATAATACATTCCATATTGAAACTGACTTTTCACTGCCCTGAAACTGTTTGAACATGGAATAATTCTTCACTGTAACCTTACCCATGTTTAATACTTCCTGAATAGATGGCATTCTTCTGATGTATGATTAGAACTGATCTGGAGGAAATACAAATCTTATGCTATAGTAGAACACTACTGATTTAACCTTACCACATCCCCCTTGAAAATTTAGCCACTTCCTTTGCTTTATAACAATTTACCCTTAAGCTATTTCTCGGTGCAACAGTTGCACCTATGTTTGGTGTAGTATGTGCGGGGTCAGTTTACTCAAGAGGCCCTTCAAAATGAAGTATCAGAGTTAAGCTAAAGATACTGATTTAACCTTACCACATCCCCCTTGAAAATTTAGCCACTTCCTTTGCTTTATAACGATTTACCCTTAAGCTATTTCTTGCATGTATGTTTGGTATAGTAGTTTTCCTGTGTGTGCAGGGTCAGTTTACTCAAGAGGTCCTTCAAAATGAAGTATCAGAGTTAAGCTAAAGGTCTTAGGAGCAGTTTTAACAAGTAAAAGACTTTTATCAAATAAACTGTTTAGAGAGACCCTTCCTCAAAAAATATGTTTTTTCCCACTTCTTCAGCATTCTTGTGTAGGTACTGTTTGGCATTCTTTTTTTAAAATATATTTTATTGATTTTTTACAGAGAGGAAGGGAGAGGGATAGTGAGTTAGAAATATCGATGAGAGAGAAACATCGATCAGCTGCCTCCTGCACACCCCCTACTGGGGATGTGCCCACAACCAAGGCACATGCCCTTGACCAGAATCGAACCTGGGACCCTTCAGTCCACAGGCCGACGCTCTCTCCACTGAGCCAAACCGGTTAGGGCAGTGTTTGGCATTCTTGCCTATGTAGATATAACCTAAATGTGATCATTTACCTTTTTACCAATTAAACAAAATAAATGAGCATGTAGTTTTGTTTTGTTTTATTTACTTATTTAGTTTTTTTCTCTGTATTATTTAAAAATGTTCTCCAGAACTCTAGCACTTTTTTTCTTATCAATATTTTTTTTTCTGTCTCATACTTGCTTTTTTTGAGATTACTTGCAGTGTGCTGGATACTTGGCAGTGTTTACTTTTATTGAATTACATTTATTTTTGAAGTACTTTCCAATTCTCCTATGTGGCCCCTAATTCTTGAACACCAATATTTGTTTTCTTTTTGATGATTGAAAATAGACCACACATATGAACTTTTCTCAACCCTTACTTACTCACCTCAAACACTCCTTTTGTCCTTAACAGTGTTATGCTGGCCTATACTCTAAAATATCAATAGAGAAAAAAAAAATCCAATTATCTAGAGACTCCCTCATGCCGATTGGATTTGTCTGTAGCAAAATGAAGCAGTAAATGATCTGTTCCCCAATGTCATACAGCCTTCAAAATTTGGCATACAATAATTTTTATTAAAATACTCAAACAATGTGACACATCAAATGCAAAAATGTGTTTGTACATGTGTGTACAGTAAGGGTATTTTGTTTAGAATAGTCTGACATGGATTCCAAGATCCACAACTGATTGTAACCATGGCGTAACTTTGATGATAAAATCTAATATTGTTCACAGCAACATCAATTCCCCTTAAACAGTGCCAATGTCATGGTCTAAATGATAAGTAGATGTGAGCTATCAGATTTGCAGAACTAAATGTAATTGGTCATGTCATGATTTCAGTAGATCAGCAAAAGTATAAATCACAGGAGGAAAAAAATAGGTTTTCTTTAAGGCTGTGAAGAGAAAATTATCCAATCTTAACCACCTCAGGGACATTGGTATTTTATTTTACATCTTTCTCAAAGGCCTGAATTGTCTTTCATGCTTTCAAATGATTGGTATGATTTTTAATTAATTGCTAAAAAAGAGGTTATAGAATAGCAATATTTGTCATGAAAAAAATGTGAGATGATCTATTAAAGTAAAAGGTATTTTTAAAAGCAGCTGTCTATTATGCAAGTAGTCTTGGTTTTCTAGTCCATTGAAGAGTGGGTGAAGGAAATGTAGAACCAAGGAACAGTTTTTAGCCTTATTGCAATGAAATTTTTAAATGGAACTCACACATATGTGAAACATATAACCAGCTAGTTTGTGGTTTCCACATGTGGATATGACCTAGCTGATCATATTACCCTAAAGTTGCTAGAGTGGACTGACTTCAATTATAAAGAATTAAATATAACTATTTATTATTTTCCACATAATTCATTATTTTTAAGGATATTTTTTAGAACAAATTGTGTTAATAGGAATCATGCATATAAAACCTCAACAGAGACTGGTACAGAACTGTTACTCTACTTGCTGAACAATGCCTCTTGATATGTTTTCAGAATAATCTTCGTGGCAAACATTCACTCAAACTAAGGTCTCCATGGGTTAGAAAAAAAAAATTAACTGTACACACAGAGCAGTAACAAATAGCATATAAATTCAAGAAAGAAATAAAATGGCCTAGGAAGTAAATTACTAGTAATGGTTCTAGGAAAATAAAATAATTTAAAAATATCCAAAGAAAACCTCCACTTCTCTTAAATGTTGATATATCAAACTGTTTTCTATTATATAGTCGATATATTTTCATTTAATCTCATTTGATAGAGAGATTTAAAATCTGCTGTTGTTACAAGTCCACCTCTATCATTCAGAAATGGAAATAGCACCACTCCCTGAAGTCTGTGTGCATGACCAGCAAATCCCTCTGTGTCTCCATTAACAATGAGAAACAACAATTCAAATTGACCTGATATCTACCTAAGTGAGGAGTGCACAGAACCACCCGGAATCTCTCACAAATGGGTAGTGCTGAAAATGAAATAGGCAGTAGGTATCCTGGGTAAAAATAGAAAGTGAAATTTCTTATTAAAGTTTTTTCTCACTAAATAAAAGTGTGGTTGAAATGCCAGTTATTTGACAAGATACTATTGACTGAATTCTTTTATTTAAAGGCAGACATTGTTTTCTTCCTCTTTTCCCTTGTAGGGTTATTTTAAATAAAACAGTCCTAGTATGCCTACTGAAGGCAGATTTTTCATAAAGCCACTGGTCATGAATAAGGTAGACATGCCTATCCTCGTCATACTCATCCTCCTCATCCTCCTCAGATATTTTTATCTAAAATTGTCGAAATGATTATGCATTTTCCATATAAAATAGAAGCTCTAGAAATCATACAGTTTTAGATTAAATAGTGCATGCCACAACCTTTGAAAAATGCATAATGGATAAAAAACCATTGTTTCCTTTACTTGAGTCAATTAAATCCTAAAAAGCACAAAATATATTTCAACTGATACTGATTCAAACATTTAACTGAACCTTACATATCGCAGTTCTTGAATTGAATTTGTCCCTACTAGGCATCATGTCTATCTTTTCAAAAGAAAATATGTTTTCAAGATTCCTTGCTAATGAATAAGAGAGAAGACTAAATAACCATAATAATTTAATATGATGCAATAATTACTAAGTATTGTCTTCCATATTTAGTATCAGGGGAGTATAATTATATGTACTATTTATATAAAATGAAATATGTGCCAGACACTGACTTGGGGTATGGACCTTTATTGCATTATTACTCAGGTTTGCAACAACTCTGGCTAGATACCAGGTGATATGCCTGTTTTATAGATAAGAAAATCGAGGCTCAAAGGTTAGACAGCTAATCAGTAGCAAAGAAGGTATTCATTCCAGATCTTTCTGATTCCACTGCTGGGCTCTTTGCACTATTTAAGCTTAAAAAACTCTGGGAGATAAGGCACCTACATCCATTTGCTGAATGACAATAAAGCAAATTATGTCTTTAAGTAACAATGTAGACAGCCAACACCCCCACTCTTCCCCTCCCCTGCCAAAAAACAAACAAACAAAAAAACAGGGTTGAGGGAAGAAAGGTTAGTACTTAAAGAGATAATTACTTTTACCCAGGCCTATGTAGCTCCTTTGGTTAAACTTCATCCTGTGCACCAAAAGGTCCCTGGGTCCTTTCCTGGTCAGGGCACATGCCCAGGTTGCAGGTTCCATCCCCAGTAGGGAGTATACAGGAAGCAGCCAATTGATGTTTCAGTCTCTCCCTTTTCCTTCCTCCCTCTCTAAAATCAATAAAAACGTATTTTTAAAAAGAGATAATAACTTAGAAGCAGAGAATTACTAAAAATTACTGATATCATGTTTAAAATTTACAACAACAAAAATTTGAGTTGAACTGGATTGCGTTGATTCATCATAAATCCACTGGAAAACTGAGAATTCACTCTAAATGAAGTGTCCTAAATAGAGTTATTTCTTTACTCTTATTTCACGCAATAAAATGGCTTGGTAGGAAGTATAAACCTCCTAATTGCTTAATGAGTTTTTATCTCATTCTCAAAACTGTATCATTAGTTCTATATATTATAAATTATGACTATTAAATTTACTTTAATATATAGTAAAATATGTTTTTAATAAAATGTCTTGATGAAATGCTTAATAACGTTAACTAAGGATTGTGCACAAAAGTAGTTTTTATTTACTAGAAAGGCTCTTGGACCAGAGAAAATCAGTCTGGTGATTATCATGCACAAAAAAAGCTGAATTTTAAATTGACATACTCTTTATTGTTCTCCATGTGTAAGCTTTTAAAATGATGGATCTTTAGTGATGTGCTAGTAAATTTTTAACCAACATTTGGGGGAAGAATAAAGGGGAGCTCTGATTTTGTTTTTGTTTGCCAGTTTGGGGGGTAAATACTTCTAATGTCAAGCTACCAATGTGACATTACCGAGTGCAGAGTTGTGAAGAAATATGCAGTAATACACCCTATAAAGTATTTCTACCATACAGATACAATGACATAAATAATATCAAGAGCATCCTATCTAATAAAGAGGGAATATGCTAATTGACCCTCATGCCATCACAAAGATGGTGGCGCCCACAGCCAATAAGGAGGGAATATGCTAATTAACTGCCCCACCCTCAAAGATGGTGGTGCCCAGTCCCCTCATCTCCAATGGTGCGGCAGGCATGTGGCAAGGCCAGGCCCCTCCGCGAGCTTGCCTCCAGAGTCCCACAGTCCCCTCAGCCTCCCAGCCGCCCAGTGCCGACTTCAGGCACAGGCAAGCCTCGGATGGCGACTGCCTAGCTGCCCAGGGCTGCCCGAGGCTCAGGTAACCAGGGCCAGCCAAGGCTTGTGCTGCTGGCAGTGGCAGCAGCAGAGGTGTGACGGGCGTGTCTCCTTCCCCTGATTGCCGGGTCGCCTCCCGCCCCTGAGGGCTCCCAGACTGTGAGAGGGAGCAGGCCAGGCTCAGGGACCCCCCCCCCCTCCAGTGCATGAATTTTCATTCACCAGGCCTCTAGTACATAATAAAATGTTATAAAATAACTAGAGGCCTGGTGCACGAATTTGTGCACAAGCGGGGTCCCTTGGGGTGGCCTGCAGGGAATGGGCCAAAACCTGCAGACCAATGCCGCCTGCTGCTCCTGCCTGCCACTCCCGGTCATCCCGGCCCCGCTGCACCTGCTGCAGCTGGAGCCCAGTCAATCCTTTAAGATTATTTTTATGCCCATTGGAAGCTAAATTCATTGCCCTATACACTAAATGTCCTCCAATATTCTGATAAGTACACTTTCTTCCTTATGTCTCAGTCTCCTTGACTTGGTTAGCTTTTTCCATAAAAACTAGCTTATGGTCTGGACAGTAATGTCGGAGAGCAAATGCTAAACTGAAGTGTTTTTGTCACATTGTAGTCAGATTATTAATCATGATTAGAAAAATAAAGAGGTAAGATTCAGTGAGCTGACTTATTTTAACATGGGACATCTGTTTTATTGTTTTGTTCTGATTTGTTTTATCTTCCCTGCCTGGATGAGTGACAATGAATCATTATTAAGGTTTATTTAAATCTGTTTTCATGTCCTGTCTAATTTCCTTGTTCTATCTAATTTCCCTTCCCCTTGATTTTTAGTTTTGTCTCTTTCTGTCTATTCTCTGGCCCAGGTCCTGGCACAATCCTACTCAGACAGCTTCATTAGCTTCTCAGATACATCTCTAACTTTCCTCTCTGGCTTTATCTATCTTACATTTCCTAATACATCTGAAATATCCTCTCTCACCAGGCACGTCTATCACTGCCCATCAACCTTTGCTTCTATTTTCTTTCTAATATGATTTTTCACCTTGAAAATCTATCAGTCTCTCAGCACCACCTCAATTCCAGATTCGTCACAGAGCCATTCCCAATAATTCCAGCATTTCCTTCTGACAATCTGTAATAAGCCATCTTCCCACTATATATCTGTCATTAGACTATATTCAGTAGGCTTGTTGTGGTATATTATCTGATACCATACTGATTTTCTAATTTTATATTTTATCTCCTAAAATAAGATGCTCACTTCCCTAAGGCATGGTCCAGAAATTATATATTGATATTATTGATAAGATCAATAAGATTTCTTAGGTACCCAACAGGTACTAAAAAACTGCTTATTGATATCAGAAAGTACTGTGATTGAATTAGAGAAATATTATATTTAAATGAATTTAGATACACAGGAAATGTCCTTTTATACTGGGAACTAGACACTTTTCTAATGTGACCTCATGCTTTTTATCAGAAATATTTTCACTATTTCTAACATTTGTGAATTCTGACATATTAGGGTAGTTTACTTTAATTGCTCTCAATGCGTCACATGAGGTTGGATTAAGGGTGACTTTCCGCACATAAATAAAAATTAAAATCAAAGGGAGAAAATACTTGCAAAGAATAAGTTGTCAAAATGGTTGAATGTGTAAGACCATTTTAGACAAGATTAACAGAAAGATTCCAGGCTAAGGATAGAAGAACAAGATTCAAAACTGAACTCTGCCTTTTATCATTTAGATGAGTTTGAATAAACCACCTAATTTCCCAATCACCAATGCCTTCATCTCAACAATGAAGAAATTATAGTTGATGAATTCAAAGGCTATTTTCAGCTCTGAAATACCATAATTGCCAGTGAGAAATTTTTCTAAATGAGGCCTTTTGACTTGGACATCTAAAGATATTAAATTATTTTTTAAAATGTCTGTACTTTCTGAATAAGGAATTGTATGCTTCATTTAAATACCAAATGGCAGATGTACATGTGAGAAACGTGATGTTTTGATTTGCTTCACAGAGAGGTATGTGAATCTCAACATACTAAAATTTAATGTCTCTCTGTAAGTAAATAGACACCTTCACATTTCAGTGCCCTGCAATAGAGGTTATGGTTTGTTCAGCAGGAAAACTACTTCTGTACTACATTTTCACTTACCAACAATGCTTACAGTTTCCAAATATACCACATCCTTTAAATATTCTCAAATAAGTTTTTAAAATTGATTTTCAAAAGCAAATTAAAGAAAATTTAGAAAGCTATCTCAAAATATCATTACAATTGAGAAATAGGGGATGCACACATAAATAAGGCATAATACATTAGTTAACGCAAAGCTGAACCTTCCCACGGTTTTTTACCCTGAAAGAAAGATAATTAAAAGACAACACTGTGGGGTATTTTTAATATGACTCCTGGGTTACTGAATGGAGGAGAAATAAAGATAATGATATAAAGAAAACATTGAATGTGAGACTCATAACATAAAAGCAAGAAAATGCATAGTTTGATGATGTTTTTCTGTATTTAACTCTCTAAATTGCTCCTATATTTTAAATAACTGCTCTGAGTGTTTCTGTAATTAGTGCATCAGGGATGCAGTAATATAGAATGATGCTCTTAACTATAGGAGTTTTTAAGCGTTGGTAATAGCCCTTCCCCAAAGCATAACATTCAAATAATTTAAATTAAAACAATATATCTCAATAATCTCCCAGTTCACTCTAATATATTAAATACACATACATTAGCTTACACATGCAAACCTGAAAATTTTGCAATATTAACTTGTTGATCTCTCTGAGATGACTAAAGATATGACTACATGATAGCAATTCTTTCTACTCCGAGACTGTAAAGCAAGACTACTGTTCTGGCAAGCTGCTGTTGGCCAATCCCATTGTATGGATCTCTTCCCTTCTCTTTGTACTAGTATATCAAGGGCATATTAATAACTTGGCTAAAAAGACCTACTCTGTGTCTGAAAACTTTTGCTCCAGGATAATCTATATGCTGCTGTTATTTCTAATTTCCTCCCTGTGACCTGTTATTTCAAATTTTGCCTCAGCCTGTATTTATATTCCCTAAAGTCCAAGTTGGAATATACAACTCCTGGACTCAAATCTTCTTCAAAGGCATCCAGTGCCTATTGTAGGTATGCACTTCAAACTCTGGCTAATGTTTTTAATACATTTGAAAATTATCATCTTCATTCAATGTTAAGGCTCCAGACTTTTCTCACTTTACATTTGGATAAATATTGTGCACAAGCCTAATATTACTCCCATTCCATAAATATGCCTAATATGTTCGGAAAATATATCCTACTACAAAAACTTTGAGTTTCTTGGCTGGGATCAATAGGAAATTAGGCCACTTGACCCAAAGTATATGTCTCCAAAGATTGTTAACATCAAGTATTAAGTACGTTTCTCACTCTCCAAACTTCGGAAGCAAAATCCACACAGACAAAGCCTCCAGATATACTCATTTGAGTTTTTTTTTAATTTTGTAAGAAACAAGTTGACTCACTGTATATTCAAAAGAAATAAAAGCTAGAACAATAAAAATGCCTCATTTAGAGAAAAATCTTTGAGATAGATGAACTTTTATCTTCATTTTATTTGGCATTTAAAAAATAATTTTTTAGCCCTAACTGGTTTGGCTCAGTGGATAGAGCGTCGGTCTGCGGACTCAAGGGTCCCGGGTTCAATTCCGGTCAGGGGCATGTACCTTGGTTGCGGGCACATACCCAGTGGGGAGTGTGCAGGAGGCAGCTGATCGATGTTTCTCTCTCATCGATGTTTCTAGCTCTCTATCCCTCTCCCTTCCTCTCTGTAAAAAAATCAATAAAATATATTTTAAAAAATAATAATTTTTCATAACATACATTTGTGGGGTTTTTTCTGATTTTAAAGGTCCTATTTATACTTTAGGAAATTTGAAAAATATAATTACACACAATTTCACTATCCAGGTATTATTATTTTGGCATATTTTGTTCTGATCCTTTTTCCAGTTGTGCATACCTAGAAAGAGGACTTATACATACATTTAATTTAAGGGCTCCTTTTGAAATTTAAAACTTGGTCATTAAAAGAATCCCTTTGAGAAGTTCTTTAAAGAAAAATTCCAGCTAATGCTGTGGAAGGACGGATATAGAAAAACATCACTTTGTAACCCCTAAAGAAATAAAAGATCCAGACAAAGATTAGTATTGGTTGAAACCATTAGCTCTATGGTTCTCAAGCCAAGTTGCACATTAATATCATTTAAAGAATTCTGAAAAATATCTTGCCCAGACCTTATGACAGATCAATGTTTCTCAAAGTGTGTTCACTGAGCCAGCAGGAGCAACAACGGGAACTTGTTTTTGACCTGTTGTGTAATGATGCAGACGAAGCTGCCAGCTTCCCAGAGCATTCTGAGGTTATTGGTGAATTTCACACATTCCCATTTCTCCCCAATGTGTGTGCAGAGTTGCCATGAAGAGATTTTTATTGGAAACAGTTCTTCATTGGTGATAACAAAAATTTTCTTTCATTTGGTTGGATATTGAGCTCCATCTCACCAGAAGTGAAAATTAAAAGACAGAAAATACCAAATATTGGAGCAACTAGAACTCCCGCAAATCATTGGCGTGACTATAAATTGGTCAAACCAGATAGGAAAGCTGTTTGGCAGTATCTACGAAGCTAAGCATACATGTACCCTATAACTAGGTAATTCCTTGAAACACGTTTGTCAAAAAATGTACAAGAATATCCACAGCAGTTTTATGATCTGAATTGGAAATTGAACATATGCTTATCAAGAGTAGAACAAATTAACATATTGTAGTATACAGTGGAAATTACACAGCCATAAAAATGAACAAGTTACAATTTCATGCAACATTGTGGATGGGCCTCACAAATATAACATTGAGGGAAGGAAGACAGGCACAAAAGAGTATCGAGGGGGAAGATATCTTGGATGGGTATGCATCTGCAGGACTGGAAATACTCTGTTTCCTGATCTGGGTGCTGGTAATGGGTATGTTGAATCTGTAAAAACTTATAGGTCATGCACTTATAATTTACTCTTCTATACATTTCAATGTAATTTTAAAAAACAACATGATGCCATTGCCAAGATGAATGTAAATTAATGAAGACCAAACAAATAAATATTTTAGGGTATATATTCCCCCAAATTGCTATGTTTTCTGCTATCTAATCTCTCAAAAATCACAGGAACCATATATCACAATAATTTCAGTCATTTTTACTAATACTATTACATTCAGTTATCCAAGTTGTTTAGCACAAGTTAAGAGACTAAAATAATAATTTTGTGGTTTAGAGTAATATTTTAGAAAATTTTCTATTTTAGGTATTTTTTTTCCTGTCTACAAGCAATGGTACCAAAAGGTGTGCTTGTTTTTATTTTTTCATTAATGATACCCTTGTAAATTTTCTAAGCATGTGTAATTTTTCTCAGGGAAACAGCAGACACATGAAACAAGAGAGAGAGTATTCTATCACAAAATGAAGCCTTATGTGATAGTACTAAATGGAAAAGGCTTTGATAAAGTTACTTTGGAACTCTTCATTTTTATATCAAATTTTAAACCCATGACAGTGGCAACTACTGGAGGTCTCCAAGGTACAGCTGCTTGGAACATTTAGCTCTAGTTTGTTTTTAAAATTACTCCCAAAGCTCCAGGGAATGTTGGCTGTGGCAGTTGCATGTCTCCTAGCATAGACGTAGACATTGGAAGTGCCTTGCTTGCTAGTGAAAGTTCAATTTTGTTCTTTCTGTTTCATCCTTTTTTGGGGGGGTGTGTGGGGGGGGGTAGATATTATTTCATGCAACTATGTCAATGGAAGCAGAGGAAATGGAGCATTTAGAATTTCTCTTGGTTGGTTTTCTAAATCCTACATGCTAAATGCCCAGAAAATTGTAATTATTTCATAAATGGATAACAGCATGAAATAGGCCCATTTTATTTATTTATATTTTTAATCTTTATTTTTGAAAGAATTACATATATCCCTCTTTTTCCCCCATTGACCTCTTCTAGCCCTCCCCCATCCCCCACCTCAGGCCTTCACCACCTTATTGTCTGTGTCTATGAGTTATGCATATATGCATTTTAATGTACAATTGCTTTCTATTTAAGTCTAACAGAGATTGGAGGTCTCTTCAATGAGATTTCCTTCTAGAGTACTTGGTAGGTTCCATTGCTAACATTAAAACCATAAGAACATTTTCTAAATATTAACATCTTTCTCTGTAGTTGGAACAGAGCCTTGCTGATAACTCTTCCAGTCTGAATGGAAGATAGCCTTTTAGTAGTATCATTACTATAAGAGAGTCAAGCCAATACTGATTGTCCAGTGCAATGCATCCTTCCCTTTTATTTTTCCTGCATAGTTTTTACCATAGGATATACCTTTGTATGAATGTACTATAATTTATTTATCCAACACTTATTCACTTAATTTACATTTATTTTTCTAGTTTTCTTGCTGTTGGAAATAATTTTGCTATTTAAAATCAATCAATAAAAATTATTTTTCTGAATTATTGAATGAGTTTACACTTCCTTTAGGAATCTAAAGGCTTCCTGTAGGTCCAAATTCCATCAGTATTTTGCACTATCTGACTTCTTAATTTTTGTCAATTTAATGAATATAAAATATTAACTCCAGCTTTAATTTGCATCTAATTTATTACTAATGATGTTGATTATATCTTAATATATCGTACATATGTTATATATAATATATCAATATATCAAGTATACTGTATTGTAAAATATGTGCTCATTTTTGCCTATTTTTCAAAATCAGCTATTTATTGTAGTTCTACTGATTTGTAGGAGTCTAGTACATATTTTACAATTAATTTTTGTTAGGTATTTGTTGTAAATATATTTTCCCAATTTGTAGTTTGTCTTTTTAATTTCTTTGTGTTGTCTTTTGAGGACTAGAAGGTCTAACTTACAATGTAATCATACTGATCAGTATTTTCTTCATGATTAATACTTTTAGGATCTTGGTAAATAAATATTTCCTTATTGCAAATTCTTAGAGCTTTTTAAGAAGGTTTTACAGTTTGTTTTTTTCATGTGTCATCTTTACCTATAATTAATTTTTAGTGTACTTTGAAATATATGTATTTCATTCTTAGAGCTTTTTAAGAAGGTTTTACAGTTTGTTTGTTTTTCATGAGTTATCTTTACCTATAATTAATTTTGAGTGTACTTTGAAATATATATATATTTCACCCCAGGAAATAGTGAGGTTTTACTAGGAGTAAGTAGGTGAAGGAAACCACAGAAGAGTTTGAAGAAGGAGGGAAGTATCCTTTAGATGCAATGATAATTCTAAAAGGCACTGTGGAATGGTTTAGGAAGCTAGAAATTGAAAGAAAAGAAGAGGATTTGTTAGGGAATGTACAGAACATTTGGAAGATTTAGAAGGTAATCATCAATAAGATGTGAGAAATTCTGAGCAGGTTGGGCTTCTGATGAGGTGCATGGAAGTGTAAGGTCCGATGACATTATTGCTGGAAACTGTGGGAAAAACATGGATTTAGAATTGGACTTGGATTCACATCCTATTTTTCACTATAAACAAACCAGGGAATTATCTTCAATTTATCATTCAACTTCATCTTCTAATGAATAGGTCGTATGAAGTTTAGAGACAAAGAATAGGAGGCATCCAGCACAATATCTGGTGCATGGAAGTTACCCAATAAATGGGAACTATTGCTACTGATTTGAGAATTAGAAGGTGATTACTAAAGCAGGTATTTTTCACCTGGAGTTTAGACATGGTTGGGCCTTAGGATGTTAAAAAGTCCCCTAAAATGCAAGTAAAACAGGTTATCTGCATAAACACTTCTCTGGGGGAAAAGGTCTATAGCATTCGCAATATTTTTAAAGGGTGTTTTGAATATTAAAACAGTTAAGAAGAAAAAAGTGATTGAAAAAGAAAAAGTTGGCAGGAAGAGGAGAAGGAGGAGAGGGAATGAATGGCATGGAAAGAGGAAAAGATGAAGACCAGAGAGTAAGTCCTGGCCAGTGTGGCTCAGTGGATTGAGCATCATCCCATGCACCAAGAGGTCACTGGTTCAATTCCTGGTCAGGGCACTTGCCTGGACAGCAAGTTCATTCCCCAGTAGGGGGTATGCAAAAGGCAGCCGATAGATGTTTATCTCTCATCAATGCTTCTATTTCTCACTATCCCTTCTCTCTCTAAAAAAAATAAATAAATAAAAACATTTTTTAAAAAAGAACAGCAACTGAACAGGAATTATAACTTTATTTTTTTTTAATCCTCACCCAAGGATATTTTTTTCCATTGATTTTTAGAGAGTGGATGGGAGGGGAAGAGACACAGAGAAACAATTATGTGAGAAAGACACATCACACATTGATTAGTTGCCTCTCTCACGCTCCCCAACCAGGCTGGAGATCAAGCCTGCAACCAAGGTACATGCCCTTGCCAGGAATCGAACCCACAACCCTTCAGTCTGCAGACCAATGCTCTATCCAGTGAGCAAAACTAGCTAGGGCTCCATTTATTTATTTTTTTTAGAGAGAGTAGAAGGGAGGGGAAAAGGGGGAAGAGAGAAAAAGAAACATTGATGTGAGAGAGATACATCAATTGGTTTCATCCCACATGTACCCCAACCAAGGCCAGGTATGAAACCTGCAACACAGGCACATACCCTTGACTGGGAATCAAATCTGAGACCACTGAACAACACTGGCCAGTGCAGAAATTGAAACTTTAAACAGGGGAATCAATGTAGAGAATTTGCAGAGAAAGGAGACCATAGCGTTGACATGGTCTTGAAGAGAAGGCTGAGTGGCAGAAATGAGTAGATAAGGTCATACAGAATTAGGAAAGCCAGGTAAAAACATTGCAGCTTTGTAAAGGGGTCTGCGGTAAGGGCAGTGATTTTTAACAATCCTGGGAAGCTATTATATTTAAAGTTGCTTCTGTTTTATCTTTCCTTGTTACTCAAAACCATTTACACAGTTCAGTTTACTGTGTGATGTGTTTTGCATTGACATTTCTACCCCATTTTGAGACATTTAAGCCATCTCATTACTGTAATATTATCATAATATCTAATATTACCTGTTCTCAATAAATTTTATTAGGGTTTGATGAAGTTTATTCAAAGAGCTCTTCTCTACACAGGTTAAATGTTTAGATTTGCATTTCAATTTCTATTCTCTGACAATACATCATTTGATTCTCTTGAATATTTTCAGAGTAGACAAAAAAGTTAATGACATTTTTCTGGAAGAGCAAACTAATCAGCTCTCTATTAAAAAGAATAACTTAGTGTTAATCAAAATTAGGTGTTCCTTTGAGAAGAAAATACATGAGAGAAATTCTATTTGAATTAGTTGTCATTAGTAAATCATCAAAAATTGTCATCAAAACACACACACACACACACACACGTATGAAAAGAAAATAGAAAAGGGTAAGGAAAGCATAGCAAGCTCAATTTTTGCAAATATAAAATTTTCCCAGAAATATAAAATGAAGCAATATAAAGAATTTGGTATCCGTATTAGGGTGAGAGTGCCTGACGAGTGAATGGAGCCTTGTCAAGGAGTTTTGCTGAAGAGGTGACATTTGAACCTAGGTCTGAGGAATGACCAAGTGAAGAGGAGAGAATGAGTTCCTCTCATGATAGTAGCATATGGCAGATATTCATACTAACTTTTAAAAAAGTTTTTGTTTATTGATTTTTAGAGAGAGAAGAAAGAAGAGAGAGAGAGAGAGAGAGACATCAACTTAATGTTCCACCTATTTATGCCTTCATAGGTTGATTCTTGTATGTGCCTTGTCGGGATCGAACCTGCAACTTTGGCATATCAGGATCATACTCTAACTTAGCTTCCTGGCTAGGGCTTTTATTAGCTTCTTTCATATGGTATCAATATTATATATTGAAACATAGCTGTCCAGAATATAACTGGACACTTTGGTTCTAAATTATAAAAAAGACCCAGTACAAAAGTATAAATGAAAGCTAAGTCATGAAATCGATTTCTTTCATATAAGACAACTGTACTATATGGTTTACAATCGGGGAGAAATGCTCACAGGTTTTAGCCATGTGGAATTCATTAAAGACCTCACAAATTACTACACTTTGCCAGGAATTGTGCTAGGCTTTAGAGATTCAAAGAAATATAAGACAATGCTCCTGTGTTCTGAGATCTCATAATCAAACTAAAGATCCATAAGAGCAATGAGAAAAAATATCATATAACTATGCTGAGGGTCAAACTCATTAGCTTATTTAAGTGCTCGAATAACTTGAAGGTGGAAGCAATTACTGTTTCCTTTACTCCTTACTGAATTGTTTGGCTCTCCCTAAAGGCCCAATAAAATAGGAATAAATTATATGGGTAAACAATCAAATAGCCCTGTGTCATGAACATAAGAATATATTGTTATTGCTGTATAATTGTATAGATGAATGTAGAGAGAGCTATGTTTAACTATGCTCTGTTACTCTGTTACTGGCCCAACAACAAAGAGAGAGCTGGCTGCCTTTTAATTCAAAGTAAATATTCTTAGTTGTAAATATCTTCTGAAAAACATTTCTCTCTCTCTCTCTCTCTCTCTCTCTCTCTCTCTCTCTCTCTCTCGATATAATATTTAATGGCAACACATCATCAAAGAAGCTTTTCAAGGCAGAACTGGGAAATTAAGACCCAGGATTTGTTCTCAGGTTCTGCTGATGTCTCACTGAGTTTTTCATGAGAGATTCCTCATGTGCTAGTGCCAAGAACAAGAAAACGCATTCTGTACTACTATGCACAGCAATGAGACTTCTCGGGGAACTAATATTTCAATGACTTCCAAATAATAAGTGAATATTAAAAATCCATTGAATGCAAAATAACACTAGACAGTTGTTATTAAAAACCTAAAGGTCAAAATTATTTTCAAGTTATTCTGGCATACTTTTATTCTCTGACAATTACTATTTGTGCAGAGTTGAGCTTTGCTCGAGACAAAAAGCCTTCTGACATAATTATTCAGATATAATCTCTAAGAAATCTTCCACATACAAAAAAGGCTTTGGTGCTTTTCATTTCAAAATCCACACTCATGCATAACAAAGAACATGCTCCTTCTCTGAGAAGGTTTTGTCTTGAATGGGTAAGGAGAAAAAAACACCAAGGTGGAGATAGTTAATAATTGATAGTGGAACTAGAGTCTTAATGAAATTTCCATCTTCCTGAAACATGAACTCTGTTTAGTACTTTGTATTATTACCTAACACTGATTGTGTAGTTACCTGCCATAGCCTAGCTGAAGCTTCAATTAGCAATATAAAATATCCGTGTTGGACATCTTTTTCAAGCACTATTCTCTCTCTATTTATCTCAAATAAGACCATATAGGCAGTGGTGAAGAGAAAACTATCATGCTAGAAACATGTGTTCTTGCTCAACACATTTAACTTAAATAGTTGCTTGTTTTTCAGTTTCAGAAACCAATACTATTAATGGTAATATCTCATTGAGACAGATTATGTATTTTTGGGGTGTTCTGTGGAGTCATCTAAATTTCAAACCATTACCTTGACAGTGATTAAATTACACTTTTATTAAAAAAATTTAAAGATGATCATTTGCAGAATATCTGTAATATTTGGAAAGAATCCTCAAATATTAGATCCATTCCCAATTTTGTTATTGTTGTTAATCCTCACCTGAGGATATTTTTCCATTGATTTTTAAAGAGACTGAAAGAGAGGCAGAGAGACAAAGAAAGAGAAACATCAATGTAAGAGAGACACATTAATTGGTTGCCTCCTGCACGTGCCCTGACCAGAGCCAGGGATTGAGCCCACAACCAACCGGAATCAAACCCAGATCCATTCCCAATTTTGTTATTGTTGTTAATCCTCACCTGAGGATATTTTTCCATTGATTTTTAAAGAGACTGGAAGAGAGGCAGAGAGACAAAGAAAGAGAAACATCAATGTAAGAGAGACACATTAATTGGTTGCCTCCTGCATGTGCCCTGACCAGAGCCAGGGACTGAGCCCACAACCAACCGGAATCAAACCTAGGACCATTCAGTCCACAGGGCGACATGCTATCCACTGAGCCAAACCGGCTAGGCCCATTCCAACAAAGAAGCTAATAAGAGCACTAGCCAGGAAGCTCAGTTAGAGTATGATCCTGATATGCCAAAGTTGCAGGTTCGATCCCGACAAGGCACATACAAGAATCAAATCTGAAGATACTCAAGCCCAGAAAGAAATGAACTTCAATTGCCTAATGTTCTAGAATCAGAGATGATAAAAATGAGCAGTATCCTTAGAAGCCCATCATCTCAATGAAACAACAACCTAACATGAGAGACAAGTAAGCATCTGGTATCTGCTGGCATTCTTCCAAGAACAGGGAACTACAAACTGCTCCCAAACCGTACATGCCATTTTTGAACAATGCTACTTGTAACTTGTATATATTGGTTCCTATTCTGCCCTCCTTGTCTCACACATTCTTTCTCTCTTCCACACTGTCTTTCACTTCTGACTGCAGCACTCACAACCCTTTGGAAAATCTCCCCTGCCCATTCTTAACAGGTCCCCCAGGCCTCATAGGAACTTTCCTTCAAATTTTAAATCTTCCATTGAGTCTTTCTCTGAGGATTTTATTCCATCGATTTCCCTTCAAAAATATGATATCAAGAATAAAGACTATAATAGTTTGAGTTTTATCTTATTGGACACAGTAGAGTTCATGATACAATTCATATAATTGTGAAAATATAAATTTCACAATTATATGAATTGTATACTATACCAAATTATGATTTTTAAAAATTATATATTATCTTATGTTAGCATTATGTTATTTGTAGCATTTCTTTAAAGATGACCTTAGATACTCTAAAGTCTGATTATTAATAATAGTGTCCCCATTATAAGCACATTTTATAAAATTATTTTATTATATTTTTATGGGGACTTGGGGTATTTGCAATGAGCTAGAAAGAATTAATTTAGAAACAGTAGCCAATTAAGGACATTAAGGATTGTAGTACTTTAATATAATTGAAATCATTCTATAGCAATGGATAAAGTAGTAATTATGCAATTTCCTCAGCCCAGAAGAACAGAGCCTTTGTAAGGGCCAGATTGTTGAAGCTGCCTTCCTAATATGTAGGTCAGACTTGAGCTGGAGGCATCTTGAAACATGTTAAGCATTCATTAACATTATGTGAAAACACTGCTACTGTAAGGAAACAGTGCATTTCCAAAGAAGATGCCAATATTTCTGAACATATTATTTACAAATTAGTACTGTTTCCTCATCAATAAATAGTTCATGCAAATAAATAATATTAACTGAATGCTTAATTTGTGGTAGTCACCATGCTAAATCCTCTTCATGTATTATCTCTTCTATTTCTTAAAATGTTTTGAATTCTATAATACTATTAAATCCATTTTACAGATGAGAAAAAATAAAGTTTAAAGAAAATAATTTGCTAATGATCATAATTCTAATTGGCAGCAAAGATAGGACTTGAACTAGGCATGTCTGACACCAAAACACAACTGTTTTGCATAAAAATACTAGGATGGCAGTTTTTAGAGTTATTAAAATATTTCAAAGGAACGAATTCCATTAACTTAGAGGTTTCTCTTAGTAATAGCTAGGGCTATTACTAGTTTTCAAGTTTTAATTATATAAATATTTTTTTCTCTCATTGTACTCCATAAAGCACTTTTTAATTCTCAAACTATAAGCATTCTTTCATTTGAAATTTCCCCAAATGCCCAGAATTTGACCACTATATTTTGCCTTGTTAAATTGTTTCAGCAAAACAGTAAACGCATATTGAAACTCCAGCCTCCTGGTTGCTCTCCATTTTACAAGACTAGCAAGAAAACACTTGCATGATGTTGTGGATTTTAAGTGAAGCCAGTGTCACTGAGCCCTAAAGCACATCTACGACTTCCAACAAACACATGTAACTGGTGTGGGCGTTTCTGCTGCCATGTCCCTGGGAGTTACCGAAGTGTGACACAAATGAAAGAAGCATCCTGGCAGTAGAAATGATCCTGCCCATATTCAAATATTGAAAACAATACACCCCTTTGAGAGCCCACATGTATGTTATGCCTTTTCTTGAGAAAGCACTGTAGATAGCTAAGTTGGAAATCTTTCAGTTAATCACATAATTCAAAAATGTATGTGGTATTCCTACTGCACATGAGTCATTTCAAGGGTCATGATGGATACAGAGACAAGGTTCCAAGACAAACTTAACCATATGGGCCTTACAATCAATTTGTTTACAAAAAAATGCATGTGCAAATGAATATTAAATGGCATAAACATCAAATGACAAGATAATAATGCAAAAGGTACTGTGTTCTAGCTCAATGCCTTACATATAGGGGATAATCAATACAAATTGGTTGTTATGGTTAATATACTAGTTGAGTTGTGCACACCAATGAATGCTTTTAGAGTCTAGCCAGGGATCATTACTGGGGAGTATTCAGGAAACTTGAACAGGTGTGTGGAGGTAAGGATCAGTATGGCTTGAGATAGTGAATTTAATCAAGGCACCCTCTCTACTTAATACCTACCTATTGAAATGTATTAGGTTGAGGAATCTTTAGTTTCATTTGAAAGATGTACTCTGAGTGGCCATATCATTGTCCTTCTTATGAGCAAATAAAAGAAAATAACTGCTTGGGCTTCATTGAAACTGAAATGGTTAAAAAATATGTATAAGGTGTTCCAATTATTAAACTGATTTAGATGTTCCAGACTCTGATATTTTCTCTGTCGTATTTTAAAATTATGCTTTATTATTCTGAAATAATTATAAGAAATGAAGTTATAAGAAATAATACAAAGAGATCCCATGTACCCTTTACCTAATTTCCCCCAGTGGTAACATCTTGCAAAAATGCAATAAAGCAACGAGGATATTATCATGGATAGAATTAAGATAGAAAACATTTCTATCACAGGATCTCTTAGGTTGCCTTTGTGATCACTGCTACTTCCCTCCTGTCCCAATGTCCTCCTTAATCTCTGGCAAGCCCTAATCTGTTCTCTAGCTCTATAATTTTGTCATCTCAAAAATGTTATATATAAATAGAGCAAAATAATACAGTATTTATCCTTCTTTTCCTCACTCAGCATAGACATTTATACATTTATCCAGGTTTTTGCATGCATGGGTAGTTGCTTTTATTGCTGACTAGTATTCCATGGCACGGATGTTTGTTCAATTGTTCAATCATTCATCTACTGAAGGACATCTGTGTTATTTCTAGGATTTGGCTTTTATAAATAAAGCTACTATAAAAATTCATGTACAGGTTTTGTGTGAACATAAGTTTTCATTTCTCTGTGATAAATTCCCAGGAATACAATCGCTTTATTAGATGGCAGGAACATGTTTATGTTGTAAGAAAGTGCCAAACTGTTTTACAGAGTGGCTTTACCATTGTACATTCTCGTGGACAATGAATGAGTGATCCAGTTCCTCTAAACCCTCATGAGCATTTGGTTTTGTCAGTATTGTTTATTTCAATATTTTGATAGCTGTATAGTGATATTTTATTGTGGTTTTAACTTTCCTTTCTCTAATTGTCAATAAGATTGACATGTTTTCATACGATTATTTGCCATAAGTATATTCTCTCAAGTGGATTGTCTGTTTATGTTCTTATTATTTTCTAATTGAGTTGTTTATTTCTCTACTGCTGATCTTCTTGAGTTATATAGTATGCCATAGGCTAGTCCTTTGTTGGTTATGTGTTGGGTTATGTGTAAATGTTTTCTCCCACTCTGTAGCTTGTCTTTTTACCAAAGTTTTTTAGTTTTAATGAAGTCCAAGTTATCCATTTTTCCTTTGATGGGTCATGATTGTGATGTTAAGTCTAAATCTTAAAGATATTATCCTATTTTTAAACAGTGTAGCCTTATATTTTACATTTAAACTTGTAATGCATTTCAAATTAATTTTCATACAAGGCGCGAGGTTCAGGTCAAGTTTTTTTTTTTTGTTTGGTTGGTTAGTTTTCTGCCTATGGATGGGATGCCCAATTACCCATTTGTTGAAAACATTACCTTTCCTCCACTGAATTGCTTCTGCATCTGTGTAAGAAATAACTAGGGGGTTGCTCGGCTGGTGTTGCTCAGTGGTTGAGCATAGACCCATGAACCAGGAGGTCACTGGTTTGATTGCCAAGGCACATGCCCAGATTTAGATGTTTGGTGACATGTGATATCTCATATGTCTCTTCCACTAACGTAAGATAACAAAAGGAATAGTCTACAAAGCAGATACTTACTAGTACCCGGCAAGCTACAGAGGACTTAATCCCTCAACCTACAAGCTCTGCTCAAGGAGATAAGAGGACCAGCTTACATAAAGGAAGAATTGATTGGTGAAGAGAGAAGCCATAAATGTGATATGTCTCCAAATAAAAACATAAGGATGGGGTTCTTCCTAACCACATATGTGAAAAATGATACTATTTACTGTCAGAGACCAGAACAGAAGGCACAGAGGAAGTACATTTTAATGTAGGCAAAGTGATAGGGATTGTGAGGAATAAAGAAGAATGTCTCAGCATTGAGTCCTCTTGATTGAGGCCCTAATTAATTACCTAAAACAAAACGGACCCTTTCTGTATGATTCTTAAAGTAAGAAGAATGAAGGAGAGAGGGGGGGAAAGGTAGCCAGGTGGTCCTAGATGAGGAGTAGGAATCCTTTGTGGAAAGGTGGAGGGTTAAGAGTTAAATTGCAAGTGACAATGACAAGCTGTTACTCAGTAGTATGTGTCAGGCTGGCCTAGCAAAGCACAGTGCAAGACTGAGGACACTGGAGGAAAAGAGATTGAGTACCTCAAATAATTTGTAAGCCAATCCAGTGGGATTGTTTGGCTCCATTCATTTCAATTGATGTATTGCTTCTATTTATATGAAGAAAAACTACCTAAAAAGCAAACTGACTATAGTCAGTTTATTAAAAATTACACTGGGCGATGTGGCATACTGAATTTTAATGTTCAGCCATTTGTTTGGCATTAAAATAAATCATCCAGGCCTGGAAACAAGAGAGAAATGTTTATCTAGACAGTGAGAAAAAGAGAATGTGAGAAACCAGCCAAGCTTGATTTTGCATGGATTAGAAAGCATGAGGAGTGTCCAGCAACCAGCAGGAAGCAGCAATCAACACGATACTGGCTCTTTGGTTGATAGCACTTGGCAACAGCTGTAATAAATGTCCTACAAAAAGAATGATTCAGGTAAAAACTGGAAAACATTCAGTGAAAATCTTTCCTCAGAGGAAGATGAATGCTTTATATACATTTAATCAGTTCTTCGTTTCTGTCCTTGGCTAAGATTCTGACTTACCCCTTATTTGATAATGCTGATTTTAGGCTGTCTTCAGGAAATAATGTTGCTTCATAAAATGCTCTCGTTGTCAATTAGGAAAATGTGCTAGATAAATACTAGGAAACATAAATTTGGAAAGGAGACATTTTATGCATGGATTCTAAAATACCTAAAATCAAAGTAGGTGCAAAAAGGAAGCTCTAATTAAATGGACATGGCTCTTCCAGCAAAGGTGAAGTGACTTTTTGTTGTATTTTTTTAAGTGAAAAACAAAATTATTCTCATTAATTGGGAGAAAAGAGAGAGCCCACATAAGAGGCATATTTGATAGCTTTTTATGGCAGCAAGATGTTTTCAAAAGCACTTTTAGCTTGTTGGTAAAAACTGGTGGTTTTCTCTCACATAGCAAGAGAAAAACAGAGTTTTCCAGCAGCTGCTCAAAAGTGAGAAACTTCAAATGCATAAAGCAATAAAGAATCAGACAGTTTTGCTGAGTCTTATCAGTGGTTATTTTGTACAAAATGAAATGAGGGGAATTCTCGGTCAAGATTTTCTATTTTTCATTAGGTAACAAAGACAAAGATGTAAATAGATCACTCCTGACAACGTTATTATCTAAAAAGAATTAGTAGAAATTGTGACTCAAATGGCAAGGCAGCATTTCTGAGCCTGTGTAGGTGACTGTGAAATCAACACTAGGATTTGCAGAACTTTAAGGTCAAAATAAGGACTAAACTCATTGAATGTTAGGGCAACAGATAATTCAGAGCACCCCAGATCAAGTTGGAATAGGCAACGATTATACATCTGTACGGGGAATGAGACCATAAAATGTATAGTATTTCCTTTTGGACCTATTATTATTATCCCCAAGAATGCTGATTCCATTGCATTTCTCTCCCACTATATTTTAAGAAACTTAAGGAAAGAGATTATGTCTTACCTATTTTTGTAAATTAAAGCCTAGCTGATTACTTGGCATATGATGCATTTAAACATTCACTGAGAAAATTAAATTATAGAATAACTCCAAAATATGACTTATATGTCAGATGTATTAAATCAACATTGTTCAATAGAGATTTCTATGATGGAAATTTTTGGCACTGCCCTATTTGATAGCTGCTAGCCATATATTAAGCACTTGAAATATGGCCAATGCGACTAGGAACTTAATTATTAACTTTATTTTATTTTAAATAATTTAAATGTAAAATTAAGTAGTCACATGTTGGACAGTGTGGTGCTACATTTTGCAAAAGAATAGAAGAAGCAGAAGGTGTTGGATGTATAACCTGCTTTTTAAAATACTACTTGACTATTATCTGTTCCCCATTTCAATTTATCATCTTTCATCAAGTAAGAAATCCAAAAGAAAAATAAAATAATCTCATATATCAGGTTAGATAAATTTGACCAGTTGTTTCCTTGTTGACTTATCCATCTCATCACCATTGACTATGTGTCTATGGCAGAGCACAATGGAAGACACTAAGCACACAGACCTGTTGATACGTTGGGTCAGTTAAGTACTTGCAGAGTATCTGGGTATGTTCCTTAAACCCCCTGAGTCTAGTCCCCTCATCAGTGAAATGAGAAGTACACCCATTGATGGGTTGTTGGGAGGATTAAAGACATTATTCTTAGTCCTTATTGCAATGCCTGATACATAAGAGATAGTAAATGCTATGACTTTTATTTTTCTTATCTTTTGTAAAAGAAAATAATTCATTCTTATTTAGTTAAATCTATCAGATTTTTTTTTGCTTTATGATTGTTGGTTTCCATTTTATTTAGGAAGTCTTCCCCTACTTTTCAACTTCATTTACATGAATATAAAATATTCTTCTCTATTTTTATCTAATATTTTGATATTTGTTGGGGGTGGGGGGCGTTCTTGACAAATTTTAAAACATCAAAAAACAAAAACAGGGAAGAAAAGACAAATGTATTTATTTCAGTCCAGGTTACTGGAGGACTTAAATCGTGTGCTGCACTGCATTCCCTCTTATTATCAGCACCAACAAGGGAAGAATGTGTCCTAACAGCAGCAGCTCTGCCGAAAGCTTGCCCATGGCTACTGTGAGGCTTCCCAGCAGTCCACACGTTCATATTCTTCATTGTGTAGTTAATGAGGCCTTTCCCCTTGTAGCAAATGGCTTCTTAATTCTAAATTCATTTTGTGCAAAGAGGAAAGGATTTGATATACTGATTATTCCTCATTGAAGCCATGACTTAAATCCTATCTCAGTATTTATCTTTATTTTCTGATTTAAAATAGAAAAAAAGGGGGGGAGGGTAAGGGGAGAGGCAATAGAAATTACACTGTAGGATTAAAAGACTTTAAATTCTAGTCAGAGTTAAATCTATTTTAAAGGTCAACTGATGGTTTGAAGGAAATAAGGACATGGAGTCCGATGGAGACATATGTGAGTTGTCTCATTATTGGTTTCAATAATGCAGGATAACAATTCTCAACAACATTGGAGTCCACACTTGTTAGGGATGATGTGTTGGACATGGGTAGGTAGAAGTCCGATGAAATGGGTTCTCTCCATGCCCCCATGATAAAGAAAGAAGGCTCCTGGTTTGATGGAAAGAGCAGCTCTGTTCCCAGGTGGTGTCTGCAGCTCACAGCTGAGTGTAGCAGTGGAATGGAGTGGAGAACTAGGGAGATACAGGCACAGTCAGAGGCAGGTCATGTGACTTTATCTCCACACCCTGGTATTTCCATATTGGATTTGCCTTGTGCTTCAGTTCTTTCCATAGCCTGTCCAGCTCCTTCTTCTGCTGCTCTTCCTCCTGCTGTCTGGCCTCCTCCAACTGCTGGTCTCACTGGTCTTCTACCACAAACATTTTCTCCTCCTGCTCTTGCAGCTCCTTGGCTCTCTTCTCAATGACCAGCTAAAAAGGTTCCGGAACTAGAGAACCAAAAAGTTCCTCAGCAATGGACTTTTTCTCTATCTTGGGAGCAAAGGGCTCCTGGAAGATGATGATGCTTGAACAAGTCTTGAAGCAAGTTGCATCTTCCTGCTCTTTCAGTTCTTCCTCCAGCTGGTGCTTCCAAGTCTGTGCCTTCACAGCACCTCTTTGGTCTGTCTCCTAGCAGAAAAGCTCAATCAGGCATTCCCTCTTCACGTTCTTCTCTGGCAGGTTAACGGTGTTAAAAATGAGGCTAAGGAAGTGCCTTGAACTCGGGCACCTCCCCTTTCTGCAGTTCTTTTATTTTCTTCTCCTTCCATAACTGACGTTCTTTGTCTGGAGACTCAAAAGAGAAAGGGCATATTTCCACAGTTTTTGCCTCTGCGATATGGGGCTTAAAAGGCTCCCCAAAATGTGATAAGGGTTGAGCTCTTATCACTACCAGCTCCTCTTCCTCATGTTGGTGGGCATTCAGATTCTGTTCTTTAATGGAAAGGCCAGTGACTTGGGGGCAGTGATTGGAAATACATCGTTTTCAGGAACATCCACAGGATCTTCAAAGATCTTAGTCAGGCAAGGTTTGGAATGAAATTCAAAGTGTTCTTCTGATTTCTTCTTTGACTTAAAATCCTGGATTCTTTTCTTAATTTCCAAATCAAAGTCAATAGGCTGAGGGTGTGGCTTCACAGGTGGTTTCTTGGACAAGATAGGCCCACCTTCAAGAATTCCGAGATCAAGTTCCCATGCTTTGAATTTATATCGTTGCAGTTTCTCAAGGTCCTCGGCCACCTGATCTGCTGCACTTTTGCAGGTCACAGGAGTCTGTGGTCTCCTTGCAAGCTGTTTGGTTTGCAACACAGGAGTCTGTGGGTCTCTGGAAATCTTGGCCACAGCAGATTTGGGGGGTAGCAAAGTAAGATCCTCCTTCTTGCTCCTCAAATGATATATATTAGAGGTTCATTTATAGAAGGATTTGACCTGCTGTGTAAAAGGCACATAGGAACGAACTGTTTCATCAAGAGTAACTTTCTTTCTTTGGGACAGGTTGAAAGACTATAATGGTGCATCCTTTGGTCACTTGGGCAGGAAATAGAGGGCGCTCTTACATCTGATGTAAAGTTCACTTTCTGAAATTATATATATTATATCAGAGAGGAAGGAAGACGGAGAGAGAGATAAAAAAAAAATTCACTTCCTAATACACCGTCTTGTTCATAGGATGTTCTTTGATTCACTCTCTGTGCATAAGTGGAAGTCAGCTGATTGCTTACCTGGCTCACTGATTTCTTCACAGGTTGCCCTGCTTCTGCAAGAGCAAGTTTCTTGAATTCTTCATTATTTTTTCTGCATCTCCATCACCTTCTGCTATATTTTCATGCTCTTGCTCCTCAGTACTTTTTAGAATTGTTTGCCTTACAGGTGATATACAAGGCACAGTATGTCTGTCCTTGGCTCTCTCTGGGAAAGACTCATTCTTTCCAAAAGTATTTTGATGAGCACTACTATCTTCCTCTTCTGGCTTCTTTTTATATTTAGAGACTTTCATTCTTCTGGAGGTGGAATTTCACTGATGATTATTGGAATAACACATTTTTACATAGTATAGGCATAGCTTTCATTTTTACATGGTGTTTTCCTTTGTGTGCCAAATCCTTCTCAGCAGAGAGTCTAACATATCGTCTCTGGGGCTGGGTTGGAGTATTTCTTGAGATGGTTCTCTTGACCTCCAGGGAAGGACAAGCATTTGGAGGAATTGACTGTTGTACCAGATTTCCTTTTCCAGACTCTTTGTAATAAGTGTTGTCAATTGGTCTCAAAGGTGTGACAACAGCTTTCTGAGGATTTGCCTTTCTCAAAAGAGTTTTGTCCTGAAAAAGCCCTGCCCTGTTTTCCCCAGGAAACATTTTCTCCAACTAGGCCTCCTCTTCAAAACAAGAATCTATCTTTGCGAGATCTTCCTCATCATTCAAAGATGTAAAACTGATGAAGTCCATGGGAGCATCATCAAAATAATAAGCTTTAACTTGTGACATTGTCCCTACCTGTGGTTTAATCTGCTAGTCCAATAAAAGTTTCAATATACTTTCACCTCTCTTCTGAAATCTTGAAATCTAGCAGGTACTTCGTACCAAGAACTCAGCAGCAACAGTGGAGTGCCCATAGAACTGCAATGGGATTCATTCAGTGCTGTTGAAAATTTGAACCCAGGCTCTCCAGTCCTAATATTTTGATTTTTAATCCATCTAAAATCTGATAGCATAGAGCACTATAGATGTTCTAATTTTATTTCAATTTAAATGATTAACTGATTGTCACAACACTATTTCTTGAATAGTCTATCCTTTCCAAAAAGATTTCAATGCCATTTATTCAAGCTAATTAATATTTATTCAGATGTATTTTTTCTGGAGCCTATAGTATTGAGATTTTGATTGGAATTGCTTTAAATTTATAGATTAATTTGAGAAGAAAATGACTTTCTAAATCAACAGAGTATTTAAATCTGAAGATGATATATTTCTCTAATTATTGAGTTATTTTTAGCATTGCACACTCAATAAGCTTGGAATTTTATTCAGATAGTCATCATGCATTCCTTTTTCAATTTATTCTCAATAATTTGTTTTTGTTATTGTTGGTATTACAAATTATATTATTTTTGCCATTATATCTTCTAATTGGTGTTTCTGCTTTATAAAAAATCCAATGAGCTTGAGGAACTTACTATCTTGCTGAATAATTTTATTACTTCCATTAATTTTCACTTGATTTACATGAATTTTCCTCTTAGATCATCTTATCAACTACAAGTTAGAGGGGTTTCTGGAAATAGCTTTCTGCCCTAAAAGCTATAAAAGATCCCCCCCCCCATGTGAGCGCTCTCTTTACCCACCATTAGTAAGAGTAATTTTATTTTTCACTTTAAAAAATACAACAGAAACTCACTTCACTTTTGCTGGAAGAGCCATGCCCATTTCAAGAGCTTCCTTTTTGCTCCTACTTTGATTTCTGGTATTTTAGAATCTGTACACAAAATGTCTTCTTTCCAAATTGATTTTTATAGTATTTATTTAATACATATTCCCATTGTATCAATGAAGTAGTGACAGTGTAATCATGTGGAACACTCGCCAGAGCTCTTGCATGAGGGTATTTTTCTTTTGCAGTAGCCCATTAGTGAGACAGGCAAGTCATCTAATATCTGGAAGCCTGAAGGAATATGTGTGTACACATGCATGTATCTTGATTTTATATATCACTAATTCATCATTCTTTATGTTTATGCAATTTGATGCTTTCAGTAAAAACTATGACATTATACATATGAGACTTCCTTAAATTGCATGGTCAATAAATCACTCCTTCTTTTGATGAACAATTTCTGAATATCCAGTATGTACAAGTCACTACTACACTTTGAGACTGCAAAGGAAAAAAGCTATAGTTTCTACTCTCAAAGAATTTACTCACTAGAAAAATTCCATGTGACTCTATCCTGGCAATCAATGCAGTGACAGGTGTCATGGCCAGATTATTCCTGAGTCCAAGCCAACCACTCAGCCACCACAAGTTCCTTAGTAGTTCCAAATCCAAGACATTAAAATGTTATTATACAATGAAATATCAAACCCACTGGTAGTCTCATATCCTTCAGGTTTTACTTTATTAACAAATATTTAGCTATGTATTTCAAATCATTTCTATAGACTATGTGGTATGTAGTACATAGTCTCCTCTCTCACTTCACCCACCACTCAGTCTGTATCTTTTTATTTTAGCTCCTACCTCTACCTTTCATGATAAATTATTTCCTTTTGTAAACTATTCAATATAAACTATTTAATGTAATTCCCAATATTGTAGCTCTTTCTTCTACTATCCTCATGTATAACAGAATACTAGAAAGTTAAACAACAAAACCCTGTGGGGTGGAGTAGAGCTTGAATATTCAATTTTTTTTCTGGCTACCCAATTCTACTTTTTAAATCATGTAATAGCTATAAAACACTTTTTTCCCCTTTGAAAAGAAATCTTGCTGCCTGGGGACTGATTCTACCTAAAGCAGCTGTACCTCTAAAAGTCTTAATTCCTCACCAGTCCCTCACCCGCTACTAGCTTCTACTTGCCTAAAGTGAGAAAATAATGACAGGCAACATTTGTTGAATACTTATCATGTGCCACCTAAAATTCCAAATGCTTTGTCTACATTGACTAATTTAATCTTTACAACACTGCGATTAGGCATCACTTTTTTTTTTCTTTTATAGATGAGGAAACAAAGGCCCCATGTGGTTAAGTAAATTGTCCAAGGCATTTGACTAGTACAGAACAAAGCCAGGATTTGTACTCAGGGAAGTAAACTTAACAGTTACACATTTAAACACCAGGCCACTTAAAATAATCTGTAACTTGCTTTGGCATAATGAAATGAATCATTATGCAACTCACAACGAAATTAGAGAAGTTTAGGAGAAAAGCTTTAAAAATTGGTAAAAGAGCCCAGCTGGCATGGCTCAGTGGTGAGCATGGACCTATGAACCAGGAAGGTCATGGTTCAACTCCCAATCAGGGCACATGTCTGGGTTGCGGGCTCGATCCCCACTGTGGGGCAGCCGATCAATGATTCTCTCTCACCATTGATGTTTCTATCTCTCTATTCCACTTTCTTCTTCTCTGAAATCAATAAAAATATATGTTTTTTTTCAAATTGATAAGAGAGATGGTAAGGTTATCATGTAGGGAGTTACCAAAGAAGATTAAAATTTCTGTTTTTCTGGGAAGATGTTTATGATAGTAGTCCATAAAAATAATGAAAGATATAGTTAAAATAAATAAATACTTGTCTGCTTAATTTTGGAATATCAGAATTTAAAGAGGACTTTGGAAATTTTGAGAGGTGACAATGTATAAATAAAAGGAGGGCACTACATGGTAACAAATGATAGCAAACCAGGTTTTACACTATGCATTTATAAGGGTGATAACTTCCCACTTTTCAAATGAAGAACAGATCTGTATGGAATAGAGAATGAAATCTTCATTTCTCTGATCCTACAGTCCTTACTCCTAATCCTGTTCTCCTGACTCTCATAGACTCCTGAAATTTCTGGGTCAAAGATAATGTTATTACCATCTACATAGTATAAACTTGGTGCATTCACCTTCAAAGAATTTATAAATTTTAGTTCATTTATCACAGCCTCACAAGGTACTACTATCTCTATTTTACAGTAAAATGAGGTATGAGGAGATTATATAATTAGCTCATGATATGACTGATTCATAGAGCTGGGCTTCAAACCCTAGTAGTCTAGCTCCAGAATCCAGGTTCCTAACCACTACACTAATGAGTGTTTTTCAGTGTGTGTTCACAGTACTAATAAGCCATACATAAAAAGCAGTTCTGCAGTCAAACCAGTTTATTTTTGTCAACACATCAGATCCTTTAATAAGAAAATGTATAATATAAAGCTTACTCTGTAAATTATCATCAAGGTTAAACGACATAATATTGCTACCACTCAACAATTTTAGATTTACAAAAATGGCAAGAAGAGACAGATTATGTTATGCAGTATCTCTAAGCAAATGATTCAATGACATATAAATATTTTAGAAAATCTTAATGTAGTAACTTGTAATTGAAAATACTTCTAAAAAAAATGGAGATATGGGAAGACATCTTGATAAATATTTTAGAAAATCTTAATGTAGTAACTTGTAAGTAATTGAAAATACTTCTAAAAAAATTGGAGATATGGGAAGACATCTTAAACCTTTCTAGGATAACATTATGGAAAATCACTATGCCCTAGTACCAATAACCCCTCATCAAATACAAAATACAGAGCTAGGTAATCCATTAGTTTGTTTTACAACTTGCCTTACCAAAATCTTTATTTAACCATATTATATATCCCACCCATCAGCCATAAATAATTCATAAATTTCTCCTTAAAGACGTTCGTTTACTTGCTCTCCCATCTTTGGACTAGTGTTTTTCACTAATGATTAGGATAACAGGATTAAAATGCAAAAATACTCTCCTTATACATCTTTGTTTTACAGAATAGAATCTACAGAACAATAACAAAAATCTATGAAACAAAATGTATTTGAGGCAAAGCCGAGACTCAAAGCACAATTTATATACCAGTCCTCATTGTTTCTGAACCACATACCTGATAGCTTTTGATTTTCTGGGCATCTGTAATTAGGACTTTTTTTCTTAGATCCACAGCCAGGCTTTATGACCAACTACAACTGGCTCTTAGTGGAACATACACAAATATAAATTGGAAAATTTACTATTGCAGTCTAGAAGTCTAGACATTAAGAGACAAAATCTCAGACCTAGATGAAAACACAAAGATCAATCTCATTTTTCACCCCATTTCCAATAAAGAATGAAATTGAAACCAAAGGACATACTAAAGCTTCTTTTGACACACAGTTATTTAATGTAATTATCCTGTGTTAAGAATCAACTAATTTAACTTCATTTGACAGAAGATGAAAACACAAAGATCAATCTCATTTTTCACCCCACTTCCAATAAAGAATGAAATTTAAACCAAAGGACATACTAAAGCTTCTTTTGACACAGTTATTTAATGTAATTATCCTGTGTTAAGAATAAACTAATTTAACTTCATTTGACAGCTGCCAGACTTAAAAGACTATTTGATGACACTTACTATTGATTTGCAATAAAAGAATTCCAATGTAGTTGTGTAAGACCCAAAGAAACCATCCTGTTCTGTACATCCCATTGTGATCTGGTGGCCAGTATCCTTTCCCTTTCCCTCACTGGCTCACGAAACCAGAGCCTGAATATCATCACGTGACATGACAGGATGGTACTGACCCACTTTTTCTTTATATTTTTTAATTAAAAATGTTTAATGTTGATACTATTGCAGATGTCCCGCATTCCACCCCCTTTGCTCACCTCCACCTACCCTCGCCTTCCCCTCCCTTGGCCTTCACCCCACTATTGTCCCTGTCTATGGGGTATGCATTTATGTCATTCAGGTAATCTCTTCACCTTCTTTATCCACTCACCCCACCTCTCTCCCCTCTGGCACCTGCCAGTCTGTTCCAGGTATTTATGTTTCTGGTTCCATTTTGTTGACCCAATTTTGATACTCCTTCCCCCCACCCCCCTGTGGTGTGTTTTATGAAGGCAGAGCTGATCACTCATCAGCATGGCACTACTCCTATGAGCAGCTGACACAGGAATATTGTATATTTGACAACTATGCATAAGAATGGCAGTTTATTTAGCAGTTTAATTTAAGCTTCTCTGCAGTTTCTAAAAGTAAGTTGGAGAATGAATAGAACAGAATGTTCTCATTTTGCAGAAATAGAATAGCAAAGTATATACGAAGAGAGAAATTAGACTGAATATTATTTTAAGAGATTCATATGAGAAGTTGCAAGAGGAAAATACCCTATAATAGCAATTTTATTTTTTGGTATTTTGGTGACTCCTCTAATAAAAGAGATATTTGTGCTATGCATGTAATTAATGATGCAGAGAATAATACAAAATGATTAATGAATGCAACTAAATGAACTATCTCTATTGGGTTAAAATAAAAGTTAATGGCTACTTTAACTGAATAACTGCTTATGAAAAATATCTGCCTCTGGAGAAATTTAACCAGCTGATAATATTTAATCTTTTGTTTTTCTATATACTAGTATGTAAACACCAACACAGGGATAGTACTGAATATGTACTTATTAAATTGATTTGAAGTCTGCAAATTAAATATATTTGTAGATAGTAATTATGTGTGGTTTTACACAGTCACATAGTTAATAGTGTGGAATCAGTTATAAAAATAAATGTATTAAGCACAAATTATTTTCAAATTTCCTAATACTTATATGTAGGGTATTACACCTGTTAAAAGGTTCCAGTCTCTTCCCCCACTTTAAACACACAGTGAGATAAGTTCATGAATTCGTAAGTGTGACAGAGCAAAGGAGCATTGTCAGTTGAGAGAGATGTCTGTGTCCTCCTGGTCTTCATTAGATACAAGGTTATTGCCAGCAGGAGCACACAATTAGTGTCTTCCGTGCCATGCATCACCCTTATATGTACTCTGACTTTAATGATGCTCTTACCCAGGATTTGAAGCAGAGGATAAAACAAGAAATCACAAAATAGAATTGTAGCTTTGCCTCTACAGAAGCTACAAGGTTAAAAATTAGCAATATCCTGTGGGAGTAACTAAAAAAAATGTTTAAACAGAACGATACACATACAAATATATGTGAAATGGAAGAAAGAATGAGATAAGTTCATTGATAGAAGCATTTGGAAGGCAGAGAAAGAGGTTTGAGTTATTTCTGTTTAGACTGACCATATGCCCCAATTGACTGGGGGCATTCTGCCTTTTGTTCCAGCATAATATGCAGTTTGAATAATACATTGTACTGAGGCTCGGTATTAGAGATTTCTTGTTTATTACTGAGCAAAGGAATTAAGTGACAGAAGGCTTGTGACAGGAAGATTAGTCTATGATTTCTTGGCACCCAGAGCAATAGAGGCAGGAAAAATTGTGAAAGTGTTGCCCATTTGTATATCCATGAGTTGACTGTTACTTAGTAAATAGGACACAAATAATGAGGATCCGTAGTTCTTTCAGAGGTGTAATCAACAGAATTTTAAAATTATTTAAAATAAGTCATGGTGGAAAAGGATCTCAAAAGCAGACATAAGTTATAAGTCTAGACAAATTGAGAAATGTCATTGTCAGTAACAGGGATGAAATATTAGAAGAAAAATATTTCAAAGAATAACTAAGGAGCCCACTATCTAAAATACTTCTTTTGGGGGTCAAAGGCAAGCCAATAAAGTTGTTTTATCTTATAATAATCAACAAGGGTCTAAAGAAACAGGAAATATACATTTGAAATCATCAGCATAGAGGTGATTTTGCATGGATGTTAAAATTTCTGGACCAAGTTGACATTCAAACCACTAGAAGGGACCTTAGAGATCATAGAGTCCCACTTCTCCACGAATACTGTCTGACATGACATCCAATATCTCTCTATATATCTGTACATCTACCCCTCTGTTTATCTTAGAGAAGACATAATGATGTAATGCAAGATCGGCTAACTATAAGCAGTGGATCTGGAGACTGACCATAGGTCTCCCAGGGCTTTGGACTCGGTGCTCCATTCTAATTTAGCTGCCTCCATACAACAAGTTGTGGTAAAATCCCAAAAGCTTAAAGGTTGATAACTAATAATAATTTTGTCCCTTTAAAAGGGTATAAATATAAATAAAAGTGTGAGACTAAATAATAACAATTAGATTTCCGAGCTATATGCTGTGAAATAAGTTGTCTTTATTACTGTAAAGCATTCCAGGATGTGGAGATTAACTTTAAAGTCTTTAGTTGTCAGCAAATACCAAAGAGGAAAAAAAGAATGATTTCCTCAATGATAAGAATATACATTGGCTTATCTATTAAAAGGATCCCTTTGGGGAAAGAACATAATTGTCTTTATTTAGTTCTGAGGTTGTGCTGTCACAGAGGAAAGCATTAATAGATTAGCTGTCATGTGGCATTGATTTTGGAGTGTTTTCTAGAGGGAGACTAGGAGAAGGGATTTGGCTTTTTGGAAGAATTGTGTATCCTGGAATAGGTCTAATTCTGCTTGTTGTTACTTTTTTGGGAGAATTATAAAAAATAATAATTAATTCCCCTCGAAGAGCTTTTCAGTATTACCCTTGGTCTTTTGTCCTGACCGCCCATAGGATATACCCAGTTAAAGAAATTTTGATATTTTCTAATTTAGTCCTTATTTTCCTAGCAATGTTTTTTTCAGACCTTCTTATTTGTTTGGAGAATGTCTTAATAAACTGGAGTATGTTGTATTTATTAAGGTGGATAATTTTTAAGTAACTTTATACTTTCTATAGTTAGTAAATAAATAGCCCCATGTAGCTCTTGACACACAAGTATTAATGAAGAGTAGGTGAATGAATGGATAGATAGATGAGGTACATTCAACAAAAGCTGGCCAAGATTATATCTTTAAGGACAGGGTCTTTCTACACTTGCATCTTTGTATCCCTAAGAGTGCCTGGAAGAGAGATTTACCCAGGCTAGAATTTTAACAAATATTGCTGAAAGAATGAACCAAAACATGCATGAATGAATATGATAATGAGCCCTAACACCACTGCCTGGTCTCTTTTTTTTAAAATCTACCTCTTCATGCTTTCCCATTAGCTAATCTATATAATAATGGAACTTAAAATCAGTTTGCTGTGCTGGACAGCTTTTCATACTTACTTTAGTGCATATAGGAGAGAATCACTGACATTTATTAAACTACATCAGTTAGTTTGAGAGACAATTCAATTGATTCATCAATCCATTAGTATCTGCCATTATAAACTCAGATTTTTATAGAACACAAGTAATGAAAAAAATACCAAAAACTTTTAAACCAAATGTGGTAGTTTATGAAAGATTAGAGTTTGAAAAATAAGATAGACTATTTTGTCTTCCCAAAGTAAAATTGGACATTATTTTATTTTCAAAGCAGTATTTGACTTTTTTAAAATGAATGCTTTCTTTGTATATATTTAAACTAAACTTTTATGTCAGCTCGTGTGTGTATCGGTGTATGTGTCCTCTAAAATTATCTTTAAGATGCGGATCTTATAAATAATTAGTTTATTTCACGACATTGTAGAATCTGTGTTATACATTCAGTATTATGGATGTAGAGGAGGAAAAAGTTTTCCTTGACCCTCTAGGGCCCCTGCCTGGGTCTGAAAATTAGACTGACAAAGATAGCTTAACAGGAGAAAAGCACACACTTTATTTACTTTAACTTTTATGTTACAGGGAGCCTTCTTAAGGAAACAAAGACCAAAAGAAATGGTTAAATCTGAGTACCTTTAAACTAGGCTTGAGGAAGAGTGGAAAGATGTGATAAAGCAAAAGGAACGAGCTGTGTGGTAAATGGCAGGGAAGTGGGAGCGAAGAGAGGGGTTGGTTCCTTCAGTCTTCTCTGTGTCCCTTTGTCTTCAGAGGTAAAGATGCTCCTATCCTCGGGGTGTAGGGAGGGCATTTCTCACATGAGGGTTTATGACTTGCTTCACTGGAAGGTCATAAAGTCCTTTCTGCATATATCATTTCTCAAATTCCTTCAGCTTGAAATTTTCCATATACAAAGGTGTCAGATATTGGGGTAGTGTGTCCTGAACCGTGTCAAGGATTAGAGACTACTCTGGTTTTCTCTCTCCTAGTTATACTGCCTCCAAGAGCAACTGGGCATTTCTCATTTACAAAATAAACGCCTGAGGCTAAATAATAGGAAACGAGGTAGATAAAAATGTTGTAGTTGCAGTAATCTATAAATGCATCACCTATAATAATTTTGCTATTATTATGATATATTTACTTAGAAAAGTACAGTCAATCTTTTCTCTCTTTATTATCCTGCTAAATAGGATAAATTAATTATATACATCTCTTTACTAAAGCTAGATTTATCTAGGAATATTTTCATTCATTTATTCTTTTATTTTTTTTCTTAAATGAAAAAATAAACATAAATGTTAAAAAGCTCCCCAAATTTTAGGTTTGTGATTATCAGAATTAAGAAGCTAAAGTTATAGAATTGTTAAAAATATTCTAAATGGAATATTATTTTAATAAATGCAGATTTTTCTTCTTATTTATAAATTGGATTTTATAGTTACTTATACAGATTTTATTTAGTATTAATTCACATTAAATTTGAAAAGTTTGTAATTTTTTGTACATGAGTAACCCATTTAACCCATTAGAAATGTTACATTAATGTTAATTGCCAGGCAAGTATTCCCCAAACAATTTCTGTACATCTGATTTGTGACCAGCATTAAAGTGCTCTGAAGAATCCTAACTCCAGCTCTTTTTGCATTTTTCTCAGTCTTTCTCTTTATTCTGCTATCATCTGACTCCGTGGAACCTCTGTTGGAGACCTGTTGCTTTGGTTTTTCTAAATCCTTTAGAGCCAAGACATTAGTGTTTATTGCACTCTGTCTGGCTTTTACAATCACACTGTTAACTGACTCACTGACTCTCAATGCTCCCCAACCTTAAACTCCACCTTCCCAGCACTGAACAGATATAGAGCCCAAGAAACACACTTACAGAAATAAAAAGAACACAACCATGCATAACCTGAAAGCCACTCTGCGGTAATAGGTGGGGCAACTGAATTTTTCTTTTTAGAATGAATCCCTATATTTTAAAGCAGAAAAGTCAATGGCATTGTGTGAAAAAAATAGAGTACTTTCTTTTTTAAAAAATTATAATTTTATTGATTTCACAGAAGAGATAGAAAATAATAACATCAATGATGAGAAAGAAAGGTTGATAGGCTGCCTCCTTGCTTGCCCCCTACTGGGGATTGAGCCAGAAACCTGGGCATGTGCCATAACCCAGAATCAAACCATAACCTCCTGGCTCATAGGTCAAAGCTCAACCACTGAGCCACTCCAGCCAGGCTAGGGTACTTTTTCTAAGTAGAAATAAGTTTTCATTGTAATATAAATTGTACAAGTGCTTAGATCATTGTATATTTTCCCATGTTAAAAAGAAACCTCGGGCAGAGGTCAACTCTAAAGACTTACAGAATTTGATTACTGGACTACTTCCTTTTCATTGTCACCCACACCAACCTCATGTAACAAAGGTGAGATTGAGGCTGAATACAAATCTTCTATAAGGACAAAAAGGCCAGCAAAATTGATGTTGTAGGAAGACTTGGAGGGAATTTAGACACCCTATAGTCTGATTTGCTCATTTTCCAAATCAGAAAACCAAGATCCCAGAGGTTTAAAGTGATACTTTACCAAAAGCATACAACTAGCTGGTGACACACATGAATAATAATCCAATTTTCTGAAATTCGTTAATTCTCTCCTCCACCAGAGCTGATTCATTAGTGTGATTATTTTTTCACTTAAAAGATTAAGCATTCCAAGTCTTGTCTTAAAGAATCTAGATGAGGAGGGCTATGCCATCCACTCCATAACAGCCTCCACATAGGTTGGCATATAAGGAACACAGGGTTTAATATATATGAGTTAGAATTAAATTGAGTGAAATTGAATTTCATTCTGTTATCCCCATGAGTTATAAACTGAACTTTGGAAATAAAGATCAGACAAATCTGGATTGGTAGGCCATGCTCATCATAGCCAGTGCACAATGAGAATCTTTCACATTTTTAAAGATTCCCTGATTTCCACTCTAGCAATGCTTTGGAATTGAAGGCAGTTTAGAAAACCATAGTATTAGAAGATATTTCAGCAACTTTCTTATCTCTAATTTAGTATCTTCTAATTTAGTTTGAAGTAGGAAATCATTTTGTTAATTACTTGAAAACTAACTTATAATAAGCAATTTAGAAAAGAAGTTTCACCTTTTTTTGGCTAGTATATTTAAAGTATTGGTCATTTGCACATTTTTGCATGTGCATTCATAATTATAATTGCACTATAAACATTCTCGCAGAGCTAACTTTATTTGCTGATCACAATCTTAAAAAAATACATATACTAATGCAATGAGACTTTAATAACCTCATTGTTTAAGTACTTTAACAAAAAATAAAATAACTCTAAATAACTGCATTATAAGAGTGCTGGCATAAATGATAAATAATGATAATTAAATGTAAGATTGATAGATAATACTTGCTGTGTGTGCAGAGTGGTGATACGATTCTTACTGTAGGATTATGACTTTGCCTTGCTATCTAACACTTAAGAACATTAATAAATGTTTTAAGCCTCAGGAGAATCAAATAAAGAATGTACAAGTTATACTGACCTTGGAGGCAAACCCTCTATAGGTTTCAGCTGCTAAGTGAATCCCTTGAGTGATTTATATTTAATGTCTTCTCTTTTATGTAAACAGTCAACAAAGAAAGGCAATTTCCTGTTTATTTACAATTAACATGTTTGTGTGCAATGTTTGAAATGCCGAGTAAAAAAATTAAAAACATCTAGTAGTTAAGCTTGGACCCCAGTGTGGGAAGCACAGCACTTTCTTATGTTTATTAGAATCTTTATATAAAATCTCTGATGGACTCAGGCTGCCTGCACACTGGGTCCTAGAAAAACACTTGATTTGTTTAGGGGTAGGACTCAGGATAAGGGGTGTGAGTGACCAGAAGCTACAGGTAATATGCCAGCTTGAGATATTGACCACACATAATTTGAAGTTCTATAACCTGTGAAAAACAAAATTACTCAAGTACGCTAGAGAATGGCAGATCTGAATGATTGCTGACATTTAAACCATATTGTTATAATTTTTAACTATCACCTTAAATATTTTTATCAATGTATCTTTTTTCTTTATGCAATTTTAAACATACAAAAATATATAATTATTATAATTAGCACTTGAAATTGCTACCCAGCTGAAGAAGTATAATAATATAAATGGAGTTCAAGAACCCTTTCCAATAGCACTTCTTCCCTTCCCACCACCTAGAGGTAGTAACTATCCTATACTTGCTGCTCATCACTCCTGTACATGTTTTTATAATTCACTACAAATATGGGTATTTCTCAAGAAAACATAGGATGATTTCTATTTTTTAAAATATATTTTTATTGATTTCAGAGAGGAAAGGAGAGGGAGAGAGAGATAGAAACATCAATGATGAGAGAGAATCATTGATTGGCTGACTCCTGAATGCCCAACACTGGCGATCAAGCCCGAAAACTGGGCATGTGTCCTGACCTGGAATTGAACCAGGACCTCCTGGTTCATAGGTCGATGCTCAATCACTGAGCCACTCTGGCTGGGCATGTATTTTATAATACTATTATATGAGATGTATTCTATAAATTGCTTTTTCCATTCATTATGTTTTTTTAAATACTTGTCCACTTCGATACATTTACTTCTAGTTCATTCATTCACATCACTAAATATTATTAGATGTATAAATATATTCCACAATGTACTTAGCTATTATTTTTTTTTTAGTATTTAGCTAGTTGTTTTCTGTTTTGTTTTGTTTATTTCGTTTTGTTATTACAAGGAGTGGTACTGTGATTATTCTGATATATTTCTGCCTACGAATGTTTTTTAAGATTTTCTATAGAGCAAGTGCTACTCAAGGTGGGGTGTGGACAGGGTTAATCAATAAATTACTACAGTTTTATGATGAGGTAAATATAACCACCCAGAGTAAGCATTTGAAAACTTTTATAGCAATTTGACATTGCTATATTATCCATACATTTTGCAAAATTATTGAACTGTAATGGATTACATTTAATATGTGGTTATCTGTTCTTTGTTTGTTTGTTTTTTGATTGCTTATGAAGTATTCCTTTAGTCTATATACCCTTGTATAGATTTGTGTTGTCGTAAGTATTCATGATTTGCTTTCTAAGATATTGTCAATTCTTCTTCTTCAGAATACTTGTGCTGATTTTGATTCACACTGGAAATATGGGCCATCTTTGCTTCTTTGTGCTCTTTTACCCCGCTTTTTCTCTGCTTTTAAAACTTCCTTTGGCAGAGATATTATTCTGATTCAATTTTATTTCTCCTCTACTATAGAATTTAAAGACTATTTCTCTTCTTCTAGTAATGACCTTTCAAAAATTTAACATGTGAACTTATCTACATACATTTGCTTTCCTCTTCCATGTCATTTTTAACCAGTTTTTGTGCCTCAGTTTCTTTTGACCTTTTGTCTTACTTCTGGAATAAATTTAATCATAGTAACTAAAAAGTTTCATTGATTTATGATTTTTTATTTATTCACTGAATGTCTGTTGATAGCAAATTCTTTGTGTTGTTTTGACTAAAATACATATTCTTCCCTTGAATAAAATTCTATGCAGTAGCTTTTTCTCTTAGTACATGGAAGAATTGTTCTACTGTCTTCTACCTTCTAATGCTGCTATTGGGAATTTGTAGTCACTCTAATTACAATCCTTTGGAGAAAACCAACCTTTCTTCCAGGCAGCTTTTGAAATATTCTTATTGTGTTTAGTTCCCTGCAGTTTCACTAAGGCATGATGTGTCTAGCTTTGGATTTTTTTTTTGTTTACCTAATTGATATTTATTAGCCTCACTCAATGATCCATGCTTTTCAATTCTAGAAAGTACAGGTATCTGTGGTATTACTTTCCTTCCTTTCTTTCATTATATAGAATCCTTTAATCAGAAGCCCAATTACATTCATGTTAAATCATTTCATTCAGTCCTCCAGGACCCTTAAGTTCCCTGACATATTTTTCATCTTGTGTCTCTGCGATAAATTCTGGGTAACTCAATACATTATATTTATTTGCTAGTTATCCCTTTAGCTGGTGTCTGGAGTAGTCTGTTATTTAAGGTTTCCACTGTATTTTAAATTTTAACTCTTCATTTTTCATTTATATAAATTCTTTATAAAATAGTGACTATCTTTCAACAAAATATTGTTTTTCCGTGTTTCAATCCATTTTCTCTAAGCATCTTAAATGTATGTATTTACTTTCTATACTCAGTAACTAAATTATTTGGTGTTCTTGTGAATCTAATTTTAATTACATGCTTTTCAGATTCTTCCTCCTGTGTTTTGTAATTATGAACTTTGAGCTCATGTTTGGCAGTACTTTATCTCTGAGAAGTCTGAGGAGTTTCATTTCCTTCTGCCAGATGTCCTGATATAATACCAATCACTACCAATTACTTATGGTAATTTGCTATCTGAGGGTCTCTGAAACCACCTACAGAGTACAGTTTTGAACTTTAAACAATGTGAATGTAAGTCATTGATTACAGATTTTTCAAGAGAAAACTTTTTCTCACTCAAGCTCAGGTCAAGATAGATGAGTTTATTTGTTTTTTAAATCCACTTTTCACCAATATCTAATCTTTCATGAATTCTTGCTTTGCCTGGTGCTCTCTGCATTAAGCTTGCATAGCCATTAATATACTCAGTCCTCGCACCCAGTCAGTGTGGCTCAGTGCTTGAGCATCGACCTATGAACCAGGAGGTCATGGTTTGATTCCAGGTCAGTGCACATGCCCTAGTTGCAGGCTCAATCCCCAATGGGGGGCATGCAGGAGGCAGCTAATTGAAGATTCTCTCTCATCATTGATGTTTCTATCTCTCTCTCTCTTTCTCTCCATTCCTCTCTGAAATCAATACAAATACATTTTTAAAAATACTCAGTCCTCTTCATCATCAAGATTGGAAAACCCTTCCAAAGCAGCCACGATGTCCACATCAGCTTCCCCTTCGGATTTTAGCATGCCCTTCACTATTGCTTCTGGTTCTTTCCCTTCCTCTCCTGAAAGCTGAGTTCTGCGTCTAAAAGGAACATTTGCTCTATGTTATCCAACATTTCTAGTTATTTGCTATTCATGGAGTTTTTCAAATTATGTAATATGTCATAACACTGACTATGGAAGTGAAATTTGCTCTTTTCTATTAGCCACACTCTAAGTGCTCCTGAGTCCACAGCTCTGTTCCAAACACTCATTCTTCCTGTAGTGACTTTCTCCATTATTCTGAGTCCAAAGCATAAAGTAAGATTCAGCTCAATTTCTGCCCCCTTTCTGAAGCACTTTTTAAGATCTCACCCTGAAGTGAACCTCACAACATGGACAGGAATCAGGTATCAGTGAAGCAATGCCATTATCTATATTCCTACTCAATGTTAAGTGTCTCAGGAGAGGAAATAAGTGCTACCCCTTCTCTGTATCAATCTGGTACATTGTTGTGAAGTAAAATTTCAGGTTTAACTCACACTATGCTCAAATGAGCAAGAATGTATAACTCTTTTCTCTCCTGTTACTAATGTTGTCTTTCCCCTAACCTCAAGCACATCTTAATCTTAGCTGAATGCCAAACCTATTCAATTATTTTTTCAGATATGCTGCTTTCATTAGTCCCTTTAAATAGTGTTCACTCAAAAAAAAACCCATCTTTTACTATCTCATATTTCTTAGCTCATTGTCCCTTTCTCCGTTTCTTTGTAGAATGCATGGGAGTATTGAAGAATAGAGTGTGTCTTACACAACCTTGTATCAAAGAGCAAAAGTCAAAGTATAGAGGTGTGATGATATCTTCTTACTTATGTAGCTCACCTGTTAGCACCCTTAGATAATGAATAAGGCCTATGTACCTCAGGATCTTGTCTCTTTATACTCTGGTTGGGGACCAGTGCATCACTGCCACACCACAGTCTACCCCAGTGCCCATAGCAAGCTCAGTGGTGGACCCAGCTTTCAAATTTCCACCTATGCCAAGTACGATCAAAGATGATTTAAAAAATTTAAAAAGTTAAACCTCTGGCATTCAGGTTTCCTTTCTTATACTGTACCCTTAATTGATGAATGGTTGTGCAGTTTCTTCTCAAGGTTCCTTCAGAGAGTAGGATCTGAAGTCCTTCTTTACTTCCTTTATCTAACACACCTTCCCATTTTGACCAATATTGTATTTTCACTGAACCTGGCTTTCAACCATATTGTCTCACAGCTCAGTCTCTCTCTCTCTCTCTATCTATCTATCTATCTATCTATCTATCTATCTATCTATCTCTCTGCACATGAGTGATTAATACCTTCTACAACAAATTTTAATTCTTACTACATTCTCACTCTCCACTTCGAGGTAAGCAAAGTGAAGGTCTAGTACTCAGAATATTAAACCAATTATTATGTCAATACTTTATCAGAGACAACATGAATGAAGATAAAATAACTAAATAACTAAGTCCTATGCCTATTCTCCTATTAAGTAGATTATAACTTTATCTGCACTATATTGGGGGAAAATGGGACTAGGAAAGCAGAAGATATTAATCACATGTAAGTTAATAAAATTAGAGAATTCTCATTTTCAGAAATATACATATAAAACAATTCTCGTACTGCTTTTATTTTCCATCTCAATGGCAGAATAGCGTTAGCATTTAGTTAATTGTGATGGTTTTCCTGAGTGCTAGGCTTAGAGATACCAGCACTCCATACAGGCAATGTTTCTTGAAAATGATGTGAAGTGAGCAAAAAATAACTCATTTAGCTACTCCCTTTAGGGGATCTCTTTGAGGCTATACCCTCCTGGCAGATTTGTCCCAGGCCCAGACCAGCCCCAATACAATTACAGCCCTGCCCTAACCCTCCAACTCATTTGAATCCTCCACACTTTCAGAATCACCATTAATGTCTGGTTCTCTTTTGGAAGCTGCTATTCCATTCCCCAGTTCTCCCCTCTCTTTCCTCTACTTTCTGCCAAATCTCCATTCAAAGTAGGGGAAAGCTGCAAAAAGTTTGCCTTAACTTCATTTATGCACTCTTAGCACTTTCTCCCTTAACTAAATCATTTTGCCTCTGGGCCAAAATACCTAAAATACCTTCACAGTGAAATCCAAATATATATATATCAATGAAAAGGTTGAACTAAGTGATCTCTAAGGGCCCTTCTAGAGACAAGTTCTATGACTTCATGTGAAGACAACGATGTACAGAAAAATTCCGACCCAGTCCTTAAAAAAATTAATATAAATATTGAATATCCATTATGTGTGAAATGCTGAGTGATATAGCAGACTCAAAAAATATATGCATTTTTTGAACCAGCAATCTTATAACCTCATTGTTAAGTATAGAAGACCTACAGGCAAGAAAAGTTAAATAATATTTGAGGAGTTCATTTACTTATTCATTAATTGATTTATTCATGAATGATAAAGGAACTGACAAAGTCTTGTGGAGCTTTACCTACAGATGATGAAGTGAGAAGTTAATTCCAATGGGCTGCAATAGATAAAGTAAAGGGTGCTTGGGTTTCTTTTAGGATGAGGAAACTAGAAATATCCTCTTGGAAAAAAGTGAGATTTGGAGTGTGTGTGTGTGTGTGTGTGTGTGTGTGTGTTGTAGAACCATCATTAAATTCAGTGATAGAGGGGACAATGGCCTAAGCAAAGGGAATAGTTCTTGTAAAGGTACAAAAGTTAGAATAAGGGAGCCTCCTTTTCAAGCTTGGCTGCAGAACATTTAAACAGCAATATAAAACCATACAGTAATGTGCATTTTAGAAGCTTCCATAGAAAATAACAAGTAAATAGAATGCTTGTAACATCAGAGATTGACTAACAGAAATTACTTGAAATCCACTGTGCTAACACAGATGGCGAGGGCATGATGATCAGTAACTCCTGGTACAGTTACCAGTGTGGCCAAAGGCAGAGTCAGAAGAATGCATGTATTTTTCAGGGAACTGTAGATAGTCCCATTTGACTAAAGTCAGAGCATAAATAAGAATTCACTGGACAGCCGAAACCGGTTTGGCTCAGTGGATAGAGCGTCGGCCTGCGAACTGAAAGGTCCCAGGTTCGATTCCGGTCAAGGGCATGGACCTGGGTTGCGGGCACATCCCCAGTAGGAGATGTGCAGGAGGCAGCTGATCGATGTTTCTCTCTCATCGATGTTTCTAACTCTCTATCTCTCTCTCTTCCTCTCTGTAAAAAATCAATAAAATATATTACAAAAAAAAGAATTCACTGGACAAAATTTGCCACCTCCTACTTATTCTATCACTGAATAAAAAGAATTATGATAGCTCCACAGAGTGCCCCACTTGTGCACTGGGAGGGATAGGAAATTACATGCACTTAGAAAATCAGAGGAAATGACTTCTTATTGCAATGTGGCCACATTATGCACAACTACAGTTCATATCCCAAGTGCCCTGGTTGTAGAGCCTAGAGTTTGGAATCATCCTGTGCCTATAGTACTAATTTTAACACCATTAAAAACAAATCTTGTTGGGAATTAAAGATACAAAATTATGCCGGAGGGAAGGTCCTCATCAGCTAATCATGTCATCAGCTCCTCACACAGAATCCTATCTTCTCAGTGCCAAAGCAAGCTCCTGTCAGTGGAGTTGTTCATTTTGTGCACTATATGCACATAAGGTCAGTACACAGAAATTAAAATATGTCTTCAAAATATGACACCTTTGTAAACACCCCAGCCCAAGTACACCCCAAATCCTAAATAGATTTGATACCTAATGTAATAGAATGACACTAAGAAATATAGATATGGAATATTTACTAGGTTTAGAAATAGCTAAAGGAATAAGCCAAATTTTGTAAGTTAAGAAATCTTGTAAGCCAGCAGAGTCTATATTTTCAGAACATTGTAATTATGTTCATATCCTCAAGCTGGTTGAATTCATTAGATTTGGAGGAGATCAAAGTGTTATTTTTTTGTAAAATCTAGTACTTTGAAATATTATATCTTCATTCAAAGATGTGAGAAGTGTAAAATATTAACTATTCTGTTTTCAGGAAATGATTTGTATTAATTATAGTGTGTTGAGAATTTTCACCCAATTTAAATAAGCATATGTTAAGGGTATTAGGATACTGTCAATGAAGTGAGTAATTTCACACAGCTAACATTATTTTTCATTAATGTCATTATATGCAAAATATAAATGAGGTAATAATTCAAGACTTTTTTCTCTTTATTCCAATGTATTTTCTCTCTCTCAAAATTTAACAGCTATGCAGTAATCTTGCTTTCTGTTAATATACAAGCCATTTTTTTTATCAATTTTCAAAAACATTTGTTTTTTAAATTGTAAAATGAATGTGTGGTCATAGGTAAATAACAACATAAAGAAAACAACTTGTAATCTCACCACCTACAAATAATCACCATCATAGTTTGACATGTATTCATTTCTAGCCTTATTTTTAATCAATATATGTATTTGAAAAATTGAGATCCTTATATATACACTAGAGGCCCTGTGCATGAAAATTCATGGACTCTGGGGGTCCCTCAGCCCAGCCTGAGCTCTCTCGCAGTCTGGGACCCCTAGGGGGATGTCCACTTGCCAGCTTAGGCCCATTCCCCAGGGGATCCAGCCTAAGCTGGCCATCAGACATCTCTCTGGCAGCCCAGGAGCCTAAGCCACAGTAGGACATCCTTAGCACTGCTTAGGAGGCAGGAGAGGCTCCTGCCACCGCCGCTGCGCTTGCAGCCGTCAGCTCAGCTTCTGGCTGAGCTGAGCTCCCCCTGTGGGAGCACACTGACCACCAGGGGGCAGCTCCTGCACTGAGTGTCTGCCCCCTGGTGGTCAGTATGCGTCATAGCAACCGGTCATTCCCTATGGTTCTGCCATTAGGGTCAATTTGCATATTACCCTTTTATTATATAGGATGTTGTATCAGCCTTTTTTGGTTTCATTTACTTTGTTATTACAAGTTAATATGTACTCATGAAAACACCAGTTTTAATATTATTATACTACTTCAAACTATTAATGCACAATAATTTATTTAGTTATTCTCTTATTGCCATACAATTAGGCTGTTTTCAGCTCTTTTCCTAATTAATGTAACCTTTCCATTGCTAATTCTCACTCGAGAATATTTTTCCATTGATTTTTAGAGAGAACAAAAAGGAGAGAAGGGGAGAGAGAGAGAAACATCAATGTGTGAGAGACACATGATTAGTTGCCTCCCAAAGGCACCCTGACCAGGGCCAGGAAGAAACCTGCAAGAACATGTGCCCTTGACTGGGAAATGAACCAGAGACCCAGAGACCCTTAGGTGCACAGGCTGACACTATCACTAAGCAACACTGTCCAGGGGTAAAAATAACATCTTAATATATATCTTTGTCACATCTTTTGTTTAAATGTCTGATTATTTTAATAATGTAGATTTCCAAGATAATTACTGAATCAAAATGGATGAACTTTAAAGGTTATCTTGCCACATTTCTTCTCTGGGAGGTTTTGTTTTTGTTTTAACGAATTTATTCTCAGGTATAAAATCCTCAACAGCACTATGTACTTATCTTGGTTATCATGATAGGCAGAAAATGGTCATCTGCCCAAATTTACTTTGATAAGATTAATAGTGAGGTAGAACATTTTTTACATATACAACCCATTTGAATTGCTTCTATTAACTGTTCATATCCTCTATTACATTTCCTTTTCTGTCCTATTAATAACATAGAACTTAGGATTTAAAACACCGAGTTGAAAAATTTATTTAAAATAGATAACAGTAAATGTCACCATGTAATTAAATGAATATTTAAAAATTAAGCAACTTTAATTTCATGTCATATATCTCAATGACAATTTTAATTAACCCAATAATTTTTAACTCAGTGTAGTTTTTGGTTTCTTTTAAGCTTGGCTTTTAATTTTGAATTCCTAAATCATGTTCTTACTGGAGACTTATATAGTGCCTCAATTTTCTTTCATTTTACGCCCTTTCTTCTGGGTCACATACCCGATGCCACAAGCTCAAACCTATTGCCTAGTAGCATCCAAAAAAAGATCTGAAAAAAAAAATTCATGGGCCTGAGAAATACATCTTTAATATTGGAATTTAAAGGTAGTGAGTGAGATTTATTTATACACAAAGGGATCTTCTGCTATGTAGTCAGCCATTGCTTATAAAATCTATCCTGAACAGAATGTTAATCTTTCTCCCACAACTATAAAGAAAAAAAAATAAAAAATAAAAACAAAAACCACAAGCATGGCTGGCGTGGCTCAGTGGTTGAGTGTTGACCCAGGAACCAAGAGGTCATGGTTCAATTCCTGGTCAGGGCATGTGTCTGGGTTGAGGGCTTGATCCTCAGTGTGGGGCACGCAGGAGGCAGCCTATCAATGATTCGTTCTCATTGATGTTTCTATCTTTCTCCCCCTCCTTCCCTCTCTGAAATCAATAAAATATATATATATTTTAAAAACACTACACATGGAATTTGCTAAGAAGGTGTGCATTATGTCTACTTAATTTACAAAAAAATCCTGGTAAATTTGTAAACTTTAATTATCCTGAGTCCTAATTGTGTTTAAGCTATAAGTGGAATCCCAGATTTTTTACTTGTAAAAGTTGTGGAATTTTTATTCCTTACTTTGTCAAGTCATTAATTTTTAATTGAATTTTTGAGAGAGAGAGAGAGAGAAATCAATTTTTTCCCACTTATTTATGCAGTTATTGTTGACTCATATGCACCCTGACCGGGGATCAAACCTGAAACCTTGGCATATCAGGATGATGCTCTAACATACTGAGCTATCATATCAGACCAGGTCCAAGGGCCTATTTTAATACCAAGAAAAGAAAATTATCAAGCCCTGTAACAGGGATGGTACAGGCTTCCAAAGGAAAGGGTCAAAGCTGAAATTGAAACTTTAGCAACCAGGATGTCTTCTTACATTTAGAATATTTTTCATCAAGGAAATTATAGTTGCAGAATTTACATTAAAGCAGAATGTTAGTGCTCACATCTATCACCTTCTAGGCATCTAGAAACCACAAGGAAATTCTTTCAAAAGCCTGGAGGTTTTATTAGGTATGAAGTTAGACATTAGCAACTGGTGTGGGGCCTGCCCTGGGGACCTGCACAGGGGTGGGACCAACACTGCCTTCATACTGTCTCTCTATGGCAGTGGTCAGCACACCATGGCTCACGAGCCACATGCGGCTCTTTGGCCCCTTGAGTGTGGCTCTTCCACAAAATACCACATGCAGGCGCGCACGTACAGTGCGATTGAAACTTCGTGGCCCATGCGCAGAAGTCGGTTTTCGGCCTGGGTGAGTCTATTTTGAAGAAGTGGCGTTAGAAGAAGTGGGGGGTGTTGGTCGGGCGAAGGGAGACACGGCGCAGACAGGCCGCAGGATACACAGCGCAGGGGAGGTACATTGTTTTGAGGTACCGTTCGCTGAGGTCGACCCCTTTCAACTCTCCCATCCACACTGGTCTATCTGAAACAAGTATACAAGACGAGTGTGGATAGGAGAGTTGGAAGGGGTCGACCTCAGTGAATGTACCTCAATCAGATTGAGGACGTTTTTAGCAAAGGCCAGCTTAGGAGTACCCTAATTAAGTTAATAACAATGTACCTACCTATATAGTTTAAGTTTAAAAAATTTGGCTTTCAAAAGAAATTTCAATCGTTGTACTGTTGATATTTGGCTCTGTTGACTAATGAGTTTGCCGACCACTGCTCTATGGGCAGCCCAGCAGACTGCCACTGGCAGGTAGGAGCCAACTGGTTCTCGGAGCAAGCTCAGAGGAAAAAGTCATAACCTCATTGTGACCTAGTAAGGGTCCTGAGCTAATTAAAATAAAATTTGCATTTTAGTGTTGACTCCGCCCCATGTGGATTTTTCTGTATGCATTATGGGTAAGAGTATGCTCAGAAGAAATCTAGTTTCTGCCAATCATCCCTGAAGGCAAAGGAAAGTCTCCACCCAGAAAATCCCTCTTCTAAACCCAGGAGTTTAGGGATCTCTCTCTCTCTCTCTCTCTCTCTCTCTCTCTCTCTCCTCTCCTGGCTCACTCCTCATTTGAAGTGTATCTTCAATAAACCCCACTTTGCTTTATTTTCATTTTCATTGACCTTAGAAACTTTTCTGCATCCACATAAAGAACCACGGTCCCAGCTGGTAATCCAATTGGTAACAGTTTTACTTTTCCTACAGATTTGAAAAATAAAAATGCCTTTGGTATTCCTCTCCCAAAGATTTCTAATTGTAACTCCTTATTTACTACTGACCACTGGACCATTATAAGATTATGTTTGATAGCTACTAAAACAGGAATCCTAATCAGATTTAACAATTCTCCTCAGAAATGATTTATCTTGTCATAGATACAAAGCAGACTACATTGAAAAACTAAAGTAATCTGCCATCATAAAGGTGAACTTTAGCCTATCGAGTAGTCTGTGACAATAATTAATGCTACTTTAGTTTTCTTTCCATGCTCAGCCCAAGAAATCTAGTACTAATTTAGGTACATGGAAAATGTGTGTTAAGCTTCATTCATTTCAGCCAGGTAAGATGAAGAGAGATTGGCATGTTTACACTCTTTCAATCTCTCCCAAAAAATGAAGCTCCTTATAGGCACTTCCTCTTTGCAATTCTCTTTGAGTTTCACATAAGATTAAATACTTTTCTATTTTCTGATGGAACAAAGAGAATTGATTAGGCACCTCTGTAGTAGCTTGTAAAAATATTTGTAATAAGTCGATGATATTTTAGGACTAATACTACTATTTTTTTAACACAATATTTTTAGCTGTTCATCATTCTCAATTCTGATATACTACTCCTAAAACCCAGTTTTTTGTATAAAAGATTAGAGTGAGGGTCTTCTTTCTTTTTCTTGCTTCCCAGATCAGATGGTCATTTTTTTTTCTAAAGCAACAAAATCTCGACTTATTAAAAAAAAATGTGGATGGAATGGATATGAAAGATTTATAGAAAGTATAATCAAGAGGTCTAAAAGGCCGTAGCTGGTTTGGCTCAGTAGATAGACCATCCACCTGTGGACTGAAGGGTTATGGGTTTGATTCCAGTAAAGGGCACATGCCTGAGTTGTGGGCTTGATCCCCAGTAGGGGGCGTATAAGAAGCAGCCAATCAATGATTCTCTCTCATCATTGATGTTTCTATCTCTCTCTCCTTCTCCTTCCTCTCTGAAATCAATAAAAATCTATTTTAAAATAAAGGAAGTGATTTGGAGTGGAAAATAAACAGTTTAGCTTTGGATGGACATATAATTTATGAAGCATGTGTGGAATAGGCAGTCTGATGTGCAGGAGGAAGCTGAGAGAGAAGTCTGGGCTCAAATAGATTTGGGAAAACTTACCACTGCAAGGGTCATTAAATTCATAGGACCGAGTGAAATCAACTAAATACAATGGTAACAGTCTATAAATCAATGCCCAGACTCCCACAGAAAAAATATTATATTTTTTCTTAATTTTAGAACCAATGAACAATTTATTATTGAACCAAAAAAGAGATTTACTACAATGTTCATATCTACTCCTTTCTATCTTTTTTGTTCATCAATCATGACCATGTATAATCAATATACATTTATTTAATTCCTAAAAATTAATTGTGGCCAACAGCCTCTAATAGGGAAAATGTGTGTTTTCTTCTTGAGCTATCAGATTTGGAAAGGAATCCCTAGTGTCAAACTGAACTTTCTCTAGCTAAATCAGTAAATTCTACCTTATCAATGTGTTTGCCACACACATAGTTTCATGTCAATGAGAGAAGAATCAAAAGGTCAAGCTTCCTTAATAATTTAAATGACAGTACATATGGGTTGGGATTTTATTTTTAAGGCTTTTATTTTAACAGTTAGTATTTGACTACCATCTGTGAGAAATGCAAGCAATTCTGCAAACGCCATTTATATATTTTAAGCACAGTACTAGAATAGATTATTAAGAGCTAATGAGTTAGCTTAGGAATTCTGGGTCTAAATCTTTCCATTCTAGAAAACCAGAATGAAGACAGGGTTAAAGCATAGAGAGTAGGGGGGAAGTGATTTGGAGTAGATAGACATTTTCAAAAGGGTTATAGTTCCCTTGTTCCTTAAATGAAAGTGTACAAAAATATCTCTAGATGTCACAACTCTGTGATTTTATTTTCTTTCTTGAAGATAGTGAGAATGTTTTACAACCACTTTTTGTGTTTTTCATTAATTATTTGAAAATACCATAGAAAGACTTGGCCATGTAAATAATTAAAACACAGTATTTAATATTTTGTAAATACAACAAATATGAGAACAAAATGAGAATTTGGGAGACCTATCAAAGCCCCCACAAAGAACAGATTTTAAAATAAATAATAAAAACGACCATGTTCTCTTTATTGGGTCATAATTTATCTTCTTGCAATCTGTGTATCCCAAATGCATAGTGCAATCAAATTATAATTTGGTATACATTTCACACTGGTAATTTCCATAGTCTACTTTATTTGTATTCTTGAGCCCTAGAATTCAGAGTAATAAAAAATAATAAGACTCTACTCCTTACAAATCACAGAGTTGACATCAAACTAATCTCAAACTCCTAAACTCTACCTGTCTGTTTCTCATGATAACTTCTGAGTGTTAGGATGCACTAGTCCAATTCGGTGTGTCCCTGCTGTGGTTCCAAATTTCTCCCAATGCCATTCCATGGGAATGCTACCAAAAGAGATCCCCAGCTTCTTCTCTTCACATTTCAATGTCTTAATTCTGAAAAATTGGCTTACCCCTGTCACTTTATGACATTTCATTGGGTTTTGATATTCTCAGCTTTTATTTTCATTGCTTATTTCCCCTTTTTCTGGCCTCTTCATTCATTCATTCATTGAATAAAACAATAATTTAATATGACACCACACAGTGATGAGTTATAAAGAAAAACAATTCAGAGTAATGTGATAACTAACAATGGACTATCTTAAATAATGTGGTCATGAAGGATCTTTCTGAAAAATGAAATTGAGCAGATACCTGAAGATAGTGAAGAGATAAAACAAGTAAATATCTAGGCAGAGGGAATGTAGCAGTGTGAAGTCTGCAATGGCAAAGATATGCTTGAAGAGGCTGACTTCAGTGAATGAGAAGAAGAGCAGAAATAAGGTTCAAAAGGTAAGCCTGGCCACTTAGGGTTTTGTAGGACATGGGGAAGGCTTGAGATTTAACACCTTCCTCATGCTTGTTAGCTTGGTGACTTTCAAACATAGTTTGTGTTTTCCCACCAGCTACCCAGCCTCCGGTGGGCCCTGAAACTCTACCCTTTCTGCCTACTGGCCTACCAGGGTTTGACTATTGCTCAGGAGACTCACATAGAAAATTTCTTTCTAGGCCTCCTACTTACTATTCTTAGTCAAACTTACTGGACTTTGTTCCTTACCCACTTGGAAGTAGGAAAAAAAATAAAATGAGAATGCAGCCCAGCTTGAGCATCAACCCATGAACCAGGAGGCAATGGTTCGATTCCCAGTCAGGCACATGTCCGGGTCATGGGCTTGATCCCCAGTAGGGGGCGTGCAAGAGGCAACCTATGTATGATTCTCATCATTGATGCTGTTATCTTTCCCTCTCCCATCCTCTCTCTAAAATCAATAAAAACATATTTTATAAAATGCATTTAAGTAATGCATTTTATTTCAAAATATTGTAATAGATTCTCCTATACGTGCCCTCCCCGGCTCTCACCCAGTGTCTTCTTCTGCAAGGACCCTCATATGCAAGTGGACACTTTTAGTTTTATTTCCTTACCCAGTCAGACTTGGGAGCACTTAATTTCTTCATATCTGGTTTATAATATTTTGGAATAGAATCCTGTTTTTTTTAAACTCCCCACTAAACTTCATTTTTCTTCTTAAATTGGACATTAATCTGTTTTTCAGAGAACATGAATTTAAGGATGCTACAGTGTTCATTTCTTATAAAAGTTAAAGAGGAGCATGTTGTGAAAGGTTATTAGGAAAAATAAAATACAGTCTATGTTGAACCCATGAAAGGGGGCATCCACACAGCCAAGTGTTACAATATTCAATATAACTTGATAAGAAAAAGTCTTCCAAAATCATTAAAATTGATCAGCTATGACAGTACATCTCTTATGGCACAGATAATTGGATGAATTATTACCCTTCAAAGAAGACAAGCTAGAATAAACTTTACCATTGGTGGTCCAAACAAAAAATTAAAAAGATTAATTATATACTTTATTAGGGAATGTGACATTTAAGAACAAATTAAATAATGGCAAGATCATTAAAAATTACTTTTTCCATGATTTAGAAGTTTAGCTTGAGAAATGTTAAGAAAAAAAAAACACAAAGAAAGAACAAGAGGTTTTTTGTTTTGTTTTTAATTGGAAAGTCAGAACAGATGCAATGTACTCAGGTGATGGCTGGTGAAACAAGTTAGAGCTGAATGCCCACAACCTAGAGGTCCCTTCATCTTAAATGCAGGGACCTCTAGCCAACTGATATCATTTGCTCTATTATCTGCAAACCACTGGACACCACAGGTCACAAACTTTTACTGGTTTATATTGAGCACAGGCTCTCTTCTCCAACTAGCTAGTGGAGCAGGATTCCAACTCGTGGTGTTATTCTCTCAGCAGGAATATTGATGTGAACTCTATGTTACCCTTTCTTTTCTTTCCTTGTTATGTTTTCATTGAATCTTAGAGCAAATAGCAGACTTTTAAAATCATGTAGTTAAAGGGATAATAAATGGCATACATGATGCTGCTTCCCTTTTTTATCTCCTCCGGGGAAACATCACTACTCCATGGAATGTTCTTGCCTATGAAACAAAGAATCCACCATTTTTAGGAGCGCACTATGGCAGCCAGTTCCCGTCACGTGGCACTCCTGGTGAAAACAAGCTGCCATGCCCACCTGTTCTAGTCCAGATTTCCATTTCACAGAGACCCAGAACCCATTCTCAGCTGGACTGAGAAATCCAGCCTATCATATTGAAAGGGGGTTTTTCTCTATTGATCCATACAAGAAGTAAAACATTAATCTCCTTTGCCTCATTTTCCAAGTTTCTAAACCAAAACATATACATAGAGCTCTTTGGTACTGAGCTGACAATTTGAAAGGCTCACTTCTTTACCATTTCTACGCTACACAACATTCAGGGAGTTGTCACTGTAACTGATTCTTTTCATACAGACAAAACAAAATTTCCCTAAATACGGGCAACATGCTGCTTGTCTTGAGATCAGATGGATGGTGAATCTTCAGAGGCAAAATCTTTCACCCTCAAATTATCTGGTTCGTCCATGAAATAATGACAAGGCAGAGTGCCATTATTCGTAAAGTGCCCCGAGGGAAAAGGCCTCCTAGGGAGATCACCTTCCTGTGTCTGCTTGGTCTCATTTAACTCAGTGAGATGTCTATTTATCTTTTTCTGATACCCAGTGTGAAGAGTAAGAGGCAATCATGAGAATTTAAAAATAACACAATGTAGAACCATTGCCCCCAAGCCTCTAAGGGGTTATGTTCTGCAGAGAAAAGTCCTGGGTGCATTTAACATCTCTGTATGTGATTGATTACGAGCTGGAGAGAGTAGTCATTAAATTTGCCAAGTACATCACATCATCAGGATAGGTGGACACCTAGGAAGACAGACTTAGAATTAAAAATGACCTTGACAGTTTGAAAAATGATTGCAAGCAAATAAAATTGAGTTCCCTAGAATCCACTGTGAAGCAACGTACTTGCTAAAGAGACCTCAGGCTGTTCAAATTCAAGTTTGAAATGGATGAGTTGTTACCTAGTGAGTTGTAGACTGTCTTTGGATTAGAAAATGTAATTCTGGATTGTACAACTAAAAGAAGCAAAGTAATCTGTACTTCATAAAATGTATGATCAAATATTTGATTAAATATAGTTTGTAATTTTGTTGATGAAAATGTAGATTAATCACTAACACTTTAAAATTAATTTATGAGGCATATAAATTAAAGTCTTGGAAACCATGGAAAAGAACCAGAGACCTAGGATGGAAATAACTACAAGGAAAGTAGAAAAAATTAAAAAGTGCTAATAAAAAGGATTTAGAAGTGTTGATAGTGCAAAGCTGGTCAGTGTCCAAAGAGAAGTGAAGAGAAATAGCTTAACATCATAAGGGTTTTAGGCCATAAATAAAAAGATCTGGAATGTTGTAAACTCTGATTTGATTTTGGAAAATTATTTTATGGAGATAGTGTTAATCCAGGCTATTAACTTACAGCTTTTCTTGGCTCCAACAGTAGGAAAGACCTAGGATTCTGTGATCTTGTAAGGGAATGGTATTTATGTGGAGTTTAATTTCTCCTCTCAAATAAATGCTAATTTATGAGAAAAGTTTGAGTCACATAACCTTTCCTAAAAGTGATTACAAAGCTATTACATTAGATATTGAGAAATTATAAAATTCTCTCAAAGCTTGTTTGTAAAATATTTAATATGATTTGATATAGAACATTACTAAGAATATGGAAAATTTCTTAGTAATGCTGGTATCACATAATATCTAGTGTGGAAAGAAAGAAAAACTCCTGTAGAAACTTCTATATTACCCATTGACCTTTAATGCTAGCTAGGACTTATTTTTCCATTAATTGTTAGGGAGAGTGGAAGAGAGATGGAAAGACAGAGAGAAACATCTATGTGAGGGAAACACATCAATTGGTTGCCTCCTGCAAGAGCCCCAACCAGGGCCTGTGCTAGGGAGGAGCCTGCAACCAAGGTACGTGCCGTTGACTGGAATCAAACCCAGGACCCTTGGCCTGCAAGCCAATGCTCTATCCACTGAGCCAAAGTGGCAAGGGCAAGCTAGGACGTTTAACCTAATCCTATTAATTGTTTCATTTGACACATTTAATGTAACAACCCCTTTGATAAATATAACTACTGAAGCGATGACCACACAGTGCTCTTCAGTGTGTAGTAACATTTCTTTAAAAAAATTTCTAACCCACCCCGTAAAGGAGCCTTTACATTTGTTTGAATGCACATAAAATTTTAGCCTATGTGCTGACTATAACTGCTACTGTGATTTTTAAATGTTGCAGTTTTTCAATATCTAGAGGGATTTTTTGCCATATGTAACACTGAAACAAGTTTAGCAGTTTTAAAGACTACTTATGCATTTGGATATCTATAGCTTATTTTCACATTTAACCATCTTCAGATGTGTCTTTGTATAATTAAAGGACTCTTTCTCATTGTGTTCTTAATATGCTGTAAAATGTCACTTTTTTTTTTACAAGATTCCACCTCTGTTGTTATATCCTCAGCTTATAAACAAAGAAAAGTTTTATGGAAACTCCCCATTAACTTCATAGGTGCTCTAACAGAATTACACAAAGTCTCTCTTCAGCACACAGCTAGGTTCTGATCTGTTTAACTTGTGTATATAATGTTTATTTCAGTAGTTTCTTTATCATGATAGAAATGTTATCTGCAATTTTGACTGTGTTTGAATCATGAGAGAAAGAAGAGAGAGGGAGTAGAAAAAGAGAATGAATATTGGTACAATGTGAAAAGGTCTGCAGATTTGCTGGAAAAACTGGGTAGTAGTTCTCTGGATAATGTTCTTCTGAAAGATAGTGCCATTTCTTACCCCAAATTCACAAGATCTTCACCAAATTCCAAGTCTAATTAGGAATGTGATGAACTAAATGTATGCCATACAACCAAAGAAAACTGCCACCAAATGAGAAAAGACCTGGTCCCAAAAGATCACAGAAGACAGGACTCCCTGCTCAAAATGATGTTACAGTACTAAGGCCATAGTCCTTCCTTCATCCTTTATATGTAAGATTAGCCAGTCAAGTGCAAGTGCAAGACAGGGAAAATAACACTAGAATGAGCATATGCAGTATTTGAATGAAAGTGTGCAATATCTGAATAATTGTCCATGGATATATTGAGTCAATAAATATATACATTTGTCTGTTTTGAAGTTAATTTGATTCAACTGACTCTCCTTAGTTATGAGATTGAGTCTTTGACAAGTATTATTAAAAAACAAAACAAAATGTAGAGACAACATCTTCAATTTTATTTTAGAAATGAGAACTCTGCAAATTGAAAATGTCAACTAGGCACAGCCTTAATATTGTTGGTATTAGTTATCAAGACTAAAGATTTGGCCTGAAAGAAGGAAATAAGAGGTGGAAAATCATATTCTCACAGATGAGAAATGGCAGTCCAACTTCTTATTCCTGTCCAACTTCCTCCAACTTAAATAACCAAATAACAACATTAAAGATGGCATTTCAGAATTATGTAGAGTGCCTTTCCTAGAAACAAACAAAAATCTTTGCTACCAAAGTTAAATTGGATCACAGTTTTATCAAAGATTAAATTAGACTAGACTAAGATGGACTACCTTACTGTGGGCATTTAGAAATGTTTAACATTCTTACTCTCATAGTGAGTCTTTTCTCCCAAAATACAGAACACTTGTCAATTCTGTCTGCCTACATTATAATCCCCATTATACTGAGGGGAAAAAGTGTAGCTTTTTGGTTGAAACAAAGAAATTTCTTAAATATCTTTTCTATTACTTATGACAAGGGTCAGCAAATTAAGGTCCATGGGCCAAATTCAGCCTGCAACCTATTTTTTGTCTGACCCTTAAAGTAAGAATGATTTTTATATTTTAAGAGATTAAAAAAATTATGCAGTGACAGAGATATCATAAGAACAACACAACCTAAAATATTTACTATTTAGCTCATCTTAGGGTTATTAATAATATTGCTCATTTAAATGTAACAAGTGGTTGATTATTAGTAAGTTAAATTATTTGTATAAAAATTGGAATGTTTCTAACCCTAGAAAATAAAATGCACTCTTACTTCACTTATAAAATGTTATGATATGCTTCTAATATGGAATTAGTTGTGAGGTGTCAAACATGCATCAATATTTTGATATCAAGAAGGAAAAAGATTTTATATTTGTAAACTTGGCCAGCTCAACAAAAGATAATACATTGACAAGGCAAATCTTTGCCATTATAATCCATAAATAGGAGTCAGAAAATAAAATCTCTTTATATACATTTTATAAATATATGTATATACAGTTTAACATCATTATAGTAACATAGGCAGACAAATAAAGTAGTGTTAAATTCTCTAGTAAGTAAATAAAGGCTCGGGGGGTCACTATAAGGAGATACTGTAAGTATTAGTTGTAGCCAATTCATTTCTCTTTTAAAAATATACTTTTTATTGATTTTAGAGAGAGGAAGGAAGGAGGATAGAGAGATAAAAACATTGATGAGAAACATCAATCAGTTGCTTCCTGCCCACCACCTACTGGAGATTGAGCCCACAACCCAGGCATGTGCCCTGACCAGGAAGGGAACCGTGATCTCTTGGTTCATGGGCCAACACTCAACCACTGAGCTATGCCAGCCAATTTCTTGGCACCTGTCCCTGCCATTACATTTCTAAGCCAGCCTATCGCCCTTAGCCAAGTACTCATCTTCACACAGCATTTCAGATTTTGTAGGAAGAAGACTCACAAAGAAGATGAACAAATATGCTGTTTTCCCATTGTCCCTCCACAAGTCTGAGACCCTATGTACTAGGCTGGACTCTGATCCTATGATGTCTTCCCTGCCTCTGATAGTTCCCACCTCTTTCCTAGCCAATGCACTTACGAATGCATCTGTCTCCTCACCTTAATATAACTCCAGTGCTGACTGCAGGTTGTGGGTGAAACCTTTGTCTATTGGGAGACTAGGAATAGATCTGGTCTAAACTCAGCACAACTCTGAATTAAGTAACCTTTTAGCTGTGGGAGACTTGAATCGCCCCATCAACCTCACAAACTGTTCTCAACGTCTTTGTCAGTGTTTTGCTAAGTGGAAAAGGAGAACTAACTCTCTCTCTCTCTCTCTCTCTCTCCCCCTTTCTCTCTCTCATCCATATAATAGACAGAAAGTCAAAGTGGACTGAAATCCATTGATTCTGCATGGTACTTTTACCATAGCCTGAACATTCACAAGTTTTTAAACGAGTTTCTCATAAAGTTATTAACTGGCATTGGAACTAGAAGTTAATCTGTGAGACGAAGAGAAAGTAGAGCTAACAGGCATTGATTCTTAATGGAGTAGAAAATAAACTATTAACAATAAGGGTTTAAATTTCAAAAATGAAAATAAAAGTTCTTCACTTCTTCAAAAATATGAAAAGTTTTTTCAACCACAAATTTTAATTGATAAAAAATATTTTATAGATTTTTGTCTCAGTCAGGATACCTTCAGGTACCCATTTTTAGCATAGTGACATGAAAAAACTATGAGAACTAAGTCACTTGATGACTCACTGAGAGATGTTTAGCCACTTAGCAGCAGCCACATGTGGTTTACTTAGCTGCACCACTGTGCAGATTGGCTATTTATTTTCATGTCATGGATGGTTTCTATATTGCTTTTTATGTCTTCCACAAAATATATGTAGTTGTATAGTTCTGGGGAAGAATTGCTTTAGTGAAGGTGGAATTCTGAAATAGGAACAGCTAGAAATGACAAGAGGTTATCAATTTTTAAAAATAAATGATTATTTTAAAAATAAAGTAAAATAATTATTGAGCTCTCACTATCCTATATAATAAAAGGGTAATATGCAAATTGACGAGTGGAACAACTGGCAGCCCCCTTCCCTAAGCTGTCAGTCGGACATCTCCCGAGCGCTCCAGGACTGTGAAAGGGCACAGGCCAAGCTGAGGGACCCTACCCTCCCCCACCGAGTGCAAGAATGCCATGCACCAGGCCTCTAGTCTACACTAATAAAAGAGAAACATGGTAATTGGCGTACGAGCTACCCTTCCCATTGGCTAATCAGCATATCCTTATGCAAATTAACTGTCAGCCAAGATGG